>NC_056733.1:476374849-476741099 GCF_019279795.1 Protopterus annectens | reverse complement strand
GAAAAAGGCATCTACTGGAGACTTTTACCCAGCATTGTTTAGGATCCACTTTATAATGAATGGTTAAAACCTTTACAACCCAAAGATGGCAGCAAACGTTCTTCAAAAAGCTGCTAATTATTGAAGTGGCATTGCAGCAGAAGAGACACGTAAAGGAACAAAAGCTGAAGGAAAAGATTGTGAAGCAGATGATCAAGGAGATCTCTGGAAAGGTTTATTCCCTATATTTTTGAAAAGATGGAAATTATATAAGCAGCATGGAAAAATAATGTAGAGGAGCAGTTGATCAGTTAAAGGATGAGTCAGGAAGGTCTAAGAATGGGACTTTAACTGAAAGAATTGATACAATGTACAATTAAGACTGATGGGATGAGGAGGGGATGATTACAACAGAACTGATTTATGGTGAACCATTTTCGTGTGCACAGATAAGGCACTGATAACACTTCAGATTAATAATACACCCTGAAAGTGGGGTAACAGTTTTTCTCTGTATGTTGTGCCTATAATTACAGGAAAAATTTTAAGTTGACAAAAGGTAACTGTACACTTTTTATTCTTATGCTATTTGAATTGTTTCTATGCTCCTCCATTTCACAATTCCAGTTACAGTGCAAGAAATACTAATAAAATAGGAACAGAATACATAACGGGAATGTAGAGGAGAAATGGTAAGTCTGCAAGTATCTCTAAAATGAGATGAAAGGGAGGATATCCCAGTAATGAAGAAATGGGAAGAAATGCGAGATGTTAACACAGAATGGAAAGGGCTTAATGTGGGCCACGTGAGGGAGTTAGGCCATCAAAGTGCCTACAACACATTGGCATGGATCAGAACGAGATGTAGTACATAGATACAGAAGGGAAATGAGGACTAAATAACCATGCAATGTTAGGCAATAAAATATTATTAAACAGTAAAACAATCTCAATTGTAAGGAGAAATAAAGTTAGTTAATGTAGGACATAGTGTGTCACACAGTTAGACATATCCAGAGTGAGTCATGGGGGCAGAGGAAAAAAAGAGTTTATACAGTAAGAAAGGATGTAAGGGAATACAGTAAGACTATAGTAGGAAGTGAGTAGTCTTGTAAGGTAGGGGTTGTAAATCTAGGACAGTAAGATTCGACTACTACAGCACCAGAAATGAGAAAGAGACTTTTTGATGATTCTAAGTACCTTTTTGGCTTTTTTTGACTAAGGGTCAGCTCTCAGTGTTTTCTCCTGTCCACCTGGTGAATTTGGGCATCTTGGGGCAATGTAGCAATTGTTTTTGCTAGCCACACTTCTAAAAGCTGTTTTAAAGTAGTCTTGCTATTTTCTACTGTTTTTAAATCGTTTTACTGTTTGTGCACTTGTTTTTGCCTAAATTCAAAGTTTAAACAGCATTTACTGCTGTAGGCTACACACTAAAGTGTTATAGCCTTTTCTGTGCTTATTTACTGTTTAATTGCATTTCTCTGCCTAATTTAACCTAAAAAACAAAAAAATTATGTTTGCTCGTTTCCTGCCTTTTTTCCTATACTAAAATAGTCTGGATCCCAGATTTGCTGGTTTCAGGACTTTATTTTGTGTTTCTGAGTTGTCCAGACCTTGCTGTGGTAGAGGGAAGTCTTTCTGCTTATCAGTGGAAGTGGTAAGCATTGAGCTGCCTGTCACTAGAGGAGTGGTTTCTAGCTCAGGAATTGTACCTCGTTGGCCGTTTGGGGCTGTTTTTTATTCCTTTCAACTTTCTGGCTTAAACACCCGTGTTTGCGCATCACACAGTGCCACTTAGCTAGGGTTAAACTATTACTGGTGCCAGAAAGTCTGTTCTTCAAATTTTCCCTTAGAACTAGCCAGTTTTCCAGTCTTAGCACTCAAACCTGATTCTTTGAGCTCAGCACTTGCTTAGAACTCGTTGAAAGCACTAGATATTCTATAAATTACCACAACACTCAACTTTCCTTACTAAGTAAAGAGGAAAGCAGCTCAAGTACTTAAATATAAAAGCACCTATCCAGGCATGTCTAAGGGTCAGCTCTCAGTGTTTTCTCCTGTCCACCTGGTGAATCTGGGCATCTTGGGGCAATGTAGCAATTGTCTCATGTACACAGACAACCCTCTCCTCCTACCACCCAACACTACATCTTGTGAGAGATGCACTTATATAGCCAAGCTCCCTCCAGCCAAGTCTGGACTAGTCAGTCAAGAGGAGAAGGTAATCACCCGCACAACAAATAGTTCTTCTAAACCTACACCACCAAAACCTAAACATAGTAAGACACAACACACACCTACATTCACAGAGGCGCTTAATAAAAATCTTCCCAAGTAACAGAGACCTCCTAAGCTGAAATGCAAGCAACCACCACCCCCAACACAATCCAAGCGGCACATAGCTCACAAAACCAGTGTGCCACAAAACCTCAGCCCCTAAGGAAAAACAATGCACCCAACACACTAGTCATAGGTGACTCTATAGTCAGGCACACTGATGTCCCACTCACCAGGCTAAACAGGGAGAAAATTACAGTCAGCTGCCTGTTGGGTGCCAGGATCCGCCAAATAATGTACGCACTCAGGTCACTCCACAAATACGATTCTGTTATTGTCCATGTTGGAGTGAATGACCCGAGACATTCCTCCCTGGAGTACATGAAAAGAGACATGGAGGAGCTCTCGCATCTTGCCGCCCAAGCAGGTATGACCCAAGCCCTGAGTAGCATCCTGCCATTGCCCAGAATGATACCACAGTACAAGGATAAAATGATTGACTTCAACTATTGGCTAAGTTTCTGGTGTCACTCTAAGGGGATCCAGTATCTATCTGCCTGGGATGACATGATTGACAGACCATGATGCTTTGCCACAGATGGCCTGCACCTGTCACCTCTGGGAATCCAAATACTGGCTAAGGCTCTTGCCACCCCTATAGTGCCTTTTTTAGGCAGGGTTCAAATGACACAATTACCACCGTAACAGGTACAAGCAAGCAAAATCTGAGGGTAATGGTATTCTATGCTAGAAGTCTATACCTCAAAATGCACTCACTCTCGAGGCATTCCTCAAAATGGAGAACATAGACATTTGTGCAGTGACAGAGATCTGGTTCAAGGCTCCAGAGAGCACCTCTGCAATACTGGGCTAGAATTCATACCACACCTTTTGGCCACCTAACTTAGACCGAAACACTAAAGGTGGTGAAGTGTCTATATTCACGAAGGATATCCACACCTCCAGGGTAGTTGCCCAACATAATGCATCCAGGATTCTTCAAGTGCAGCTAACACTAGGCAAGACTGCAATCCAAACTGTAGCTTGCTACAGATCACCCACCGTGCTCCATAATTCCCACTCTACCTTTCTCAAAATGCTGGAAAGTATTAAGGTACAACCAAATACCCGAATACTGGGTGTCTTCAACTACTCCACCATTAACTGGGAAAACTCATGTACCAACACATTTGCTCAACAATTCTTGGAATTCATAAATTCCAATGCCTTGGATCAACTGATCCATACCCTCACCAAGGGCACCAATATCCTAGATCTAGTCATTGCCAACAGGTGAGACAATGCTCCCACCAGAGCTCAGCTCCTCGTTGGTCAGATCCGACCAATCTGATCACCCTGGGCATCCACATCCCACACCCACCCCCATTAAGGAAACCACCATAAAAAAATTCTCCAAAGCCAACTTCATGCTTCTCAAGACAGAAGTGGCAAACTTCATGACACCCACGTAGATGGAAAGTAGAAGTACCACTGCTGAATCTTACACCAATGCACTGTATGAACACATATACGAGTGCATGGATCATGCCATCCCAAATAGAACCAAAATGCTCTTCTCCAAAAAAGGAAGCCAATCTGGTGGTCCCCTGCCATAAACAAACTCTACAACAAAAGTAAGAAACTGTTGCAAAAAAGAGTAAAATCCCAAGATTGGAAAAACTTCTTTGTCAGGCTCAGTAAGAAGTTGAGATCCCTCATAAGATCCTTCAAAGCTAGTTACAAAAACAAAATCATCACAGATTCTAAAGACAACCACAAGGCAGTCTATAGTTATGTCAAGAATCTCAATGGCAACACTCATATCTGCTCTGAGCTACAGCAAAATGGCACTAAATATACAGAACCAACTGATATTGCCAACATCCTGGCAGACAGGTTCAATGCTAACTTCACCCCCCTCTCATCCCCTAAAGGGCCCATCACAATACCAAGACCCGGTAATCATGGCCGCACAGGTAAAAAAACACACTCTCCAAAGCCAAGAATACAGCATCTATGGGACCAGACAACATCCCGGGCTGTGTTCTGCATGAACGACAAAACGAACTGGCACCCCTCCTAAGTACCATGTTCAACCATAACCTCACTTCAGGCTTTGTGCCAACTGAATGACACACAGCTACAGTTATCCCACTTCACAAAGGGGGATCCACCACGAACCCTGGGAACTACCGCCCCATTAGCCTGACAAGCCTGATCTGCAAAGCCATGCAACATATCATTATGGAACTTAAAAACAAAGACATAGGTAACCTTCAAACTCTGGACCCCACCCAGTTTGGGTTTGTGAAAGGCAGATCATATCTCCTAAACCTGACTGACTTCTTTGAAGCAGTCACCAGAGCCGTGGATGAGGGTAAAGTGGTTCACACAGCCTATCTATACCTCGCCAAGGCATTCAACACTAACACTAATGACTGCAAACTGGGAGCCATTATCGAATCCCCAAATGATGTGGACATTTTACAAAAGGGACTCACTGAGACAGATGCCTGGTGTCAAAGCCATAGCCTCAAGCTCAATGCCAAAAAATGCATAGTCATCCCCTTTGGGGAAAAAAAGTTGTGCCCATTAACTACCACATAGGCGGTAGCCCACTCAATACCTAAAGTGTGTATAAACAGAAACTGATCTCAGCACGAAACAGCAAATGACAATTTCTCCAACCAAATAATAAATCCAGTGAAACTTGTAACGATAAAATGAAATAAAATAGACCTTTTATTTGACAAGTGGGATGATAAGCGCTTTCGCGTGGATACAACCACGCTTCTTCAGATAACAATTACACCCACTGACATGCTTTATATAGTAAAATAATTAGCTAAAACCATAATCTAATGACCAATTAATTGATTCATTAACCATTTAAAGAAACCATGATTAAAAACAACATACATTTCTATAGTGTGTAAAAACGAACGTCCAAACAGACAAATGAAACATTGGCTAATTATATTAAGCCATAAACTGTAAAAAATGCACATTCCCAAATGTATTACTAAATATGTTAAGCCATAAAATATAAAAAACCTACTTATATATAATGAAATAACAAAAGCTCAAAATTAATTTCAGCTCGAGCCTAAAATAAAAAATAAAAAATAAAATAAAACAAGGTACAATGCTTCATAGACATTAGGTAAATATGTAAATATATGCTAAAAGCGTATATTTTAAGATTGTGTCAAAGTCCAATAAAACACTTCTAAAGTAATGTTATAAGATTACGAGAACAGTAATGTTCAACGCAACCTTGAAAAAATGGAGCGTTGAAAGCTAGCGTAAAAAACACTCTTCAAAAAAATGCAAATAATGAATCTTAAGTAAAGAAGTGTTACACAAAGGACACACATACTGCACTATTTGCGCCTATTTAACAAATATTCATCACCTGCTACATGATGAATGAACACTCTAAATATAGTAAACTGTGTATAATATATATTGCGTGTAGTAAATGTATGGGGTAACCATACAAATAGTTATTATTTAAGCTATGCATGAATGTATCTACCTAACAGTATATATACCTATACATATGTATATAGAATGTACTAAATATATTATATATAAATAAATCAATAAATTAATATTTTAATGTTAATTTAGATAAATTAATATGAAAAATGTATATATAAAAAACGTATATATAGAAAAAAATATATAATAATTTTAAGACTAAATAGTACATTAATCAAGTATTAAAATGAACAACAACAAAAAACTGAACAACCAATCAATTAAGTGCATCTCTAAGTTATTTATAAGTAATTTGTCTATTATTTAATAATTTAATAATCTACTTACAAATTAAAAAAGGGGCTAAAAGGTCTAAAAAATCTAAAAAGTTCACTGGTTTATCATAAATTGATATTTGATTAAGGTATAAGTGTAGAAACATATGAAGAGTTGCTTAAAAATCTATAAATATTAAATTGCTGTATGGGAATTCAAGTATATATCAGAATAAAACATTTTGTGAGACATAAAAATGTTGATGCACAGTAAAATAACTATAAAAATTATAATGAATCAAAGCTGTAACTAAAAAGCTAAGGTAGTAATTTCATAGCATTCAAAAGATCATCTTATTAACGTTTCCTACTATTCAAAATGGGTTTAATAGACACCGAGGTGTTTAAGCCAGGATGGTTGTGTGCATTAAATCTCAGAATCCACTTTAATTCAGCTAATGCAAGACTATTACTAGCATCACTTCCTCTGAGGTTCTGTGGTATTACTTCTAGCACTCTAAAACAGAACGCATGATCATCATGCTTTTTTATGTGCTGAGCTAGAGCATTAGTGTCTGAAGTTTTCCTTATTTCATAGAGGTGGTCATAAATTCTATCGGATAGCTTTCTTTTGGTAAGGCCTATATAGAAGGCAGTACACTTTATACAGGTAGCCAGGTATACCAAGTTTTTGGTAGAACAAGTGGCAGAACTTCTGAATTGGAATGTAAAATTTAACGTGGGATGTATAAAGAAAGGGTTGGAACAAATGTAGATACATCTATTGCATTTTCCACAAGGGGCAGTCCCAACACTCTCATTAGGATGTCTAAGCACTGCAGGGTGGTCCTTACATAGGATTTGTTTCAAATTTGGACAATTTTTGTAAAGAAATCTAGGATGGTTCCCTACTAAACATGTTACTGTTTCATCAGTAGTAAGGATATTCCAGTTTTTACGTATAATTTGTTCCAAACATTTCACGTCACTTGTATATTTGATAATATATGGAAGTTTCAGAACTCTATTTGGTGTAGTAATTTTCGTATTTATTGATGGAGTAACTGAATAAGGTATCCTGGCTGCATGAGTATTTGTCCCTAAAGGACTCAGAGCGCTATCTTTGATTGTATGAATCAAATCACTATTGTAACCTCTATTTAAAAACAATGTTTCCAATCTATCTACTTCTAGCAACAGGGATTGTTCAGTTTGACAAAGCTTGATTAATCTAGTAAACTGACTTTTAATGATGCCAGGGAACGTATGCCTGGGATGCATGCTGTCAAATTTAAGTAGGGTGTTAGCCCAGGTAGGTTTCCTAAAAAGGGAAGAAATAACAGTTCCCTGTTCAGTGAGCCTCAAAGTAACATCAAGAAAATGGACACATTTATCCGAAGCTTCCATTGTAAATTTCAGGTAGGATGTAGTGGATTCTAAAAATTCCAAAAACTGTTGAAAATCTATAAGAGTACCTTGCCATATGAGGAGGACATCATCCACAAAACGTTTATAAAATTTCACATATTTAAACGTGGGATGATTAAACAAAAACTTCTTTTCCCAATTTAGGACTACTAAATTTATGACGATTCGCACAGGGGGTGCCCATCGCTACCCCCCATGTCTGTAGGTACGTATTATCATTAAACATGAACAAGTTATTATTCAGTACCAAATCTAATAATTGGCAAATTAAAATTATTTTATCACCATTAAATGTAGTGTCTCTAACTAGTAGTTCTCTGATGGCTTCAAGTCCTAGATCATTGGGAATGGAAGTGAATACATTTTTTACATCAAGGGTTACTAAGAAATACCTGTTGTTTGTGACATCAAGGGTAACATCAACCAAGCTGTCCAAGAGTTGGTAGGTATCTTTTAAAATGGAAGGAACAGCATTAACTATAGGCCTAAGGAGCCGTTCAATAAGGGTGGATACAGGTGCAGTGACCCAGTTACTACCTGACACTATGGGTCGTAAAGGTATAGGGGTTACATTTTTATGAATTTTAGGTAACCCTTTTATTACTGGAATAGTTGGATACTCTATAAGTAAGTAGTCATATAAACCAGGAGAAATTTGCCTGCACATAAGTAAATCATACAGAGTTTCATGTACTGCTGTAATGATCTTGTGTATCTCATTCAAAGGAATAGCCTTATAAGTAGCTGAATCTGATAACATATTTAACATAAGAGAGTTATAATCAGGAGTATTCAAAATGATTATTCCTCCACCTTTATCTGCAGGTTGGAAGGTCAAATCAGTTAGCTTTTTCAATTTGTTTAAAGATTTAACTTCATCAGACGTTAAATTCACATAGGCTATCCTCTTAATATGACTAGAAAACAAAGAGTAAAAATCTTTTTCACAAGCCTTTAAAAAACATTCTATATTAAAAGGTAGTGCAGGTGAAAAATTACTTTTGCGTTTTAAAAACATAGGGTCACTTTCCATGAAGTTGTTACTCGGTGTAACAGTAGAACTTTTAAAAAATAACTTCAAAGCCACATTCCTGCAGAAAAGTCGCAAATCACATAAAGTATCAGTTAGATTACTGCATTGTGCAGGAATAAAATTTAGACCCTTATTAATCAAGCTTATATCAGAGTAATCCATATTATAAGATGATAAATTAACAAACAAGTCAGTCACATTCTCTGCTTTCTTGAGGTTCCATACCTCTCCCCAGAGATTTTCCGCTTCCTCGGTCCTCTGCTGTGCGAGCGGCCTCTGCCGTGGAATTGTTGTTTTACCGGGTAGGTAAAAAAACGGTTTGGGTCTTGGGCTGTCTTAGGTCTCGCTCCTAGTAGAGTGTCATTTGGTAAGTTAAAAAGTGCCAGTTGATTGGGGGGTGGTGTATCAGAGATCACGGTCGACCTGGGAATGCCATTATCCACCATATTAGGCGCATTTATTTCTGTTGCCGTAGAGGAAGGCAAAGTGGAACTGAAGGCAGTTGGAGCAGAGCGGGTGATGTCATCTGGAGTTTGCGCTGAAGGTGCCAGATTCTGCTGATAGGCTTGCGATGTATTACTTCTTGGCCAAACAAAGATTTGTCCAGTTTGGAAATCATTAAAATCTCGTTGTAGCTTTTTAAGTTTGATTTGTCTTAATTTTTCACTAAAGGAATTAACTTGTGCGAAGATATTTTGTAGTCTGTTCTTGGAATACTCGGACTTAAACCGTTCACTTAGGTTTTTGTAAATGGAGTCTATTTCCCCACAAAGTTTGTTTTCTAAGGGTGAAAAGTATTCAATTAATAACCTCATATACCTTTTTTGAATTTTTTGAACTTTTTTCAATACCTAAAGTGTGATAGGAGAGCTAGGGACACAGGTGGACAGTAGTCTCTCATTTGATAACCACATCACCACAGTAATCAGGAAATCCTTCTACGTGGCACACTTCATCACAAAATGTTTCTCATCCAGAAAAAAGGAAGCCATTGTTCCTCTCTAGTCATGCCTCTTTAGACCTATTATTGAGTACAATGCCCCATTTGGTATGTACCACGCAAGACATTTGCAGCAACTGGAAAGGCCACAGAAATACCTCATGAAGAGGATCACCGGCCTCAAACAGATGCCCTATGCAGACCATCTCAAAAAAACTCCAGCTCTACTCCATCGCATATCGCCTACTAGGAGGCGATCACTGCCTAACATACAAAGCCATGTCAAACCCAGTGCTGTCGGACATGCTACACTTACAGAAATCCCAATCCTCCGAGCCACACACTCCAGGGACCTAAACCTTGTCACCACAATAAACAAACCATGCTGGAGGGATAGGTTCCTGTCCCAGAGACTCCCCATACTTTGGAGCAGACTGCCAATTCATGTCAAGGAGAACACCTCATTAGCCCTCTAAGAAAAATCTTTACTACTGGATGGAAAATAGGAAATTCACCCCAGGGATCACTTCTGCGGCTCTGCTAGACAGGGGCACAGAAAAATAATTATTGGGTGGTGTAAGCCAGCAAATCTTTATGGCCAGGCTTGTACAGGCCCTAGGGCTGATAGCCTAGTACCCTACCTATGAACCATTGAGCCCAGAGCCTGCAGGAATTTTCTGGCTGATATCTTCGTACTGCAAATGATTTGTCTGACTTGGCATCTGACATTTTGCACTCACAGTAATGGGATGGCTGCAATCATGGATTGACTTGTCTACGACTGTGCCTATGAATTCCCGTTTCTGGGTGGGTTGTCAAATGTGATTTGCTGTGCTTTACTGTGACCCTAGAGTTAAGCAAGTTTTTAGTACCTTGTCTCTCACTTGTACAAAATGATGGCTGGTTGGGGCAGTGATGAGCCAGTCATCTATATATGGGAACATTCTGATTCCAAGCAGCCTTAGATGGGCTGATACCATTGCCATGCATTTTGTAAATACCCTGGGGGCTGTGGTTAGGCCAAAGGGCAGTGCTCTGAACTGGCAGTGACTAGCTCTGACTCAAAAGTGTAAGTACCTCCAGGACCATCTGTTCATTATTATGTGATAGTATGCGTCAGTGTGAAAGCCGTGCCAAGGATTAAATGATGGAAGTTAAAAAAGGGGGATTGTGAAGTGGAGTTTAGGGAAGAGTTAAGACAGGCACTGGGAGGCAGTGGAGAGTTACCGAATAGCTGGGTAACTACAGCAGAACTAGTAAGGGAGACTGCTAGAAAGGTGCTTGGTGTGACATCTGGACAGAGGACGGACAAGGAGACCTGGTGGTGGAATGAGGAAGTACAGGAGAGTATACAGAGGAAGAGGCTGGCAAAGAAGTGGGATTGTCAAAGAGATGAAGAAAGTAGACACGAGTATAAGGAGATGAGGCGCATGGCAAAGAGAGAGGTGGCGAAAGCTAAGGATAAGGCGTATGGAGAGTTGTATGAGAGATTGGACACTATAGAGGGAGAAAAGGACCTATACCAATTAGCTAGACAGAGGGACAGAGCTGGGAAAGATGTGCAGCAAGTAAGGGTGATAAAGGATAGTGAGGGAAAGGTACTCACAAGAGAGGAGAGTGCATTGAGTAGATGGAAAGAGTATTTTGAGAGGCTGATGAATGAAGAGAAAGAGAGAGAGAGAGAGAGAGAAGGTTGGATGATGTGGAGATAGTGAATCAGGAAGTGAAACAGATTAGCAAGGAGGAAGTAAGGATAGCCATGAAGAGGATGAAGAATGGAAAGGCTTTTGGCCCAGATGACATCCCAATGGAAGCATGGAGGTGCTTAGGAGAAATGGCAGTGGAATTTTTAACTAGATTGTTTAATGAAATTTTGGAAAGTCAGAGGATGCCTGAGGAGTGGAGAAAAAGTGTTTTGGTACCTATCTTTAAGAATAAGGGTGATGTGCAGAGCTGCAGTAACTACAGAGGGATAAAATTGATCAGTCACAGCTTGAAGTTATGGGAAAGAGTAGTAGAAGCTAGGTTAAGAAGGGAGGTAATGATTAGTGATCAGCAGTATGGTTTCATGCCAGGCAAGAGCACTACAGATGCAATGTTTGCTCTGAGAGTGTTATTGGAGAAATACAGAGAAGGTCAGAAGGAGTTGCATTGTGTCTTTGTAGACATGGAGAAAGCATATGACAGGGTGCCTAGAGAAGAGTTGTGGTATTGTATGAGGAAGTCGGGAGTGGCAGAGAAGTATGTAAGAGTGGTACAGGATATGTACGAGGGTAGTGTGACAGTGGTGAGGACTGCAGTGGAAGTGACAGATCTGTTTAAGGTGGAGGTGGGATTACATCAAGGATCAGCTCTGAGTCCTTTCTTATTTGCAGTGGTGATGGACAGGTTGACAGATGAGATCAGACGACTATGATGTTTGCAGATGACATTGTGATCTGTAGTGAGTAGGAATCAGGTTGAGGAGACTCTGGAGAGGTGGAGATATGCTCTAGAGAGCAGAGGAATGAAGGTCAGCAGGGCTAAGACAGAATATATGTGTGTAAATGAGATGGAGGGTACAGGAATGGTGAGGATGCAGGGAGTAGAGTTGGTAAAGGTGGACGAGTTTAAGTACTCGGGATCAACAGTTCAGAGTAATGGTGAATGTGGAAGAGAGGTGAAGAAAAGAGTACAGGCAGGGTGGAATGGGTGGAGAAGAGTGTCAGGAGTGATTTGTGACAGACGAGTACCAGTAAGAGTGAAAGGGAAGATCTACAAGAGGGTAGTGAGACCAGCTATGTTATATGGGTTGGAGACAGTGGCATTGACAAAAAGGCAGGAGTCAGAGCTGGATGTGGCAGAGTTAAAGATGTTAAGATTTGCACTCGGTGTGACTAGGATGGATAGGATTAGGAATCAATATATCAGAGGGTCAGCTCATGTTGGACAGTTTGGAGACAAAGCAAGAGAGACGAGATTGTGTTGGTTTGCACATGTGCTGAGGAGGGATGATGGGTATATTGGGAAAAAGATGCTAAGGATGGAGCTGCCAGGTAAGAGGAAAAGAGGAAGGCCTAAAATAAGGTTTATGGATGTGGTGAGAGAGGACATGCATGCGGTTGGTGTGACAGAGCAAGATGCAGAGGATAGGAAGAAATGGAAAGAGATGATCCGCTGTGGCTACCCCTAACGAGAAAAGCCGAAATATGATGATGATGCATCCTGGAAGTCTATCAAGCATATCCAGTTGTCCTTCCCTAAAAAGGGTGGAATGGAATGTACCATGACCATCCAGCACTTGATGTGCGTGACCAAGTTGTTTAACATGCTGAGATCCAAAATTGGTCTCCAGTCCCCTGTTTTGGAACCAAAAAGAACCTTGAGTACGTTCTGGATCCTATATGGTGCGGTGGAACCTCTTGGATGACTCTTTGTGAGCAACTGCTGAACCTGCCAAGTTGCTGGCTCCCTTTGACTGGGTGGAACATCGAGTAGGTTTGTTACTGATGGGGGCAGAAGGAAAAACATTATGGTATAACCTCTGGTAAAAATTCTCTGCACCCAAATATAAATTTATGTACTTACTATAATGTTTCATCTGTGTTGTTCATCTGCATTTCCATTAACCTGCGGGTATTGGTTCCGATCTTCAGAACTGATCGGCCATTTTTTTGGCTTGAGCTTCCTGACTTGCGCTTCTCCCTATACCCACAATGCCCTGCTCCCCCACCATACCTCAGATAGAGTTTGCCAAAAAAGGTCTGGCACCTAAACATGTTTACATTTTAGCAGCTACACAACTCTATAATTAGCAACCTCAGGAGGTCAACATAAGGAATAGAAATTTCTTTGAACATTCAACCAGGCTTCCCAAAGACTAGTAGGATAGGGGGATGGGAGTGGGAAGGTTAATGGAAATGAAGACGTACAACACAGAATGTTATGGTAAGAAAGAATAGTTGTGTAAAATCTTACCATAACCATCAATGTCCTTCTCTTCTATATGCTGCAGTATCCATAACATGAGGGAGTCCACCTCCGGTTGACTTGTACGTCCAGCTTTTACCAAAGTTAAATGCTACTGCGAAGGTACGTGTGTTGGCCCACATCACTCAGTGTATGTCAGCCATAAACGGACATCGGGTATGAAAAAGAAGTTATGTTCTTATTACCATAATGTTCCATCTGAGTAGTAGACTTCATTCTTCTGCATATATGGGCATACGGATCCGATTCGGATCCAAACTGGCAAAACTTTTCAAGCATCAGCTCCAAGCTCCTACCTTACCTATATTACATCACTTCCTCTTATCTAGCCTCAGATCGAGTTTGCTAACACTAAAAGGCAACATAACCACAATCCTAAACAGGAAAAACCTGAAGAGTGAGGGGGATGGAGGGAGGGAAGGTGCAGAAGAATGAAGTCTACTACTCAGATGGAACGTTATGGTATGAACATAACTTCTTTATCTGAAGAAGTTGACTTCATTCATTCAGCACATATGGGACAGAGTCCCCAGCTACTAGTATTCCTGGGAGGCTCCTATGGAAGGATATTTCTGAGCACCACAGAGCCAAAGAATGCTCTCCCTCTACAAATAAGATCCAATTTATGAGAGATGAATGTGTGCGAATTGGCCCAAGTTGCTGCCGCACAGATATCATCTAACAGAACTCTTGACCAAAGAGCTGCAGAAGTGGCCATTGCTCTAGTGGAATGAGCCTTCAATACACCAGGAGGAGATAAACCTTTGTCCTTATAAACCTGTGCAATACAATGAGTGATCCACCTTGCTAAGGACACTTTCGAAACTGCCTTGTTTAGTCCTATGGAGGTAAAAACGAAGCTGTCTATGCACATCCAATAAATTAAGTTTACGTTCACCTCTATTTTGGAAATTTGGGAAGACTGGCAAATTTACAGACTGATTAATATTGGCTGCTGAGGACACTTTGGGGAGAAAGGAAGGATTCGTACGCAGCAAAACCCTATCCTTGTGGAAAACCAAATAGGGGGCAAGGAGGATAAGGCCTGTAACTCTGAAACTCTCTTGGCTGAAGTGATGGCAACCAAGAAGGCTGTTTTCCACGACAAAAACTTAATCAGAACTGATCCGGCTGGCTCGAAAGCGGGAGAGGTCAAAGCCTGAAGGACTAAAGTCAGATCCCAGAGGGGCACTGTTTCTTTAACTGGAGGTCGCAATGAGAAAGTGCCCTTCAGGAAAGCTTTACACAATTTGGCAGAAGCCAAAGCAACCTTATTTTCACCCACATGAAAATTAGAGATGGCAGTTAGCTGAACCTTGATGGTGGAAGCACTTGCGCCTGCTCGAAAAAGATCAGCCAGAAAATCCAGTACGACCGGGACGGGGCCTGTAAATGGGTTCAGACTGCGCTGAGAGGGCCAAACGCAAAAACATCTCCACTTACTATTGCAGAGTTTCCTAGTGGAGGCTTTAAGAGAGGCTACCAGAATATTCTTAACAGGGGATGAAAGTCCAGGAGTCCTGATGATCATGGGAACTGGAGCAGCCACGCCATCAGCTTGAGACAGTCCAGGTTGGGCAGGGGCAAACCCGACGGGTGAGAGATCAGATCCGGGCATGGATCTAGAGTCCATGTAGGGGCCAACAGGTGAGACCATAGGAAGGGAAACCACACTTGACACGGCCAGAAGGGAGCTATGAGAATGACTTTGCACTGCAGCCGGCAGGCTCTCTGAAGGTACTTCGGAATAACAGGTAATGGGGAATAAGCATACAGTAGCCCGGGAGTCCAAGCATGGACCAGAGCGTCCCTGGGGACATCCCCCGGAGGGGGGACCAGAGCAAAGAAGTTGCTGCACTTCGCATTGGAAGGAGACGTGAAGAGATCGCAGCAAGGTTGACCCCAAACATGGAAGATCTTCTCCGCCACTGAATGTTTCAGAGACCACTCGTAAGGCAGAAGGATTGCCCTGCTTAGACTGTCCGCTAGAATGCTGGAGCGTCCTGGGATATGTGTGGCTATGAGAAACCGGCTGGTGGATATGGCCCACTCCCAAACCCTCATGGCCTCGCGACAAAGGGGGTAGGATCGGTCCCTCCCTGTTTGTTTATATACCAGACTACAGATATGTTGCCTGATTGAACGGCTACCGTCCCCGGAGGTAGGACAGGGTGGACAGCTCTCAACACTAACAGCACTGCCCTCATCTCCAGGACATTGATTGTGTAGCTTGGTCTCTGGAGGGGACCACATGCCTTGGACCATTCTTCCCAGGAAGTGCCCCCCCACCCAAGCTGGGAAGCGTCCATGGTCACCGTGGCTTGAGCCGGAGGGGCTAGGAAGCTGCGCCCAGCGAAAATGTCCGCTGATTGAAGCCACCAGTGGAGTGACATTCTGCATGTCCGATTGATTTGAATGTGGAAATTCATAGGAAGGTCTAGCCAGGACCACTGAACTGCCAGATTCCACTGAAGGACTCTCATGTGAAGACGTGCAAGAGGGAGGATAGAGATGGCGGCTGCCATCGAACCCAGGGCTCTGAGAACATCAGCTGCTGTGACTACCGAGTGATCCAAGATCGCCGATACATGGAGTCTGAGATTTTCTATCCTTTCCGGGTGAGAAAAATCTTTGACTGAATCGAATCCAACAGTGCCCCGATGAAGTCTATGATCTGAACCGGAGCCAGGTGGGACTTGTTGATATTGATTGCGATGCCTAACTTGTGAGCCAGACCGAGGAAGTAGTGTAGGGCCTGACACAAGAGACATTTGGTGGATGCAGCGAAGAGCCAGTCATCCAGGTAGGGAAATACCTGAATGCCCGGAAGTCTCAGGTGAGCCGCTATGACTGCCATAACCTTGGTGAACACCCTGGGGGCTGTGGTGAGACCGAAGGGTAGGGGGCTGTGGTGAGACCGAAGGGTAGGGCTCTGAAGTGAAAGTGACTGGCTCCTAGCCAGAAGTGCAGAAACCTCCTAGAGCTTCTGTGGACCTTGATGTGATAGTAAGCGTCCTGGAGGTCTAACGAGCACATCCAGTCGCATTCTCTCAGAAACGGTAGAATGGACTGTAGAGTGACCATCAAGAATTTTTGTTTCTCCACCGACAGGTTGAGGATAGACAGGTCCAGAACGGGCCTGAGGTCCCCCGTCTTCTTTGGCACTAAAAAGAACCTAGAATAGATGCCTGATCCGGATTGATCTGGGGGGACCGGCTCGATGGCTCGTTTTTGTAGCAGCTTAGAAACCTCTAAAGCTGCAGCCTCCCTGTGAGCGGGTAGAACATCTGGAAGGCGTGCTGGAGTTATGGGACATAAAATGAAGGGGATAGAATATCCTCTGGATATGATGTTTAATGCCCAGCGGTCTGCAGTAATGGACTCCCATGCCGCTGGATGTAAGGAAAATCTTCCCCGACCGCCTCCAGAGTAGAGCAGCTGGGCAACCCCTCAGGGTTGCTGTGCGGGTCTGTCGGAAAAAGGTTCCCTAGACCCGAAGTTTCTGGGACCCCCTCTGCCTCTGGGACGGAGTCGGTCTTGATCCCCTCTGCCTCTGGGGGACGAATATTCCTGAGTGTCACGAAAGGACTGTGATTTCCAGAACTACATCTTCTTTTGCCCCTTTTGGTTCCTGGAATAGGACCTCTGGGGGTTAGAGAAGTGGATTCCGACGGCTGACAAAGTCTTTCCGTCCTTCTCACTCTGGGTTAGTGTATCACGTACAGTCTTCCCAAAGAGGGATGATCCATCGAATGGGGCATTGATGAAAGACGCCTTAAAGGGGTCCGCATATTGACACAGCCTAATCCAGGCATGTCGCCTCAAGGCAATGCCTGTACCAGCAGCTCTAGAGGCTCCCTCCATGGCATGAGAGAGGAGACGCATAGAGGTATTAGTCACTGATTTCAGTGTAGTCATCTTCGCAGTGAAGGACTGCTTGTCCTGCTGCGACAGGGACTCCGGGGGCGACTCAGCTCTAATATAAGGTCTCACTGCAGTCGGATGACATCTGCCAAGTAATTCAGCACACGAATAGAAAATGTCGCTGACAAGTACATGCGCTTCCCAAAATGATCCATCGACCTGGACTCCTTGTCTGGTGGCTGGACCAAGGAACTCTCCTGTGCCAGTTCCTTCTTTGTGGCAACTGCAACCACCAAAGCGTCTACCGGGGCTCCCTTGGACCATGCCTGCCTGTCTGACGGCGGGAAAAGAATTTTGTCTGGCCTTTTGGGTATAGGCTGTACGGTGTCAGGATCCTTCCACGCCCTAGTTGTGATGAGGTCCAACAAAGGGTCAGCTGGAGGGGAGACCCAGGAAGTAGATGGGCCTGCAACAAAGGCTTCCAGGAATACAGACTCATCCGCAGAGGGTTTGGGGGCTGACCAAACTCCTCTTTGGCGGAGGATCTCCATAATGTCTCCGAATGAGACGTCCTCAGTAGGTGATCTGGGGGAACCCTCTCCTTCATCCAAGTCTGTATCAGTGATAATGGGACTCAGGGGAGTCCAAGTGCCTCCTCTTGCACTTGCGCTTACGAGGTTCCTCTCCAGTGTGACTCTCTGGAGAGGTTTCGTAAGCCTCCGGGGGTTCCCTGAGGGGAACAACCTGGGGTTGTCTTGGCATGGGCTGCCCTTGAGACAGGGCAATGGGAGCAGAATCCGAAAACAGAGGGGTCTGGGTGGGATCCAAGGATGTGAGCTGAGGTCTCAACCCCTGGGAGAGGACCCTTTCCATTGTCCTGAATGCCGATGGAGAGCACCCCTCCATAGAACGTAAGGAAGAGGCTCTGCCCGGCACCGAAGCAGGGACCGGCACCGACAGCGGGATAGTCCGGGCACCGAGGGTGGGATCCGAAAGAGCAAGATCTCAACCCTCGGGTCCGACCACAGCTCCGAGAATCCCCTGGATCTGAGATCAGATCTGAGGAACTCAAGGTGATGGCCGGTGTCGAGGAAACAAAAACCATCGGCGTCGACCCCACAGCTCCGAAAGGTCTTGGACCTGAGAACCCCGAAGCGTTGGGTCGGATCGGGGAAGGAGCAATAGTGTGGAACATAGTAGAAGAAGAACCCTCAACAATGAGAGAGGGCCCTGGTAAGACCCCCATCTGAATCTGGGTCTGGATGAACCTCCTCATAAGCCTGTCCATATGAAGTTTGGATACACTCTGAGTCTATCTGGAGGAAGCGACCGACTCGGGTCTGGGCCGGATCAGAGGGGAGTGCCTCAGCTCTGATGGCTCCATCGAGAAACGGGGAGAGCAGAGCCGAGGAGAATGAGACCTGGGTACCTTGGAAGATGGGCTGGAGAAGGACTCCCTGTCCAGAGACCTTTTTCTGGGCATGTCCCTCTATTTATGGCACCTCTCCTTCTCTTGTACCTACCTCTCTGAGACGACTCCGAGGAAGCAGGCCTGGTGGGATGTTGAGTCCCTGCCTGCACAGCGTCACCAGCTGGGGAGGAAACCAAGGCAGACTCCAGGGCAGAAGCTGGTAGCAGACCTTTAGCCACACGCTTAGCCCGACGATCCTTCAACGCCCTAGGACTGAAACCCGAAAAAATGTCACAGGAGGCAGAAAGATGGGCGACCCCTAAACATAGAACACACAGAATGGGGCCATCAGCTGGAGAAATCTTATGACCACACTCTGTGCACTTTTTAAAGAGAACTTTAGGCTGTTCAGCCATAGCAAAGACAGTAAAAGCCCTAAGGCCCACACACATACGCTTAACAGGGATTGGGCCTAGGCGGGAACCAGTAACACAATACTACACAAACATTTAAATTAATAACCATCAATAAACTTTTTTTTTTTTTTTAAACTAACACGACGACCAAACACGATGTAAGGGAGGAAAAAAAGGAAGGTATACACACTCAGCAATTAGCAATAAAGGGCCAAAAACATTACCAACTAGCTAGGAGCTCAGAGACCACGATGCTGAATCACAGAGCGGCAAACGAGATCTGGGGCTAGATAGCAGGAAGTGATGTAATATAGGTAAGGGAGGAACTTGGAGATCGGAGCTGATGCTTGAAATGTTTTGCCAAATCGGATCCGTATGCCCATATGTGCAGAATGAATGAAGTCAACTACTTCAGATCAGGACGTCAGCACGCACCTACCTCAGAAATGAATGCCACCAAGCACCAGTTTGAAGGAAGTGAGTCTCCAGAAGTCAGGCAAGTATCAGGGGGGAACTATACTGCAGCATATAGAAGAGACGGACCTCTATGGTTATGGTAAGATTTTGCACAACTACTTTATGCCCTTCTATTCATATGCTGCAGTATCCATAACATAAGAGAGAATGCCAAAGCTCATGCAACAGAAGGATTGGGAGGAGGAATGGAGACATTTTCCACAAATCCATACAGAATAGCCCTGGCAAATCCTGCTCTGGACCTGGAAATGGTATCAAATTTGTAATGTTTGTTGAAGATGTGAACAGATGACCATGTAGCTGCCTCCAAAATGGAAGCTGTATCCAAAGCTTTAAAGAAAGACCCAGATGAAGATACAGACCTGGTGGACTGAGCCTTAACTGGAAAGGGCAGATTTTTCACATTGACTACATAGTACAAGGTAATGGCTCTAGAAATCCAGGAGAAAATAGTTTGCTTGGAAACAGGATAGCCCAAGGCTCTTGAGTGATAGGAAATGAATAGCCTGTCCGACTTGCAGACAGGCTCGGTCTTAGCCAAATAAAATCCGAGCTGTGTCTGTATGTACAAGGAGTGGAGGATCTTTTCACTAGGGGATTGTGGCGAAGGAAATAAGGTAGGAAAATTGATGGCCTGATTCAAGTATAGGTCATTCACTACCTTGGGCATAAAGGTTGGGTTGGTACGAAGGCAAACCCTGTCCCAATGGAAAACTGTATGGCACATAAATGTGACTTGATGAAAGAATACGACAAACCACTTTTCATCAATGCACACAGGTAAGACATGATCACTGGTAGTTCCGCAGATAGTGGTTGTAAGATATGTTTTAGACACCAGACAGAAACCTCTTCCATATGGATAAATAGGATTTTCGGCCTCCTAAAGAATTTGTAGCACATCCTCAGTGTAAAGGTGTCTAAAGGGAATCAAAGCACTATCACCCACAGGGTTAAGTTTAGGGTGGATATCTGAGGGTGTATGAGAGTTTCCTTTTCCTGTGTGATTAGGTCAATCCTGAGGAATAACGTGTGGTAATTGTCCTTGGCTAAATGATAGAGGAGGAGGAACCAGTGCTGTCTTGGCCAAAAGGGGATCATCAACAAGATTTTTGGTTGTTCTCTGAATTTTCAGTAGAGCTTTCAGAAGAAGAGGGAAGGGGGGAATGCATATGCAAATATTCCCTTCCAAGGAAAAAGAGACAGTCTACCTTCCAAGTGCCAGGGGTGTGTATCCTGGTGCAGTATTTGGGAAGCTGTCTGTTCATGGGGAGACAAACATGTCTACCTGTAGAGTACCCTATCGATGGACCAGGACCAAAAACACATCCCTGTGTAACATCCATTCGTGGACTGGGTCATGAACCTGCATAGTGAGTCTACCATCACATTCTGACCTGAGGGGATGCAGGCTGCTAGGAGAGAAACCTGGCTCTGCTGAGCAATCTCCCATGCATACAGAGCCAATCTGCAAAGGATGTAGGACCATATCCTCCCCTGCTTGTTGATGTACCAGGGGACCTTGGTATTGTCTGTGTACCATCTCAGCACTCCTGGTAACAATTGGGGCTTGAATATTTGTCGTGCAAAAATCAAGGCCCTCATTTCCTTCATGTTGATATGCTCCCTCAACTGGGAGGGGCTCCAAACATCTCTCACTCTCCAGTTCCCTAGAGTTGCCCCTCAGCCCATGTCTGATGTGTCTGTGTACAAATCCTGTTTGGGGGAAAGGGGTGGAGAGGAAGGCCTGGATTCTTTGAAATCTGTGAAATCTACCACTTTAGTTCTTTTGTTAAACAAGGAATGAGGGAGACCAAAACTCTAGAGGATGAAGGTGTTGTTTCCATACTGTACTCAGGAACCACTGAAATTTCCTCATGTGTAACCTTGCCAGGGGTACCATGGGGGATGGTGGAGGTCATGAATCCCAGAAGTCTCAAGGACTCCCTGGATGACAGACTGTAGTGGAATCAGTCCCTGAAAGTGGTGAGGGTCAGAATTTTGTCTGAGGGCAGGCAGGCCATCATTTGGGCTGTGAGTATCCTGCAACCAAGGAATACATGGTCCTGTGATGGGGTCAGAGAGAATTTCTGTTGAATTATGGTGAGGCCCAAACCTAGCAGAGATATAGTGTAGTTTAGGTGCTCTTGTACCAACCCTGGGGATGAAGCATGAATGAGGAGATCATCCCAGTAAGGGAAGATCTGAATACCCTGCATTCTGTAGAAGGCTATGACAGGGGCCAAGCATTTTGTGAATACTCTGGAGGACACAGAGACCAAATGGCAAAGCACAGAATTGAAAATATGAAGAACCCACACAGAAATGAAGGAATTTCCTGAAGAGTGGGTGGATTGGAATGTGCAGGTGGGCATCTTTTATGACCAAGGACACCATGTAAGCCTGAGGGAGAACCCGGGGAAGGAGTGTAGAAAGAGTCAGCATGTGAAAGGAAGGCACCTTGAGAAAGGTGCTTAGATGAGACAGCTCTAAGATAGGCCACCAAGCACATGCTTTCCTGGGGACTAAAAACATTCTGAAATAGAATCCTGTTCCCCTTAAATCTGGAAGCACTTCTCAAATGGTGCTCACGGAATGCAGAACTGGAGGAAAGAAGGTCATTTGGTCTCAGGGGGTTGAGTACTACCTCAAAAGGGAGGTTCTGGATTCCCACATCATGAAATAACCATGTGTGATAATTAAGGACCCAAGAGTCCTGGGTAATCAGTTTCCAAGCTGGGAGGGGCAAAGACAGGTGAAGAGAGAGGGGTAGATGGCTTTAGGGCCTGGTAGTCACATACTACCAGGTTTTGCCTGAAAGGGCTGCTTTTGTGCAAGAGTAGAAGGAGAGGACCTGGAGGGGGCCTGCTATCTTTTCTCCCTTTAGAAGCAAATTGTTTAGAAGGCTTTCTCGCAAAGGTTGTCTTGACTGGGTAGTTCTTTTGGAAGCGGGGAACAGCAGACACAAAGATGCGCCTAAGGTCTTGCAATTCTTTGCCATTTTCCTGAAGGGCCTTGAAGAGCTCAGCAGCTGCAGAACCAATTAAGTTCTTGTTATTTAAGGGTGCACCAATAAGTTTTGCTTTGATACCCTTTGGCAAAGGCTGCAGCCTGGGCCAAGAATATCTTCTTAGGACTGACCCTGAGCAGCTGCCCTGAAAGAGGCCTCCACTGCATCGCAACTATATTTTATGGAGTGTATGGTTACCTTGTTGCAGGATTTAAGAAGGCTAGCTATTCTGGACTTCTTAGGGCAGTCTGGTAATGCTCCAACTTGCTTGATGGTATCTGTCAACAGAGCCAAGGAATACTTGGCCATATGAGTTTGATAGTTAATGGCCCTAACAGCTAAGGTGGTAGAAGTATAAATCTTTTTGCCCAACCTCTCCATAATCCTACTTTCCTTATCAGAGGGGAGCAAGGAAGTGGAGTGTAGCAATTTTGAAGTTCTGTAAGCAGCCACAGAAATGGTGGATGGGTTAGCTGATGGAGCCGTGAAGAGGAACATAGCATCCTCAGGCACTTTGTATAACTGGTCAGGGCGTTTAGGTGCAGGAGGTTGGAAGTCTATGGATTTGGAAGCAGTCAAAAAGGCATCCAAAAAAGCAGTCAGAACAGGGGGTGATTGCAGAGGGATTAGGAGACTCCATTTGTAAAAGGTCATAATACCTCTTTTGTCTCTCAGAGACCTGACTGCAATCCCATTTAAAATAATCTTTCATTTGCACAATGATCTCCCCAAAAGTGATATCTTCCCCAGGGGAATCAGCTCCATTGGACTCCTCTGGGGAAACATGCCCCAGAGGGGAAACAATCTGAGAGGAGTAGGTTAGGGATTAGTCCCCAGAGGAATCTTCATCCTCAGAGGAAAGATCTTCCAAAGACCTTTTCCTAGGAGTGGAGGCAGAAGGGGCTGGATGTAAGGACAGGAAGGCATTAAAGAGGCCTTGGGTAAAGGCCTGCCAGTCAGGGGCTTGTTTGGAGGGAAGAATCCAGGAAAAAACAGGTCATTGTTCCCCTGTACTTGACACTCATTAGACCAGTTATAGAGTACAATGCCCCTTTTGGAATGTACCTCGCAAGACCTCTGCAGCAGCTGGAAAGGCCACAGAAGTACCTCACAAAGAGGATTATTGGCCTCAAACAAATGCGCTACACTGATAGTCTCAAAAAATTCCAGATTTATTCTGTAGCATATCACCTGCTCTGAGGTGATCTCTGCCTAACATATAAAGCTATGTCAAACCCAGAGCCTTTGGACATGCTACACCTAAGGAAATCCCAATCCCTCCAAGCTACACGCTCTAGGGACCTAAACCTTGTCACCACAATAAACATGACATGCTGAAGGGATAGATTCCTGTCCCAGAGACTTCCCATACTCTGGAACAGGCTACCCATCTATGTTAAGCAAAGTTCTTCATTAGCACTCTTCAAGAAAAATCTTGATGAGTGGATGGGAAATAGGAAATACACCCCGGGATCACTTCTGTGTGTCTGCTTGACAGTGGCACAGGAAAATAACTTTCTTGGGTGGCATAAGCCAGGGAACCTTCTTGGCTAGGCTTACGTAGGTCCTTCGGTTGATAGCCTAGTACCTACCTATGAACCTAAGAGGTAGTTGAACCAGAGAAGTATGTTTAGTTTTCTGTTTCTTCTTTTTAGGAGCCTCTGACAAACGGTGAAGAGTAGGGGGGCTGGATGTCAGGTGACATTCCATACCATCTGAAAGAACATCTTCCTGGAGCACAATTTGAGTAACCCCACATGTGCCTTCAGAAATAAGCTGTGGTTCCCCCCCAGGTGCCCAGGTTGGATGCCTGTGGTTCCCTCAGGGACAAGTTGGCAGCATCCCTAATGGGTTCCACCATGATACCAGTCAATGGAGGTTCTGTGGTTTCTGACACGGCCACTGGGCCTTCATCAACCACAGGAGGAATGGCCGGAGAAGAGGGAGCAGCCATAGTTACAGGCCTAGGTTTCCTGGCCTTGTTGGATTGCAGCTCTTCTGAAGGCCCTGACGTTGGATACATACACTCTACCTATACACAAAGGAAGTAACTCCTCTGGTATCTCCAACTTTAGACCTATCACTACCCTCTCTCTAAACTACTAGAAAAATGTAAGTTATGCAGTATCTAATACAGGAAAATCTGCTTACACCCACTCAACATGGCTTCAGACCCAAATATTGCACCACTACAGCTCTACTATCCTTCCTCAACACAGTCTCTATAGCCATGGACGATGATAAACTTATTTCTTGCCTATTCTTGGACCTCTCAAAAGCTTTTGACACTGCCTCACACTCTCTTCTGTTGCACAAACTGCATAACCTCAACTTCTCCTCTGATACTGTTGCATGGTTCTCCAGCTACCTCACTGATAGATCTCAATCAGTGCGATGACACTCTGCACTCTCCCCTCCTCTCCCTGTCAAAATGGGTGTACCTCAAGGGTCTAGCCTAGGGCCTTTACTTTTTAATATCTTTACCAATCAGCTCTATACCTCCTGTCCTTTGTCATCTTTAGTGCAATACGCAGATGACTGTACAGTCATCACCACAGCCAACTCTCCCTCTAAGCTCTTGTCAGCTACTCAGGCATCTTTTAACTTAGTTGAAACATGGCAATCCAACAACCAGCTCATCCTTAACCCTAAAAAAACAAAGCTGTTACTCTTCATACCTGAAAAGTTCATAAATATTAAACCCTCCTTCTCCATACAGTCCCCTTAATAACACTCCCATTCAGGTAGAATCCAGTACTAAGCTCTGTAACCATCGACGATCAGCTTAAATTTCATTTGCATGTTAATAACTATATACAAGACAGATTCAAAACTAGGGCTCCTTTACCCTAACAAGAAATTCCTTACCTCTGAAGTCACGATTACTCTCTCCCTTACCTACCTTCTACCCAGTCTAATGTGCAATTCTCACAAATCTTAACTCAGCACTCCTGACCAAACTCAAATCTACCTACAAGGTAGTTAGATTTGCTGCCCAACAAACATACAAATCCCATCACTGTCTCTCTCAAACACCTAAACTGGCTTGAATTACCTCCCCAGCTACTTCTCTCTCAGCTCCAGATCATCCATTCTATCCTATACCAGCCTTCCTACTGCCCAACACTATCCCCTCTCATCTCCCATTATTCTCCCTCCAGACCTCTCCAAAGTTCTAACCAAGACAGACTACAAATCTACAAACCCAAGTCTAAATTTGGACGCAACATGTACAGCTATCACCCCACTATTGCCTGGAATAGGCTCCCACTAGAAATCAGGACCCTTACACATCCTAAACAATTTAAGACAGCCACCAAAGAGCACTTTAAAAGTCACTGGGGTCCTGCCACTGCTTTCTCCCTCCTTAACATCCCCTACTTCTCATACCTTAATCTACTTTCTGCCCTTAACTCACTCTTCTCACTAGCTCTCTCTAATCTTCCTTGACTACTCTTTCTACTGTCTTCTAAAATCTATTAAGCAAATTGCCTCAGAGAAACATTCTATTGTAATTGTCTTGCCTTCATACAACTACATCATGATAAAACTGGGTTTTTTTAACCACTTGCCGCAAAAACTATACTCATCTTAATGACATATTTCTTTTTATACATCTTGAAATAGTTATGCTATACTCCTGATTACTGACACTGCATAACATTGTATTGCTTCTTAATGCCTTGTAATAATCCTGTAACATTGCTGCTTAATGCTAATTTATAATGAAAATTTGTATAATATGTTGGAGCTTTTCTCCCCGGGCCTCCGCTAAAAAAAGGGCTCTTCAGCTCAGTTGGACAATCCCAGTCAACAAATGTAAAAATAAATATCCTGTGCAAGGTGCTTCAGACGCGGATTCTCCAAGTACAATCTAAGGGAAGCGAGGAGACTTCTAAGAGTTTTAGGGATGAAAGCCTTGCAAATCTCGCACGACGTATGGTCGTGTTCTGGGCCTAGGCAGAATAGACAGAGCTCATGTGAGTCTATGTGGAATTTGCCTTCCACACGGACGCTTGTCCTTCCTACGTGACATTAACTCACAAGAAACACAGCAGCAAAAAAGGTAACAAAAAGCTGCTATTGGGTACTTATCTGACCACAGCGACACAAGGCAACTTTCCCAAGCAAGTGATGACGGAAGCTGGTAAGCAGCAGAGAAGTTCTGAGGTAGGTCCGCTTTATACCAGTCTGTTAATGGCCGACGTATGCTGAGTGATGCTGGCTGACACATGTACCTTTGCAGTAGCATTTAACGTTGGTAAAATAGCCAGACGTACTAGTCAACTGGAGGGGGCACTCCATCATGTTATGGATACTGCAGCATATGAATAGATGGACATCATAACTTCTTTAGCCAATGTCCTCTTCATTTCATTAAACTGTGGGGCCGCGTCCCCAGCTACTAGGATCTAGGGTGGTCCACATAGAAGGATATTCTGGAGAACAGCAAAGCCAAAGGCAGTTCCCTGGATATGATGTCCAATTTGTAATGTGTAATAAACGTGGGAGTTAGACCAAGTAGCTGCAGCGCAAATATCGTCAATTGAAACTGTAGACCAAAAAGCCTGAGAAGTAACCACAGACCTTGTGGAGTAGACCTTAAAGTAATACAGTCATTCAACCATCTGGCTAGTGAGGCTTTGGTAATAGATCTACCTCTTTTTATAACTGAAAAAGATACAAACAACTGATCAGACTTCCTAAAGGGCTTGGTTCTATGTAAATAAAACCAAAGCTGTCTATGAACATTAACCAGATGGAGGGTATATTCACCTGTGTTTTGATAATTGGGAAAAAAGACTGGAAGAATGAAGGACGGATTAACGTTCCCTTCTTTAGCCACCTTGGGTAAAAATGAAAGATTAGTGCACAAGGTAACTCTATCCCTGTGCAAAATCAAGTATGGAAATTTAGAAGAAAGGGCTTGAAGTTCAGATACTCTTCTTTCAGATCTAACTGCTACTATAAAGAGTTTCCCAAGAAAGGAATTTCAAATCCTCAGTAGCTGCAGACTCAAAGGGAGGGAGGACCAAAGCTTGCAAAACCATTGTTAGATCCCATGGTAGGGTGGGATCTTTCAATGGAGGCCGGAGCAGGAAATTGCCCTAAGAAAAGCTTTACAAAGCTTAGAAGTAGTAAGGGATAAGGAATCAAAGCAAAAATGAAAAATGGATATGACTGCTAACTGGACCTTTACAGTAGAATAACTAGCTCAATCACTGAACAGAGAAGCCAAAAAGTCAAATACAACCACCACTGGTGCTGTAAAAAGTATCTGTCTTTGTTCAGCCCAAATAGAAAATATTTTCCACTTGCTTTTATAAATCTTGCATGTCGAAGACCTATGTGAGGAGACCAAAATATCTCAAATGGGAGAAGAAAGCCTGGGATATCTTGCCACCATCAGAAGTGGAGAAACTATGTGGTTAGCTTCAGGCCCTGTATGTCCGGATGGGGATGCCCTGATGATGAAAGATCAGATATGGGACCGGTTCTAACTTCATCGGAGGGCAAACCAGATGAGACCAAAGGAAGGTGAACGAGGTTTGTCAAGGCCAAAAGGGAGCAATGAGGATGACTTTGCTCTGCAATCTGAAAGCTTTCGATAAGAACTTGAATTAGTGGTATAGGAGGAAAGGCACAAAAAAGACCGGAGGGCCAAACATGGACAAGAGCACCCCTGGGTGAATGTCCCTGAGGATGGATCAAGGCAAAGTACCTCCTGCATTTGTTGTTGAAAGGAGATGCAAACAGATTGCTGCAGGGGAGACCCCATTTGTGGGGGATCATGTCTGCCATTGACTGATTCAGAGATCATTCGTGAAACATGAGTAATACTCAACTGAGATGGTCTGCTAAGATGTTGGAGTCCCCAAAATGTGTGTTGCTACCAGAAAGCAATTGGTAGAGACTGCCCACTGCCAAACCCTCATCTCTTCTTGACACAGGGGGTAGGACCTGGTTCCTCCTGCTTGTTGATGTAACAAACGACATGTTGCCTGTTTGAACTGCAATAGGCCCCAGGGGTAGAAAGCTGTTGAGTTCTTGCAATGCTAGAAGAACTTGCTGTCATCTCCAGTACACTGGTACGCAACTTGTCTCCTGAGACGTCCATGTGCCTTGGACTGTTTGACCCAGATAATGTCCCACCCACCCTAGCTGGAAGGCACTCGTGGTCAACATGGTGTTTGGAGATGGAAGGATGAACGGACATCCTTGAGTAACGTCTGCAGAGTGAGGCCCCCAAAGCAGAGATTCCTTGCATACTCTCGATAGTTTCATGGGAAGATAGAGGATTCCTGAGTAGTGATCATTGAAGTACAGAACTCTGAAACCTCAAGTCAGAGTTGAAGACGTTGGGGGGGGGGTCCCTGATCCAATGGGGTCAGAACCATAAGGGCACCCTTCTGAAGTTGCTCCGTGATAAGTCCCCTCACCATCCTAGCTATATCCGCCTGGGTAAGGCTCCTAGTAGAGTGACAGGACACAATCGAAGCAGGCCTAGAAAGCTTCTTCTAGGAAGGGAGGGGGCACCCTTGATGAAACTGGGTCTAAGGATGGCAGAGTAAGTAGTCCAAGTAAGGGAGTTCAGATCCAAAGCAGTCTTATTCTTATAGAATCTAGTGACAAAGGTTTGGATGCCATTGGAGAGGTCTGATCTTACCTTGGCACCTTCTTTTTTGGCTCCAACAAGGAAGGAGCTTCAGCCGATCTGCATCGTTTGGAGCGATACCTATGCTTGGAGGACAAAGACTGAGCTCCAGCGATAGCCTGCTAAAAAGATGAGGGCAACAGCTCTTTCAAAATCAGTTTGTTCTTATGCTCCTTGAGGGCCCGAGGATTAAAGGCCTCGCAGATGTCACATTGCTGGTTGAGGTGATCCGGTCCCAGGCACAAAGAATGCCCATTTGAAAAGTTGCCTGCAATTCTTGAATCCTTTTTCAGACATGTTCAGGAAATAAACAGTATCCTACACGTAGAATACAACACACACACAAACACACAGCAATGAGAAATAAAGGAATATAGTTTTTTTTTTAATGAAAGAAAAGGGGAGGAAAAAATACCAACAATGGCAATGAAGACCAAAAGGACACAGGCAGGAAAGCTAATTAGAAGAAAGAGGGTAGGGAAAAATATCAGCGATGGTAACTAAGAGGACTGAAAAAGGTCATGAAAAGTCACAGGGAAAATGCAGGAACAGTTTACACTAAAAAAGGGAGTAGAAATAATGGAAATAAGGTATAATCAAGAAATTTACCCATCACCCAAAGAATGCTCAAGAGCCATCAGCAACCACGTTTGTTCGCGAAAGTGGCAAACGAGATCCGAAGTGAGAGGGGACCAGAGCATTGTCATTAGTGAAGAGCTTGAGTTTGTAGGCTTTCACAAGTTGTAGTAACGACCGGGTCAGATCAGACTCCCATACACTGAGGATGAATAAAAATTGACATCAGATCATGAATTTGTCAAACATGGCAGACTAATGGGGCAAAGTACATTAGATATTTGAATAGTTACATTGGTTACCTCCTACCTAAAATAGAAGTCAGCCATCTTCCAAAACTTATGGGCACCTTCCACACACCCAGTTGAGAGTTTGAGCAGAGCTATGGAAAATCAGCAGTCTGGGTGTCAAGACCTTCAGAGCTTTCATGCCAATTGAAAGGAGGAGGCTATAAAAATCAACGTCTAGACAATGACAAGTGTGCCAACAAAAATAAGGAGGAATGGAAGGGAGTGGCTACTACAGCAGTGATATATTCAAATGTCTGCCATTATGATGACTTTACTTATACAACTGTTCTATGTTCAGCACTGGCTCAATGCTGCAGCTACATAGGTGGAATACCATAGCTTATAAAGTTTGGGAGGAGGAAGGATGAGGGTCCAGGAGTCCATGAAGAATGGTCCTAGCAAAGCTTGTTCTATACCTAGAAAAGGAATCTAGTTTGTAGTGTTTTGTAAAAATATGTATAGATGACCAAGTTGCTTTCTACAGAATACTTCTAGATAATACCGCTTTCCAAAAAGCTACTTAGGAACAAGCCAAGACCATAGTAGAATGTGCAGAGACCCTGCCTGGAATCCCCTTGTTATGGTGGGAATACCAAAAGGAAATAGCATGCGAAAACCATTTGGAAATTGTCTGATTTGATATTGGCTGGCTTTTTTTTATTTTCACAAGTGAATAATCAGAATTTCTGAAGGTTTTAGTTTATTTCTTTCTTTTGTCTTTGTTTACTGGAAAAATCCGACTGGTAATACCCATTTTTCAGCTGATGCCCAGGGAGATGAGCTTCATTTACTTACACTGCATTATACTAAGTTCCAGTCAAACAAGGAGTAGTTACAGTTCTATTTACACTTATACACAACCAGTAGTTACATTTATACATACACATTTCAAGATTTTACAGAGGTGGAAGCTACAAAAGAGAGAGCACATGTGCAACTTAGTGGACTGTACAGGCAGCAGTTATGTATAAAAATTTTGTCATTTCAGTAAGAGGTGGAGAATACTATGTTTAAGAAGAATATTTAAATAGTATTTTACAGTGAAAAAGCTTTAACCCTGTGATAGGGATGTAAACGACCAGGATTGGTTAATGTGTTGTTTAAGGAGTGGTTTAAAACTACTGAGTTTGACAGAGTTATTCACATGGGGATACTATTACAGTTTATCAATGCTTTGGGAGTAGACAGAGTCTTCTGCAACATTATTTGACTTGTTTGTAAGTAATAAAAATTTGTTACTAGAATGGAGGTCCCTTGCTGCATAGTAGGATAGTAACTTTTGTAGTGCGACATTTTCCTGGATGATGAATGAGTTTATGTGCTGTAGTTAGTTGTGAATATGTTAGACAGCTGTGCAGTTCAAGCCAGTTTAATTGTTTTAAGTTAAGACAATTGGGGGTCTCATGAGGGAGACTGGTGGCAAATGTTGCTATTTTATTGTAGCAGGAGGCAAGTTTCTTTCTTTGGGTACTGTTTATGCTTGTTAGGACAGGAGCGGCATAAAACAGTCAGCAGTAATGTGGTGGTGGCTATAGTTTTTCTTGCAGTATCTGTAAGGAATTAATTGTTCCTATAAAGAAAGCCTAGTTTCTGGTGTGTAGATTTAATGGTGTGCAGTATACAGTGGTCATATTTGAGACAGTCGTTTATTATAATGCCTAGAAGTTCACTGTGAGTTACAGTTTCAATGATAGTATTTGCTGAATTTATGGTAAAAGATTGCTTTTGATTTTTGGCAACTTTTTGAGGTGAAAGACATTAACTTAGCTTTCTTGGGGTTGAGTAGGAGGTTTGATTCTTTGAGCCAGGTTTCTACAGAGGAGAAAGATTTTTTTTGGCTAATGTCTTAGAGCTTTATTGTTGAGGCTGCACATATCAATGTGGTCATCTGCACACTGAACTAAACTAGCATGGTGAGTGGAGGTAATTAATAAATAGGACCCAGGGCACAGCCCCAAGGGAGACCTGTAGTAACTGGTTGAAAGGAGAAGGTTTATTGCCATTTAACGGCTTGTTGCAGGTCTATATTAAATCAGCTAATGCTTAAAAAAGCGAATGCTGATTTATCGACCCCATGTAAGCGAAAGCTTACAATCCCAAACACTCAGAACAGATTTTTTTTCCCCAGGGAAAAAAAAAAAATTGTGGTTCCACAAAATAAATAAATAAATAAATAAAACAACTTCAAAACATTATATAAAGTGGGGAGCTTCGCCAACTTCGAGATCGCACTACAGTGATGAAAACGTCAAAGTAACGGTGGCGGTCAAACGATTTCTTTCCCAGAGAAAGAAATCGCTTATATGCCGTTTTGCTATTTTGCTGTTTCGTACTTTCAAGTTCGATCAAGACACATTTGAAGGATTGTGTCTTCGATTATATAATAGGAACCCCTTGCTGCCTTCCAGATAAGTAACTAAGGAACCACAACAAGGAATACTGTAAAAATCCTACTGAGGAGAGTTGAACAAGCAGTTGTTGGTGTGAGACAGTATCAAATGCCTTTAACAAGCTTAAGAACATGGTGGGCACAAGGAGACTATAATTTCTATGTTGGTTTATTATACTGGTAAAATGTAGTAGAGCAGTAGTGGTGCTGTGGCCTAAAGACGTGTTTCTGACAGCAGGTTATTTGAGGTCAGGTACTGCATCAGCTGCATATGGATGCATTCCTCTAATATTTTGGACAGGGGAGAGAGAATTGCTATCGGTCTGTAGTTATTAAATGCTGTAGATGTGTCACCTTTGTGCAGTGGTATGATGTAGGATTTTTCCACAGTGATGGGACACATTTTTCTGCTGTGGGCCTGTTAATTAGTGGGGGCACAGGGAAAGCTGTGACTTCTGCAGCCAGTTTAGGTAGTCTGATGGTAGTTGGTCTACAGCTACAGAAGTAGTTTTTAGATAACGACCTTCCTTATGAGTGAGGTAGGTACTGGCCTAAAATTGAAGAACTGTAGGTGGTTTTGATTGGACTGGGTAGAGTGAGGAAGACAGATGTGTTAGTGTCAGAGAGAGATAATATTGATTGTATAAAGTAAGAATTAAACTGTGTGGGGATAGTCTGTTGTACTGTCTGTTTTTGGAGAGGGAGGGACTAATGATCGTGCCAGGGTGGAGCAGTTTTAGTGATGACCAAAAAAGTTTTGGGTTGCTCATGTGTTGGTCTTGTAGGTTGGTATAGTATTGTTTACTTATCCTATTTGACATGGTGTTTTGCAAGGTTTCCAGGATGTCTAAATTGCTGGAGGGCATTTTGTGTTCTATCTTTATACCAGTTTTTCCAGGCTTTATCCCTTTTTATCATGATTTTTTTTTGTTTCCTTTGTCAGCCATGGTGCAGGATTGGACTTTACTCTTTTATTACTTACTGGTGCTAGATTACTTAACGTCTGTAAGGATACGTTTCTAGAGTGTTCCACAGCAGTATCTAGCGGCATTGTTCTAAGGACATTCCAGTTATATATTTTTTTTGTGTTTCATTGAAAATATCTTTGCTGAAATTGGTTGTACTTCGTATTTGACTATAGATAATATGTTTATCTAGGATATGGCGAGTTCTAATAGTACATGTTGGTATGTGGTCACTTATGCTGAGAGGCAGTCTACTTTTGCCAGTTTGTCTGGTTTGCTTATAAGAATCCAATCTAATGTTGAGTGTCATAAGTTTTAATGATTTTAGTAAATGTGGTTATTAACTGTCTGAAGTTGTACAGGTTTTATGAATTCAGTGGGGGTAGTGGAATTTAAGAGTTGGCAGTCTACATTTAAGTCTCCAAGTATTATAGTTTCATGGTTAATTTGCTGGGATACCCAAGACAGGATGCTTTCAACATTATTCCTTGGTGGCATATTAAGTGTGTTAAACATATAGTTTTCCAGTTGTTGATTTTTGGGTCTGTTGTTAGTAGTTCAGCATTGTTAAATTTGGGTATTTCCTGTAGAAGTTAGGGATTTTTTATAGATGATTGCTACACCACCTGCACACTTGATTTGTCTGTCATGTCTGAGTATACTGTATCTTTTTTTTGGGAGGGGGTGATTTCATTATCTCATTACCCTTTTTCTTTTTTAACCAGATTTCAGTAGCTATGACTACATCAGGAGTGTATGTAGCAAAATAAGCATGTATGTCATGGATTTTATTGCACATACGTCTTAGGTTCATATTTAGAAAGGTATCGACCCCATGTAAGCGAAAGCTTACAATCCCAAACACTCAGAACAGATTTTTTTCCCCAGGGAAAAAAAAAATTGTGGTTCCACAAAATAAATAAATAAATAAATAAATAAAACAACTTCAAAACATTACATAAAGTGGGGAGCTTCGCCAACTTCGAGATCGCACTACAGTGATGAAAACGGCAAAGTAACGGTGGCGGTCAAACGATTTCTTTCCCAGAGAAAGAAATCGCTTATATGCCGTTTCGCTATTTTGCTGTTTCGTACTTTAAAGTTCGATCAAGACACATTTGAAGGATTGTGTCTTCGATTATATAATAGGAACCCCTTGCTGCCTTCCAGATAAGTAACTAAGGAACCACAACAAGGAATACTGTAAAAATCCTACTGAGGAGAGTCGAACAAGCAGTTGTTGGTGTGAGACAGTATCAAATGCCTTTAACAAGCTTAAGAACATGGTGGGCACAAGGAGACTATAATTTCTATGTTGGTTTATTATACTGGTAAAATGTAGTAGAGCAGTAGTGGTGCTGTGGCCTAAAGACATGTGTTTCTGACAGCAGGTTATTTGAGGTCAGGTACTGCATCAGCTGCATATGGATGCATTCCTCTAATATTTTGGACAGGGGAGAGAGAATTGCTATCGGTCTGTAGTTATTAAATGCTGTAGATGTGTCACCTTTGTGCAGTGGTATGATGTAGGATTTTTCCACAGTGATGGGACACATTTTTCTGCTGTGGGCCTGTTAATTAGTGGGGGCACAGGGAAAGCTGTGACTTCTGCAGCCAGTTTAGGTAGTCTGATGGTAGTTGGTCTACAGCTACAGAAGTAGTTTTTAGATAACGACCTTCCTTATGAGTGAGGTAGGTACTGGCCTAAAATTGAAGAACTGTAGGTGGTTTTGATTGGACTGGGTAGAGTGAGGAAGACAGATGTGTTAAGTGTCAGAGAGAGATAATATTGATTGTATAAAGTAAGAATTAAACTGTGTGGGGATAGTCTGTTGTACTGTCTGTTTTTGGAGAGGGAGGGACTAATGATCGTGCCAGGGTGGAGCAGTTTTAGTGATGACCAAAAATGTTTTGGGTTGCTCATGTGTTGGTCTTGTAGGTTGGTATAGTATTGTTTACTTATCCTGTTTGACATGGTGTTTTGCAAGGTTTCTAGGATGTCTAAATTGCTGGAGGGCATTTTGTGTTCTATCTTTATACCAGTTTTTCCAGGCTTTATCCCTTTTTATCATGATTTTTTTTGTTTCCTTTGTCAGCCATGGTGCAGGATTGGACTTTACTCTTTTATTACTTACTGGTGCTAGATTACTTAACGTCTGTAAGGATACGTTTCTAGAGTGTTCCACAGCAGTATCTAGCGGCATTGTTCTAAGGACATTCCAGTTATATATTTTTTTTGTGTTTCATTGAAAATATCTTTGCTGAAATTGGTTGCACTTCGTATTTGACTATAGATAATATGTTTATCTAGGATATGGCGAGTTCTAATAGTACATGTTGGTATGTGGTCACTTATGCTGAGAGGCAGTCTACTTTTGCCAGTTTGTCTGGTTTGCTTATAAGAATCCAATCTAATGTTGAGTGTCATAAGTTTTAATGATTTTAGTAAATGCGGTTATTAACTGTCTGAAGTTGTACAGGTTTTATGAATTCAGTGGGGGTAGTGGAATTTAAGAGTTGGCAATCTACATTTAAGTCTCCAAGTATTATAGTTTCATGGTTAATTTGCTGGGATACCCAGGACAGGATGCTTTCAACATTATTCCTTGGTGGCATATTAAGTGTGTTAAACATATAGTTTTCCAGTTGTTGATTTTTGGGTCTGTTGTTAGTAGTTCAGCATTGTTAAATTTGGGTATTTCCTGTAGAAGTTATGGATTTTTTATAGATGATTGCTACACCACCTGCACACTTGTTTTGTCCGTCATGTCTGAGTATACTGTATCTTTTTTTGGGAGGGGGTGATTTCATTATCTCATTACCCTTTTTCTTTTTTAACCAGATTTCAGTAGCTATGACTACATCAGGAGTGTATGTAGCAAAATAAGCATGTATGTCATGGATTTTATTGCACATACGTCTTGGGTTCATATTTAGAAATGTTTAGATTGTTTTTTTCTGAGCTGTATTAGGTGACTGGTTTATTTTCGGGTTGGAAGTGATGGTTTTATAAACAATGGGACCACAGCTGGGGTGAATATCTCTGCTAATTTTTTTGAATTGATATTTTACAGAGGGAAGAGTGTGACCAGTTATATTTTGGTCTTGGCTTGATACTTGATCAAACTTGGATGGTTAGTTTTAAGATAAGTATAGAAAAATAAATCAGATGTGGTTTGTTTGTAGAGATAGGTTGTTATGGAGAAGGACAGGCTGGGTAGACATTGATATTCTTTGTTAGGACTGGTTGAAGTCCTAAGTATTTGAAATAGGTGGATTTGATAATTGGTGATAAAGGCTAGTAGACTGAGGAGCAATAGTAAAATAATTTGACTTGGGGCCACCTTATTTAATGTGGGTTTTATCTTTGTTTGTAAATTAGGTTAAAAAATGTTAAAATGGTAGTGGAATGGATTAAGACAATTTGTGAGAGAGTCTTGGGTGGTAAACTAGAGTGGGTGTTACTAGTGGGAGTAATTGTACTGATTGTTTTTCTACTGGAAGGAACTGTTAGAGGAATATGTGGGTGGTGTGATGAAAGAGTATCTTAGCTGTCTGTGGAAGTCCAGAGTTTGAATACTTTCTCCCTCATTTTCAGGTTCTGGAAAGAAAACAGAGAAACTGGGTACCACTTTTGGCATAGTCAAAGCAACTCTACCTTTGTGGAAAATGAGCTAAAGTTGACTCACTATAAGAGCTTGCAACTCACACTCTCTTCTTGCAGAACTCAAAGCAATCAGGGGCATTCCTTTCCATGTTAAGAACCTCAGATCAACCCAATGAACTGGTTCAAAAGGAGCAACAGTTAACTTTTCGTACACAAAACTGAGATACAAAGGAGGAGCCACCTGTTTTGTAGATGGATAGGTAAGCAAAACCCCTTTCAAACACAATTTGAAAAGGGAATACACTGAAAGAAGGGGATCCATAAGCTGAAATGGCTGAAAAGAACCCAGTTAGAGGAGTAAAAAGGCTAAAGGACAATAACTCAACCAAAACATTGTAGAACCAGAAAAATACTAGCCTTAAAAAACTCTTGGTACTTAATGTGGCACTTACTAGAAACTCTTGCATTTGCTCATATACAATTTCCTAGTAGCAGGTTTCTTTGCCTCCTTTAAAATCTGCTGCACATTCTCAGAAAACAGGTGCCTAAAAGGCATTAAAACTTTATAATCCAGGCAATTAGCTGATGTTGTTTCAAGCTGAGGTGTATCAAACAACTCCGGTCCTGTGTGTGCGCAAGCGAGTCCAGTCTGTGAGACAGCCTGTGGTAATCGCCCTTGTCCATTTCCAAAAGAAGGAAGAATCACTGGTTCCTGGGCCAGAAGAGAGTCACCCAAATTATCTTTGGAGTCCTTCTGCATCTTCAAAATAACCCTGGATATTAGTGGAAAGGGTGGAAAGACCTACAGGAGTATTCCCTTCCAAGGAAATGAAAATGCATTTGTTATCCACACCTGCTTGCAAAAAGTCCTGGAGCAGAATTTTTGCCAGTTGTTAAGTTATTTGTGAATGGAAGCGAACAGATCAGGTGTGCTCCCCAAAGAAGGATGACTTCTGTACCCTGAATGGGTCACTCACTTAAACCATTTATCTGATACAATCTGCTGCCAAAGGGAGAAATGGTGTGAAAGAGAGAGATACAAAGGAATGCCAGGGTAGGAAGGGGTTTACCATTTGAAGAGTCAGACTTTTTGGACTGTCCTTGTTTCTAGGAGTCCCCCCTTCCTTTTGGAGTCTCGTCTTTTTTTTTTTTTGAATGTCTGCGTGCCAGGTGTCTGCTGCGACTGCTTATTTTGCTTTCTACAATAGGATCTTGAGTTTGGGATGAAACTTTAGACAACCTTGAAGAAAGGCTGAACACCAGTCACCCCTTGAATCAGTTTCCCTCTCACCAATTTCTTAAGGCCTCAGCAGCAGATAGTCCAACTACAAACTTCATATTAAGTGGAGAACTCAAAATTTTAGCTTTAACCTCTTTAGGCAAATTTTGAGAACATAACCATGCAAATCTTCTTTTAACAGACCTGGTAGATGCTGTTCTGGAATAAGGCATCAGCTGAACCATAAACACACTTCAAAGAATGTTTGGTTACTTGAGAAACAGAAGACACAAGTATATCTAGAGAATATTTTTTGCCCTCATAAGAAAAAGTATCAGCAATGTTTTCAAGGTTTCCAAAGAAGCAAGCAAAAACATTAAATGTGAGCTTGACAACTAAGAACCTTAAAAATAAGACTGCCAGAGGAATATATCCTCCTCAAAACTATCAAAATCTTTCCCATCCTTGTCACTGGGGATGGATTAGCATTTACCAGATGCTTAGCTGCAGATGAATTAGACAAAAGGCACCACAGGATTAGATATCAGATTAGAAATATAATATTTAAAAGATGCAACCTATCTGCCTTCTTAAGAACTGCAGGCTGTAATAAAATCATCATCCAAGGCTGTATGTACAGCAATATGCTGTGGAAATTCCAGCTGTAATAAATCATATTTTTTTTCCAAAGAAACTGGAATGTCACTTGGTTCCAATGGGGGAAAAATGCTGCGCCCTAATATAATTTCAGAAAAATAAATTTTTTCCACATGAAAAGCAGAAGAAATACTCTCCTCAGAGTCTAGATCATTTGCCAAAGGACAAACAGAATGTCCCCCTCAAAATCTATTCTCTGTTTAGCACAATGGGAATCTCCAGATATTCAAGAATTATTTTTCTCTTACTAGTAGTTTCAGAATGAAAAGGGTTAAGAGCCTGAGTTAGGTCAAGTAAGTGTTCTCTGGGTACAGCAACAGAGACAGCAGAAGATAAGCGTTTAACTGTATGCTTCATTTCAACAGGAACATCAACAGATGTTGACTGTCTCACGTCACAGACGTCAGCCCATGGAACACGTCTTCACCTGGGTAGGAAGAGAAGTACTCCCCACTCCTTCCTCCGGGACCAGGGAAAGTGGTTCCCATGTCCATTGACAACACTCGAACAGCCACAGAAGTTAAGTCTAACTCCCAGTCTATGGTGGCTGAAAGGACTACACCACAGGAACCCAAGGAAGATGATGAGTGATGTAAGGAACCAGAAATGGCCACTGCGGGGTCAACAATCTGCAGATGAGCAGAAAGTACAGTTGTGTACACTTGCCATAAATGTAGATGTTTGAGTGTCTTCACTGTTGCAGTCATCACTGTAGGGTTCTTCCTGCCGCCAGGCAGTTCTCGGTTGGCCAGAATCTCAAAGTCTGGGTCCGGCGTCGGCTGTTCAGTCATGCTCCCTGATGTCAGAGCGCCAGGAGTACAAAGCTGCCAGCCGACGCCATGTTCTCCAGTTTTTCTTGCCCCAGATATCAGGTGCCTAAAAATGAAGGCCAATAGTAAAAACCAAAAAATAACATACCACAAACCCCATAGCCTGTAACGAATACACCTCAGAAGAAAGATGAAGTAGGTAAGCACACTAGTGAAAGTATAAGAGGGGACAGGAGGGAGGGTAACCCAGACTGCAACAGTGAAGACACTCGAACATCTACATTTATGGTAAGTGTACACAACTGTACTATGTTCATCGTGTTTCACTGTTGCAGTCATTACTGTAGGGTTGAATCCCAAAGCTGAGATAAGGGGTGGTGGTTATAGAGAAGAAGGTGCGGCTAGAAGGCCCTGCAAGACTGCAGAAGCAAAGCCTGCCCTAGACTTAAAGTAAAGAGGGAGATTATAGTGCTTAGAGAAAGTATGCACTGAACTCCAAGTTGCAGCTTCCAAAATATCTTTGGTAGGTACTCCCCTGAGAAAGGCAGCTGAAGTAGCAGCAGCTCTGGTAGAGCGAGTCCTAATTTTTCCTGGGATTTGCTTTCCATGATGAGAGTAACAGAATCTGATTCCATGCGCAATCCATTTAGAAATGGTCTGTTTTGAAATGGCTTTTCCTTGGGAGTTTGTCGCATAAGAAACAAACAGTTGCTCTGTTTTCCTGAAATCCTTGGTTCTGTCCAGGTAAAAACGAAGTTGTCTGTGTACATCCAAGGAATGCAAGATCTTTTCCCCCTTATTTTGAGGATTAGTGAAAAAAGTTGGCAGGTGAATAGTTTGATTTAAAGCCACTTTGGAAACCACTTTAGGCATGAAAGTAGGATTAGTCCTTAAAGACACCCTATCTTGGTGAAAAATAAGGTAAGGTTCCACAGCCATGAGTGCTTGTAACTCCGAGACTCTCCTGGCTGAAGTCAAAGCCAGTAGGACAGCTGTCTTCCATGATAAATACTTAATACCAGTTGTGGCAGCAGGCTCAAAAGGAGGCAGAGTGAGTTTTTCCAGAACATAGTTGGGAGTCAGAACCCAGGCAGGTATGGGAGGTGTCCTAGAAGGCCTTAAATTCTTTGCTCCTCGTAGAAATTGTTTCAGAAGTGGATGTGAAAAGAGTGGGGGGTCTGTATTGTAATGTGCAGAGATAGCCGAGGCATGAATTTTTATGGAGGAGAAGGATAAACCCTTATGTAGCATGTCTGTTAGGTAAAGCAAAATCAGAGGGATATTAGGAATGAGAGGATCAGAATCCTGAGCATGCATCTAGGTGCAAAATCTCTTCCATTTGCCTGCATAAGATTTTCTAGTGCTAGGCTGTCTGGCTTCTAAGATAACATCCATGACCTTTTTGGGAAGGGGAGGATTAATCATAGATCCTGAATTCGCCAGGCTGAGAGTTTTGACATGAGAGTGCAGAACCTGGCCCTGGTGTTGGGACAATAGATTGGGAATCTGAGGCAAAATCCAAGGTGGTTCCTGAGATAGATTCTTCAGTGTTGAGAACCAGAACTGACGAGGCCAATTTGGGTCCAGTAGAATCATCATCTTGGGCTTGTCCTGTTTGATCTTTAATAACACCCGTGGTAGAAGAGGTAGTGGTGGAAAGGCATACCCCTTGAGGTTTTTCCAACTGAATGATAGTGCATCCACTTTCCATGCTAGCCTGTGAAAAGTCCTTGTGCAAAAAATCTGTAACTGGTGGTTGATAGGGGATGCAAATAGATCTATGTCCGGGCAGCTCCAGGCTTCTGTAATTGTCTTGAATATGTGGGTGTCTAACATCCACTCATGTGGGTCTGACAGGTTCCTGCTCAGGCTGTCTGCCAAAGTATTTTGTTTCCCTGGCAGGAACTGAGCTTGTAGATCCACTTTGCAAGCTAGTGCTGTGTTCCATAGAGTCATGGCTAGTCTGCAAAGGGGGTAGGAATGTGAGCCCCCCCTGCTTGTTTATGTACCACATAACTGTGGTGTTGTCTGTTTGTATCAGTAGTTGTCCTGTTTGTAGAAGATCCCTGAAAGCCAAGAGGCATTCTGAACAGCTAACATCTCTTTTAAGTTGATATGTAGGTGCTTCTGATCCTCTGTCCAAAAACCTTGCAGACCCTTTCCCTGCAAGTGGGCTCCCCATGCGTAATCCGAGACGTCCATGGTTAACACTTGGCTGGCTGGAGGTAGACTGAAGGCTTTGCCTTTGTTGTGGAGACATGCCATGGACCACCAATGGAATTCCTTTTGTAGGCAAGGCAAGACAGCAATCTGTGTGTCTAGACTGTGGCAATGCTGGGACCATACACTTTTTAGGTACCATTGTATTTTTCTCATATGAAGTCTTGCATTTGGTATGAGAAGGATCAGGAGGCCATGTAACCCAAAGCCTGCAGGAATTTCCTTGCAGTTAACCGAGTTATAGAAGCCAAGGTTTTGAAAGTGGAAGCCAGCTGTAGTTGTTTTTCGGATGTCAGGAATGCCATCTGGGTTGCTGTGTTTAAAAGAGCACCCAGAAAAGTTATCTGTTGTGTGGGGGTCAAATCTGACTAAGTTTACAGTGAATCCCAGGTACTTGAGAATATTTTGAACAAATAGCAGGTGCTGGAGTAAAACATCCTTGCTGTCTGCTTGAATAAGGCAGTCATCCAGATAAGGGTGAATTTGAATACCCTTGAGTCTGCAATAAGCTACTACTGGTGCCAGGCACTTGGTGAAGACCCTGGGTGCAGTAGACAAGCCAAAGGGCAGAGCAGAGAATTGGTAATGTTTCGAAACGGCCTTGAACCAGAGGTATTTTCTGCACTCCTGTCTGATAAGGATGTGAAGGTAAGCCTCCTTTAAATCCAATGTCACCATCCATGCATTTTTGCTTAACATTGGCAGGAGCTGCTGCAGAGTAAGCATTTTGAACTTTGGTATCTCCAGGAAAGTATTTAAGACTGACAGATCCAGGATGGGTCTCCACGAGTTTTGCTTTCTGGGAACTAGAAAGAGCCTTGAGTAAAAACCCTGGCCAGTCTCTGATTGTGGAACCAGTTCTATGGCCCTCATAGCCATGAGGGATCCCATCTGGTTTAATGCCTCGGACCATTGGTGTTTTGGTAGGTCTGGCCATCCGTTTGGTCTTGGCAAGGTATGAAAGTGGAATTTGTAACCTCTTGAAACTACATCCAGAACCAATTTGTCTTGGGTTATGTAAGTCCAATTTTGTTGAAAAAGAGAGTTTTCCTCTTAGAGGGGCATCCAGGAGAAAAGTTCCTGGAGCCATGCAGGGGGAGTCATTGAGCCTGTTTTCTAAATGATTGAGGTCTGTCCTTTCCATCCCTGGGGGTGGAAGCACTCCATTGTCTAGGTCTGAAAGAGGCCTGTGTTTGAGGCCTCCCTCTGGTGCGCCTATATCTACCCCTCTGAGACCTGTCTGAGCTGGGAAAAGACCAATTTTTTGTTGGTCAATTTCTGCTAAATCTAGGGGGCTGAACTTGTAAGAAATCCTTAACCGTTTGAATGGATTCTGCCTTATCCTCCATTTTCTTTATCACTTCTTCAGCCTTAGGCCCAAACAAAACATTATGCTGAACAGGAGCATCCAGTAACTTTGCTTTCACTTGATCAGGTAAGTTTTGTTCCTTTAACCAAGCATGTCTTCTAATGACTGTGCCAGAGGCAGCCGCCCTGCAAGAAGCCTCCAAGGCATCAAAACCACAGTGTAAACCATGCTCCCCCACTTGTTCAGTAGCATGCATCAAATCATGTAATTCCTTATTATCTGCACATGCAGAAATGGTGCCTAACTTTTGTTTCATAACAGACAGTAGAAATTGCTGATATTTTAGCATATGAAATTGGCAATTTAAAGCCCTAATTGATAAAGTAGCAGAAGTATACACTTTTTTGCCCCATCTCTCCAAAGCTCTGGAATCTTTATCTGTTGGAATAGGATTTTTAGCAGAAGCAGCCTTAACCCCCTTAGGACCCTGAGAAATGGTTTCTGGATCAGCAGTAGGATTTTTGTAAAGGAACTGTGGGAGTCAGGGACCCTGTAATATCTGTCAGGCTTAGCAGGAGCTGGAGGAAAGGAGTCAGGAGTTAAATTAGCCTCAGAAAAAGCATCTACAATATCCAAAATAGGAGGAATAGCCAGGGGTCTATGTTGGGGAAGAAGGAAATCCCTGAGCCTTCTCTTAGATACCGAGTACTCCTGTCCCTCCTAGTGAAAATGTTCCCTCATGTCATGTAAAGTTTCCCAATCCTCAGGGGGAGAAGCTGATGGAATAGATTCCTCAGCATCAGAATCCTCATAAGGAGGGAAAGAATATTCCTGTTCAGAGGAAGACACTGAAGAAATAGATGCCTGATCAGAAGAATCATAGTCCAAGTCTTGCCTTGGCCTTTTGTCTGGAGGGGGATGTGAACCCCTAATCATGGTTAGCAAGTCCTCCGCCATTTTAAGTAACTGTTTCTGTGATTTGGGTCCCGGATCATTAGAGGCCTGGGCTGGTGTCTTAGATTTAGAAGGAGTCTTTGTCCTGGGTTTTGCCTTTATCAGAAGCTGTGTAGGCCTGAAAACCCCCTCGGAAGCCGGTACCTGCACAGCGGCTCTGGACCCATCCGAGGGAGCACTGTCCGAAGGTCCTGCAGCTGGAGTGCTCAAAGGCCTAGTTGGTTCCTCGTGGGAGTCCGTTTCGGCTATCGGTTCTGAAATGGATGACGACAGGGGCTGTGAAAGCGCCTCACTGACGATGGTCGAACCTGAAGCTGGCTCTGGTTATGTAACGTCGTCTGATTTGGACCTCGGAGGCCTGTCCTTAACCTTGCATCGTCTGTGAACTCCAGTAGTCGGAAGCGTGCCCGGCGACATTTTATAATTAAATCGCCTGCCAAAGTAGTGAAAAGCAAAATCGTACCACCGCTTAATCGTCCGTTGGTTAAATCTAGCACAAAACAGACAACTAGCTACGTCATTGTCAGGGCCTAAACAAGGAATACAGTAAGAATGGAAATCCTTATGAGGTATTTGCTTCCCACAAGAAATGCAATTATTAACTTTTTCTGACATCGGACTGGAGCAAGAAAAAAGTTTCCCCAACGGGGTACTTAGCTTTGAGAAGAAGTCAGTCTTCGGACTGAAGCATGAAAAAATATCAGGAGTCAGCAGACCAGCACTTGCGAACTGCTTTCACCGCATGGCAAGAAAGACTGGAGAACATGGCGTCGGCTGGCAGCTTTGTACTCCTGGTGCTCTGACGTCAGGGAGCATGACTGAACAGCCGACGCCGGACCCAGACGTTGGGATTCTGGCCAACCGAGGACTGCCTGCCGGCAGGAAGAACCCTACAGTGATGACTGCAACAGTGAAACACGATGAACATCAGCAGCCTAATGAACAGACAAAAGCTATCTGGAAAATTTCGTCTTTGTGACCTGTGGAAGGAACACCTGAGGAACTAGTAAGCTTTTCCATGGCAAATGCCAAGAATGAATCCTGAAAGCTGGGTGAAAATTTCAGCACCAGCTGTTAAGCATAAAACAGAACTTTCATTGTTAACACCACCATGACAAGGACAACACACACTTGCCTGAGTATATAAAATATAAATCATAAAACATTTAACAAAAAAAGGTAGAAGAAACACTAGAAAAACAAAGTTTACACTAAAAGTAATAAAAGTAGCATTTAAACTGACAGAAATGTTATGCGACAGTCCAAACAATAGTAAATTCCTGTAAAACATAATCCACTCCAGTTACAAAAGTAGTTTGTTACAGAAATGCTAGCCAATCACCAATCCTCAAAAGTCCACAAGAGATCTCTTCGGTGGTAGGAAAGCTGTAAAAGGCTTAGAGTGCCCAGACTGATGACTTTCTCCAGCTATGCTCAAGCTGTCAATGGTCTGCATGTATGGAAGAGGCCCTTAAGCTTTGGAAGCTGTCTAGCTGTTAAGTCCATGATGCAGCAGTGATCTAATCAGACGGCACTCTCTGCTAATGTACAACACTTGTGTAATCCCTTTCACTGGGCTCTTTTGTTCTCAATTATGTGAGAAAAGCAATTCAAGTTATAAAAAAAAATTAATATAATCAGTAAAAAATACACTTGTGTTATAATCAATACTTTATTTTGAAACTGGAAGCAAATTTTGGACAGAATGAAATGACAGCTCTGTAAGAGCAGATCTCGCAGTACAATGTAAAAATAGTGTCATCTCTTCTGGGATGAAACATTAAGTTCAAGCACAATTTCAGATATAACCAGTCAGACTTGTGAGACAATGTTAACTGGAAAAAAAATGTGACATATCATCCAACCAAGCCAAATTCTAAAACAGAAAAATACAGTTGTATGATTTGAGTTTCTTTGCCCAGCAAAAGGAGAGAAAAGTGCTCCTGGATGCAAGACACAGTCTAGATATGCAACTTAAATGTAAGACCTAGGCAGGAGGGAGAGTGGGTGGCTTCCCTTGGGGATAAAGGCTTTAGGTGGTTCAGGTGAGATGAAGTACTAAAACTGACTTCTCAACATCCTTCCCTTCTAGAGACATCTAATCACTCCTAAGCATAGGAATGATAAGTCACAAAGTAGACATTTCAATTGCTCTCAGTTTTATGCTACCAGGGATATTATATATATATATATATATATATATATATACACATACATACACACACACACATTTACACATGTACATATACACACGCAGAGCTATACTGACAGAGGGCAACCTCTCCAAACTCCCTCCAACCACCTATCTCTTTTGTGTACATACAAAGTACAAAAATTCACCTTACGTCTCAGCCTTAGCCTTAGGAACTGTTACAAGCAACACACCTCCACCTGCTTTATCTGGCTAAACATGATCAGTCCAGTTCACATTTAGTTGCTGAACAAGCTCAAGTAGAAGTGCAAATAATTTAACATTACATTTCATGAGTTGCACAAATGAAATTCTGTTACTTCCTACATCCCAACACATCATGAACTTTTAATTCTACTGCTTTAAGCTATCAACCTCCTTATTTACATGACCATTCTCTTCAACAGACAACTCTAAATCAGTTTTTTATGCTGATAATTCATAAATATATGCTCTTTCTCCACTGCTGAAACATCTTAAAATAATGAACTATGAAGGAGTTTCAGTACAAATGCTAGCAACACCTTAAAAGGGTACCGGCCATACAACCAAGCCTTACACAAAGAAATGCACACACCCCAGTAAAGCAGTGCAATATGACAGGTACAATTAAATCATAATTTCCTAATATTGTGCTTCACTTAGTAGTCTTACATTCATTCAGCTGATGAACAGTTTAGATCATATGAACAAACAGGATATATTAAAATTATCAACCATGCATGCATGGACACAGAAGGAAACTATTTAAAAGACACAAAACAACTGCCACAGATAACAGCAGAACTGCTGCATACTTAACCTCAAACAAGGAATGTAATCTTGCTGCCCCCCCCCCCCCCCACACACACACAGCCAAGTCCCTGTTAAACAGAAACACACTGTATTTTTTAACATAAAACATCATTTTTGTACTCTTAAGTACAGTATGTGTTCACAAAATGACAACAATAGTGACAAAAGTCATATTCCTTGCAAACATACTGCAATCAGATACAATAAACAGTTGTGGGTAAAATGGGCTGAGGCCAAGAAAAATTCATATAAACAGTACACAGACAGTTCATGATTTCACCTTTAAAAACACAATGCATTAAAACCACAGTGCTTACTGCCTGATCTAAAACAGAAGGTGATGCTTCCTTTACACGTATGTTATGTTTTCACAGAACCTCAAACATGAGACTATGATATAAAATAGACTTATTGCTGCTTAGTAATTGGAAAATGGCTCAATGTGGCAGAAGCAGATTTCCTGCATATAAGAAAACCAAATACGTACCCTGTCAGTTTCAAAGAGAAGTACATTCACACTCGTGTATGGCATGATCAGCATCAGTTGTAATTAGGATTAAACATACCAGCACAGCAATTTTCAATTTTTCAATTAGTTACATCAAAACCATTTTCATGCCACACATTTAACGTGTGCACTCACTCTTCCTTTGACCTAAAGGATGGTGTAGTCATTAGGGTTTCATGAACATGGCATACAATGGAAAATTCAAGCTTTCAGTCAAGAACATTATATACCAACCCCAGAATATAGTATTTCCTGTTGAATAAGTGCAAAAGGTATAAAAGAATGTATACCAAAGCATGCACTGAAAACGCATCATCAGTGAACTGCAGTAAAATAGATTATGGCAACTTAAGGAGCATGTGGCAGTCATTTGACTAAGTGAAGGTGGCGTACAAAATTACTGCATTTTGCTCTAACTGTAAATACAAATCTACAGCCAGATAGGTACAAAAATGGCAACAGGTTAAAACATAAATGTCACTACGGGTGGTGATATACAAACAACTGCTTTTAAACATTACAGCGGCCCTTCTGTTTTTCTACAGAAGACTAGAAGAAACCTTCTGTGTTGGTTTATTAACTCCCACATCTAAAGCAAACAGATGTCATCTTCTAAGAACTACTTAAGACAATATTGTAAACTCAAGGAGGAGGCCTTTTCCTGTAGCATACAGTAGTAGTTACAAGTTACTCAATATTCATTATGAAAAAATGACAAACGCTACATGACTTGTACCAGAAATTACAAAAACCTGAAGGCTCCTTGATTGTGATCCTCTTCTGCGCAGATTTGACCATCACTTCCTTAAATCAAAAACATTACTGATACACCAATCAAATGTTTTACTTAGGCTATTTAACTCCAGACCGCTACAAACTGTGCAGCTATGTATTACATGCTCTGAGAAAAGACGTCTGAACTAGTTCAGTGAATGAAAATTCATCTGCAGGCACACTGCACAATATAAGACTATAAACTTAAGATTGCAAGTGGGCTTGCAAAAACATTTACGGAATGCATACTGGACAGGACCACCAATCACAACATTTACAACATTTGACTAGTGGCTCTAAACACACTTCTCTACTGTATTTTCATTAAACCCTGCAGATAGTGTGTTTACTGCTGAAATGTTCAAGAGAGCAGGTAAAAAAGTATTTCTAGGGCAATTCAGCAGTGAGCTCCCCTTACATTAGATTGGTGAGGTTATTTGAAGTCCCTTTGTTTTTCTTTTTTTTCCCTCACTTCTAAAAACAGAGAATTTGATTACAAAATGGCTTTCTGAACAATTTTTAAATATGCCGAAACAGCACTACATCTTCAATTACAAGAAATACTTGAAGTAGTATTAAAAACGTACTACTTTTCCTTTTGGCAACAGATTAAAAAAAATTAGGAATGATGTGGTACTGGACCATACTTACAAAACCTGGGCACATTACAAGTCAAATTTTTTACATCTCTCAAAAATTAAACTGACAAAAATACTATGGAACAAGACATTATCACTTTAAAAATGTATGAAAAAACTGCAATAAAAAACAGCAATTCATTTTATTACAATGGATTAGTCACTTAGCAAGAATATAAAGTTTATACTGGAATGTTACACTGGTGTACAACTGCCAAGGAAGAATGCTGTGTTCACGAGTAACAGTAGGACTTTGCGACTCTTAGAAGGTCGAGGGAATCAAAGTACATTTGCACCAATCCAGTATTCAAATTGAAATCTTAGACATCTGTTCTTCCAGCTTGGAAATTCTCTTTTCTTGACATCTGACTACCTCTTTCAAGGATTTGAGCTCATTCAAAATTTCATCCAATTTGGATTCACTATGCTGAAGGAAGAAAATTAAATGAAAAATACTGAATCAGTGAAATGCCACTGCGTGCTTTATGTCATTTAAAATAAACAAAGACTTGCTGTTAACATTTTCACATAATGTTTTATCATAAATACAACCAATTTCTGTACTTAGCTGAACCTTTACACCTTTTTTGTTCACCACCTCCTCTGATTATACATTCAATCTAATTCAAGACCTAAAGGAAGCCCACAGCAGCATATTTTGGTGCTCTGTGAGCATAAGGCAGAAAAACTAATCTTGAAGATCTGTTGTAGGGCACACACACACACACACCTATAAGCAATCTGAAAGATTGCCAATTCACCCTCTATTATATCGTTGAGGGACAGTTGTAGTTTGGACAGTAACTTAATTGGCAACCATCTTAAAACCAAAAATGGCTTTGGCTCTAGCCAGAGACCAAATACTTGTCTGTGTATTATGTAATATAGCTTCTTTGGTCCATTTTCTACACAATACGTAGCAAAACATTCTACTGGCACCCTTGCTGCCATTGCTACACATATACACGAGTATTATTTCACTGCAGCAGAGTGATGTTAAACACAGCTGCTTAAATAAAAAGTTATGTACTCACCATAACATTCCATGTTTGTAGTCCATCTCACCCTTCATTCTTACATATGGGCTTGGAGCCGATCCTTGGCTCCGACTAGGCCGATTACAAAGCTCAAAGTCTCTCAGTTGGCTCGCAGCAAGGTAGGTATCCCATAGTGCTTTAGTAAGAATCCCCAGATCTTGTTTGCTGCTGTCTAAAAAAGTGATAGAAAGTATTTCCACAAGGAACAACAAAGATGAAAGGTCTCCACCCTACAGAAGATAAATATGATCTTGTCTCCAGAACCTCCAAGGATACATGGACAGGGATAGGTGGGTGGGATCGTAAGAATGAAGGGCGAGATGGACTACAAACATGGAACGTTATGGTGAGTACATAACTTCTTTATGTTCTGTAGTCCTATCTCGCCTTCATTCTTACATATGGGACAGCGTCCTTAGCACCTTTTTCTCGGGTGGCTCATGGGAATATACTCCTAAGAACCATGGAACCAAAGGAGGCTCTACCCCCTAGAGGCCAAATCCAATTTTTAATGAGTAATAAAGGTATGAGGGGTAGCCCAAGTTGCTGTTGCACATATACTGTCAATTGGGACTCTGGCTTGAAAAGTATCAGATGTGGATACAAATCTGGTAGAATGAGCTTTAATTTTAAAATGGAGTTCCTTGCCATTGGAAGAGTAAATAAACGAAATACAATTTGACATCCAATTTGATAATGTAATCTTAGACAGTGGCATACCTCTTCTTGTCTCAGAAAAAGATACAAACAATTGGTCTGATCTTCTAAGCTCCTTGGTTCTATGTAGATAGAACCTTAACTGTGAACATCAAGTTGATGAAACTTATATCCTGCACTGTTTGAATGATTAGGAAAAAAGAAGTACAGTTTTTTACCTACCATAAATGTAGATGTTCGAGTGTTCAGACTGCTGCAGTCATCACACTTGCGTTATCCTGTCGTCAGGCAGTCCCGCAGTCGGCCTGAGTTCCAAAGTCTTGGTCCGGCATCGGTTGTGGTTGCTTCTTCCCTGACGTCAGTGTGACAGGGGTATAAAAGAGGCAGCCAACGCCATTTTCTTCAGTTGTTCTTGCCCCAGATGTCAGGTGCCCCCCAAATAGGAAGGCAATACATAATCCTAAGTAAAATACATGAGTAAGAAACAATAGCTACAGCTGTTAGCAAATACACCATATAGAAATGCATCATATAAATTGTATAGAAAAGGAAGGTTTAGATAAAACCCAGGTAAGAAGAAGGGATGGTGGGAGGGTAACCTGGACTGCAGCAGTGTGAACACTCGAACATCTACATTTATGGTAGGTACAAAACTGTACTATGTTCATCGTGTTACACTGCTGCAGTCATCACACTTGGGTTGAATCCCAAAGCTAAGGCTGGGCGGTTGGTACTAAACAGGGTTTGGAGAAGCTAGTAGGCCTTGCAGCACTGCAGTGGCAAAACCAGCTCTGATTTTTGAGTATAGAGGTAAGTGGCAATGCTTGGTGAAGGTGTGCACTGAACTCCAAGTAGCAGCCTCCAAAATATCCTTGGTTGGCACCCTTCTGAGGAAGGCTGTCGATGTTGCTGTAGCCCTGGTGGAATGGGGCCTAATGTTACCAGGCACAGGTTTTCCATGGTGTGTGTAACAGAAACGGATACAATATCCAATCCATTTAGAAATGGTCTGTTTTGAGATAGCCTTTCCTTGTGATCCTGCAGTATAGGATACAAAGAGGTTGGTCAGATTTTCTGAAAACCTTAGTTTTATCCAAGTAGAAACGTAATTGCCTGTGAATGTCCAAAGAGTGCTGGAGCCTTTCCCCTTTATTCTGGGGGTTTGGATAAAAGGTGGGTAAATGAATGGTTTGGTTTAGAGCCACACTGGATACCACCTTTGGCATAAAGAAAGGGTAAGTTCATAAAGAAACTCTGTCCCGATGAAAAACAATAAAAGGCTCCACTGCCATTAGGGCCTGTAGCTCTGAGACTCTTCGTGCTGAAGTTATTGCTAGCAACAGGGCAGTTTTCCAGGATACAAATTGTAAATCAGCTGAAAAGGCTGGTTCGAAGGGTGTGGTAGTGTTAGTTTTTCCAAAACAAAATTGAGGTCCCAAGTTGGTGTTGGTGCTCTCCGGGGCAGTCTTATGTTCTTTGCCCCCCTGAGGTATTGTCTTAGTAATGGATGTGAAAATATAGGAGGATCTGTGTGGTAATGAGCTGAAATAGCTGAAGCGTGGATCTTAATGGATGAAAAAGAAAGGCCTTTGTGCAACATCTCAGTTAAATATTGTAGAATCTGAGGAATATTTGGGACTAGAGGATTTTGGCCTTTAGCCTGATTCCAGGCGCAAAATCTTTTCCATTTGTCTGAGTAGGTTTTCCTGGTGCTGGGTCTCCTGGCTTCCAGAATGACATCCATTAACAGCTTTAGAGGGAGGTGTTGACTGATTGTTTAGGTAATCTGCCATGCAGCCAGATTTAAAGTCTTGAGCTGGCTGTGTAGAATCTGATTGTTTTGCTGAGTCAGCAGGTAAGGAGTTTGAGGTAAAATCCATGGAAGTCCTTCAGCCATGTTCCTTAGTATTGGATATCGGTGCTGGCGTGGCCTTTCTGGGGCAATGAGTACCATTTGTGGCCTCTTTAATCTGGCTTTCAGTAGCACCTCTGTCAGAAGGGGCAGTGGCGGAAAGGCATACACCGTCAATGTTTTCCAGCTGAATGAGATGGCGTCCACTTTCCAAGCTTGTGAGTGGTATGTCCTTGTGCAAAATTTCCGTAGTTGGTAGTTTTGGGGGGAGGCAAAAAGATCTATGTCTGGGCTCCCCCATTTTTGAGTTATCATTGTGAATACTTGTGGATCTAGTTTCCACTCGTGATGATCCATGATATTTCTGCTTAGTTCGTCTGCCAATGTATTTTCTTTTCCTGGCAGGAATTGTGCTTGTAATTACCCAGTTAGAAAATGAATGAACAAATAAACATATCAGCACTTGATATATAACATATATTAACAGAAAAAAAATAAGCAACCCAAAAGAAATGAAGAAGCAGTACAAAAGTCTAGCTTTTCATTTTCATTATAGAAATTCAGGCTACTGGTAAACAAAAAGCTTTTTAAAACAATGCACACAAGACGATCATTAGAAAAGCTTACATGTGTGAGGTAATCACTATAAAAAAGATATTTCCAAGCAGCAGGTCCAACAAATATATGAGGAATCTGCTGTCTGAATGACACCAGCTCTGGCCAGATTTTTTGCAAGCCACTGGCTATCCCTCTATGTGCAAGAATTTCTTTCCATTCAGCATCTTTATGTTCCACAAGGTCTTCATAAACAAAGAGTAAGTAGTTCAGATGTACAGGATATGAAATGGGATGAAGTAACGGCCAGATAAACTGAAACAAAAATTAAGAAAAGCTTCTAATTGGAAACCTCTGGCCCAGATGTTGTACCTAACTTCTGGCTGAAATTATTAACATCTTTACACAAAGATTTAGCCCAGAGTAAGAATTAGGGAAAACAATAGTCCTGAAGAGTGAACCTGCAAACCATCCTAAAAACTACACAATAACTTGCCTTCTAATGATGTACAAACTATACAATGGAATTTATGCAGACAGTAGTCATTTATAAAAAAGTCAATCATAGCAGCAGAACAAAAGGGAGACAAAAAGTCATACTGAAGAAAGGATCATTTGTTGCCAAATAAAGTCATAATAAGAGAATTGCAAAAAGGAGAATAATTCAAGTATGGAATGGACAGATTACAAAAAAAAAAAAAAAAATCTGACAGCATCCTACATTCATTGATACAAGGAGTGCTTACAGATGTATAAAATACATCCTACATGGATCAGTCGCATTACACTAACCATGAAAGACTGGCAAACCACTCTGCAGTTAAGCCATGACAAAGGGCATTATTCCAAGAATAAAAAATTCAAACGGGGTATTCCAGTGTGAAACTCGGTCACTGCTGCTTTGTCTTGTTCTTAACCCATTAAACTGTGTACTTAAAAGATTACGCCATGGTTACAATTTAGCTCTCAGAAAACAATCCTGCTTAAAAGACTTATCTGCTTTTTGTGGATGACTTAAAACTGCATAGTTCATTAGATAAGGAGTTGAAAGCACGACTGCAAGTGATTAAAACTTTCTCAGATGATATAAGAATGTAATATGGTCTTGCAATGAAGTTGCAGTATCAAGAAAATATCAGTCTGTGATAGGAATGTGATATAAAGGAACTTGAGCAGGAGGGCGGGTATAAATATTTGGGAACTGATGAATAACTGGCAACAAGACATGAACAAATATGTGTATAAAAGTCATTGAGGAATAGTTCAGAAGACTACAACTAATATTGAGAACAGCTGTGACATCTCAGAATATAATCCAAGCTGTAAACCAATGAGTTTTGGTGACTGACTGACCCCAAAACATATTGAATCAGTTGGACAGGAAAACAAAAATATGTTTCACGTTTATTAAATTACATATTTATTTATTTTATTTCCAGTTTGATGACCGGGGAGGTCTACTGGGCTCAAGGAGCCCGTTTTCAGTGGAGGCCCGGGGAGAAAAGCTCAACATTGGATACAAGTAAATCAAACATAATTATATAAAAACAAATGTAGAATTATATAATGAGATGTAGCAAATTACAAATGCAAAAATAAACACTCTTCATGACATACATACATAGTTGATTAGAGAGCCATTTGCACAGCATGTAGTTGAATTGAGGCAGCAGAAATAGTATGAACAAAATGCTAAATACCATCAAATTGTAACTCTTATGTTAGTAGTTGCAAAGACTGAATATTTGAAAGATAGTAGTAAGATGGGTTTGTAAAATGTGTGGGAAATAAAGGTGGAGAGTACAAAGTGTACTATGTACACATTCAAGATTGTGGTGAAAGAAGAGAGACAGTTGAGCAGTAGAGAAGGAGGCAGTAGTTTAGTAAAAATAGATTCTGGTGTAGGCAGAGAAAGGCAGATGTACAGTGGAGAAAGAGGCAATTATTTAGTAGCAAAAGTGGAGTACACACATGGTAGAGATGATTATCGTAGCATCACCTCTAAGTATCAACTTTATATGTAGGTAGAAGAGAGATATAAATATATAAAAATTAGTGTATACCCAGACTGTATGTATTCCTCACTCTGAAGGATTTATGGGTCTCCTCAAAACTGATTACATGTATAGACCTGCAGTTGTGAGTCTGCATACAAATCTGCTGACCTCACCAGATGCAAACATAGTTAATGTTTTAAAATAAGAGGAGAGGATAACTAAAATAACCTTGCTGCTTAGTTTTAGCAGGAGCATCCTGATGTCAAGTGGAAATGAAAATTAAACCAGAAGTAAACAAAACTCAGAAAGCAACTGAATGTGCTAAAAACAAAAGAGAATATAAGGGGAAGGGTCAAATAAGGAAATAAATATGCAACCTACTCCAAAAAGCTATATTTTCTTCTGTTGTTTACTATGCTTCTTCTGAATATGCAATAAGTCTGCTTGTTAATACTTACTTACTTGATGTATATACGTACTAAATGTAGACTAATAGTCACTGATTTTGCTTTTTAAGACTTACTGCTGTATATGTGCAACAATCTGGAGCTTTTCTCCCCAGGTCTCCGCTGAAAATAGACCTGTGTCCTATCGGACTTTCCCGGTTAACAAATGAAAAATAAATAAATAATACATAAATAAATAAAAGTCAGAGTGGCGAGTATACAGATCTCCTGGAACACCCTCAGGTCGATAATTATTTGATGTAGGATTGCTTAAGAAGAGTCGAGTTGAAACCAAAAGATGAGAAGTTAATAATGTCAGCCCAGGATAATGGACTATGTACACATTGGTTTGCAAAGTCCATTGAACATATGGGAGAAACAGAAAAATGTAGAGTCTATAAAAAAGAACTGGAAACAGATGCATCCTGCTGGGTGTAATGCAGTCATGGCTGAGGGCCTGTACACTGAAAGGTACAATAATGGGTCAAGACTGCTGCATCAGGGATTATGCAAACACTACAATACAGAAGTAGCTGAGAAGCATTGGAAATGTGAACCACAAAGCATTACAGAGAATGATGAAGTGTACATCACATGGGATCAACCATTACCAAAAGTTAAAAAAATAGATGTGAGAAAACCAGATACAGTAGTCCATGAAAAAACACAAAAGCACTGATCATTGAAATTGCCATATCTAGTGATTACAGTCTTACATACAGAGCGATACAAAGTCATAAAATATGATTTGCAGAAAGAAATAAGAGCAATGTAGATGGCACATACCCTTAGTGTTCCAGCAGTTGTAGGAGCAATTGGTCTAATAAAAAAATAATCTACAGTTGTACTTCCATATGCTGCCAAGTACATGAAACTCTGTATGAATTGCAGGAGTTAAATCTGGGCACATTGCTGGTAGTGCAAAGAGCACCTCTGGGTAACATCAAAGACTGAAACAGTACTAATTTAATGAACTTTAATTAAACCCTGACTTAGGAATTGGGTTCATTTCTGTCAAGGTATCAGAAACACAAAACGCTTGGAGAAATTAAAACTGCAAGAAAGTACATAAATCCATTCTATTTTCTAGTATTGTGGGAGTATATGTACCCGCCTCCTCCTCTAATGCTTTCCACTGTTTTTCCAACAGACTGCCCTTACAGGAAAGCATAGCTGCAGTTCCACCGAAAACAACACCAAGTGTAAAGCTACTGTAAAGGTATAGCAAAATAAGTGCTTGGAGGCAGAATGCAAATCTTGGGAAAGAATCAGCTAAACAATGTTACCTTTGCTGCTATGAAGGCATCAAGTTACAGGACTTGTCAAGGTGCTCCTATTCAACCACCTGCAACCTACGTTGCGAAAGCAACATACAAAAATACAGATTCTAATAGCCAAGAAATGAGAAGGAAGGAGGAGTACAGAAAGGTCTACTGAGGCAAGTACTCACTATTTGATGATATCCTCCTATAATGAGTACCTCATACATGTGTAACATCTCCTGCACACAAAGACCTTGCTGTAGTACTAATGATGTAAGGGCAGACTGTAAAGCAGTTCACAGCCTTGGAAGGGGGGATCACTGCAAATCTACTGCATACTCAGCATCAGCAGTCCAGTTATTAATGTTTAGGGATGTTATGGACAGTACTCCAAGTGACTGCCTCACAAATACTCTGAGCAGGCACGTTCATGAAAAAGGCTGTTGTAAAAACTGTCCTGATGGTGTCAGCCTAGTCCTTTTATGAGAGAACCTTCCCATGTATGTTACAATAGAAGGTACTGCAGTTAGCTAACAAACTGGATAGGGTACGCTATTTCATAGAGTCATACACAAATACTAGACACTGCCCTGAAGAGCCATTTTAAGCCTAGACAATAATCTGAAGTCAGAATCAAACCCTGCACCTGTGTCTGTGAGGTGAAAATTTTTAGCACTATGCCAAACCCATCCACAAGTAAGTGGATTTGTTGAAGGATTCCCTTTAACCACCACCAAAACCAGAAATATTGAGTTTATGTACTTACCTTAACATTCCATCTCTGTTCATTTTCATTCTTCCTCAACCATTTGGTTCGGATCCGATCCTCGGATCCAACTAGGCCAATACTATAGGTTGTGGCCAACTCTTGAGCGCCTCCTCACCCATAATGCATCAACCATTAACATACCTCAGATCTTGTTTGCTAACCGACAAACAGTAACTATCTGACTAATGCTCCTAAAAAAGGAAACCAACATCTGGAGCTCCATAGAAGACCAAGTGGTGTCTTAATAGCATCTCATTCTTCCAGAAGTCCATGATGTCAAAGTTTGGGGTTGGTGGGTGGGAAGTTTATTAAGAATGAAAATGGACAAAACAGACAGAACATTATCGTAAGTACATAACTTTTTTATCTGATGATGTCAATTTTCATTCATTCCTCAACCATTTGGGACAGAGTCCCCAGCTACCTTATGAGCATGGTTGAACCAAAGGCTGCGCCCCCCCCCCCAACCCCGAGACCAGCTCCAATTTGTAGTGAGTAATAATGGTATGAGGATTAGCCCGTGTTAGCTGCATGCATGTCATCCATAGAACGGGTTGGATAAAAATATTGAAGAGGTTTGCCATAGATCTTGTAGAGTGAACTTTTAAAGGTCTTGGTGGAATGCCTAATTTATTGTACACAAAGGCTATGCAGTCTGTAATCCATCTTATTAATGTCACTTTTGTGACAGACTTTCCCAATTTGTTGTCTGCAAAAGATATTAACAATTGATCAGATTTTTTAATGTCTTTTGTGTAAGCAGAAATGCAACTCTCTATGCACATTTAGCAAATGCAACATGTATTTACCTTTGTTTTTGAATTTGGGGAAGAAGATGGACAAGTTAATAGATTGACTGAGACTGAATTCTGGCACTACCTTAGGAAAGAAGGATTGATTCTTAATGTCATCTATCCTAAAACAAGTAAGGAGATTTTTAGAGGAAAACGCTTGGAGTTCTTAAATTTTCCTGTCAGAGGTAATAGCCACTAGAAATAAAGTCTTAGAGGTCAAAAATTTAAGATCACATTTTTCAGTTGGTGCAAAGGGAGAATGGATAATATGGTTCAAATCCCATGGAGGAGTAGCAACTTTATAAGGTGGCCTAAGTAAAACAGTACCTCTTAGAAACACCTTGCCAAAGAAGAACTTTCAACTCCTAAATTAAATATAGAGATTGCTGCTAACTGAACTTTAATGGTAGAGGAGCTAGTGACCTCATTAAAAACTTTCTGCTAAAAATTCTAGTACACTCTGTGTAGGGGATGAAAAAGGATCAATACTTTTTATCCACCCAACAAACAAACCTCTTCCACTTACTCTTGTAGATTTTTCTAGTGGAAGCTTTATGGGAAGACAAACATATATAACGGACAGGGAAAGGAGAGCATAGGTTGTCTGGCTATTAAAGGAAGTGGAGAAACCACACTGTCAGCTTTAGGTTTGAGATATCTGGGTGAACCATGCCCATCAGGTGAGACAGGATGTCTGGAATTGGATCCAGAATCCAAGGTGGGTAAATTAGATGAGGCCAAAGGTTGGGGAACTAAACTTGTTGAGACCAGTAAGCCTTTGCTCTTCAATCTTGCAGCTTTATATAGGAATTTGTGAATCAATGGGGTTGGTGGATAAACACAGAAAAGACCAAAAGGCTAATTGTGGAGCAGTGTTGTCCCTGAATAATTCCTCTACTGGGGGGATTAGGGCAAAGAAGCTGCTGCATTTGTTGTTTAGGGGAGACGCAAAAAGACTGCAGCAAGGCTGGTCCCACTGATGGAAAATTACCTCCATCATTTATTTTTTTATTGAGACACACTCGTGAGGTAGAAGAATGTACCTGCTCAATTTGTCTGCTATCACATTGGACTTCCCCGGAATGTGTGCTATTAGAAAGCAACTGGATGAAATTGCCCATTGCCACACTCTGAGTGATTCTCAACACAAGGAATAAGACCTGGTTCCTCTTTGTTGATGTATGAAACTAGTGACATGTAGTCCATTTGGATTGCAACTGTTCCCAGAGGTACATCATCCTGAAAATCTTGTAACACTAAAAGCACTGCTCTTATGTCCAGGACATTCGTATGCAAATTTGCTTCTTTGGGGGACCAAGTGCCTTGGACCATTTTCCCCAGGAAGTGCCTCCCCCATATGGGAAGCATCCCTGGTTACTATGGGTTTGGGTTGAGGGAGAATAAACAGATGACCCTGTAAACGTTGGTCTGACCTTGTCTACCACCAAAGGTAATTCTTTCATGTCTGTGTGATCCTTATTTGAACTGACATCTTCTAACAAAGATTTGACCACTGGGATACTAGCATCCACTGAAGAATTCTTATATGATATCTCTCCAAGGGAACAAGAATTATGGCTGCTGACGTTGACCCCAAGGCTTGAAGAATTAGTAGAGCTGAAATTTTGGTGTGAATAATTTTTGCAACTTGGAATCTTAAAAGTTTGAACTCTGTTTAAGGGAAGTGAAGTTGTCGCAAATACTGTACTAAAATGTGCTCCTATTAATTCCAGTGCTTGTGATGGATGCAAATGAGCTCTACTGTAAGTGTACTGTGATCCCCGGAAGGAGTACCTGGTTTCTTGCCATTACGAGTATATGCCCGGTAGGGGTTGTAATGAGCCAGTCTAAATATAGATACCCTGAATTCCTGCAGTCTCAAGTGAGCTGCCACCTCTGCCATGCATTTGGTTAACACCTCGGAGGCTGTGGTGAGACCAAAGGGCAAAGCTGTGAATTGGTAAAGACTGGCTCCCAGCTGGAAGCGTAAAAACCTTCTGGACTGCCTGTTCAATTTTATGTGACAGTACGCGTCTTGGATGGTCTATTGAGCACATCCACTTGTCCTTGCCTAGAAAGGGCAGTATGGACTGAACTGTGACCACCCGAAACATTGAGTGGCCAACTAAAGTTGCCAAGATCCAAAATTAGTCTACAGTCCCTGTTTTCTTAGGCACTAAAAATAATCTTGAGCAAGTTCGGGATTTTATCTGATCTGGTACAACCTCTTGGATGACTTTTTTTCTAGCACCTTTTGTACTTGAATTGCTGCTTCCTTCCTCTGACTGGGTGGAACGTCGGGATTTTTTAAAGAGAGTTGGGGGTGGAAGGGAAAGGGGAATTATGTAACCAGTGGAAATAATCCCCAGGCCCAGGTGTCTTCTGTGATATCTAGCCAGGCTCTCTGATGCAGGGATAAGCAACCCCTGATGGCCTCCAGAGGTGGACAATTGGGCCTCCTTTCAGAAGTGCTGGTAGAGCCTGAGAAAGTGCCTCTACACCCCTGGTTTTATGGGCCACCTCAGTCACGTGGGCAGAGTCTTCTATTAGTGTTCCCCCATCTGCATCTGGGGCAACCATCTCCACATGGATCTTGGAAAAGACTCTGGGATTATTTGAACCACATTTTATATCCCTGGCGCTGGTTCCTAGAAAGGGTCCTTTGGGGAGGGGGTCGAAAAATGTACTCCTACAGCAGAGAAAATCTTTCCATCCTTCTCGCACCTGCAGAGTGTATCCTTTACTTTCGGGCCAAACAGGGAAGACCAGTCAAAAGAAGCACTGACGAAAGAAGACCAAAAGGGTTCTGCAAAATCACACAGGTGCATCCAAGGATGTAATGAGATGCTTAAACCCGCTGCCCTTGAGGTACACTCAGCTGCATGACAGATAAGCCTCATGAATGAGTTGGAAATGGATTGAAAAGTTGCTAACTGTGAGGCTACTCTAGCTTGAGCCTCTGCAGCAGTGGACCCTGGAAAAGTATTTGTCAGCTCCTTAATCAAATCTCTGTAATCTTGTAAAGTGCGCCAGGAGCAAAGGTTGCTACAGCATACACATGCTTCCAGAACCAGCCCAATACCCTGGACTCTCTATTAGGAGAATGGATAGCGGAACCTTGTTCCACAAGTTCCTTCTTCATGGCCACCACCATGACTATAGCATCTAGAGGCAGTCTCTTGCTTCAGTGTTCCCCTTCCTGTTAGGGGTGCTAGAATTTGGTCTGGTCTCTTGGGGATGGGTTCAACTACATCAAGTTCCTTTCATGCCCACTGACAGATCAAGTCAATGAGCTCAACAGCTGGCAGAATCACCCAGGAGGTATATGGGCTAAATTCAAATGCCTCCAGAAACACCGATTCCTCTGGGGAAGGATTCTGGGAGGACTAACCACCCAGTTGTTTGAGGATCTCCAGAATGCCTTTAAATGAGATGTCTTTGGGTGGTGATTTGGGGAAACCCTTCCCCTTCATCAAAATCTGTGTCCTCTGTGATAGAGTCTTGTGGGGAATCCAAGTGGCACCTTTTGCACTTCCTCTTCTGGGATAGTTCCTCATTGGGATGCTCTGCGGAAATATCTGGAGAGGGGTCAATACCTTATTTGGTGGCTTGGAGGGTATGGACTAGCTGTCCTTGTGAAGCTGAATGTCAAGGCTCTTGACACAAACACATGGGACGTAGAAAGTAGATCAGAGGGGGGAAAGACCCTCTCTCCTTCCGAAGCAGAGTTTCCACTACTTCAAAGGCAGATTTTCCCAGGAAAAAGGAAGACAATGGAATTGAGAAGCCATGCTTCTGTCCCACTGGCTTCATCTACCCCGAAGGCAATCCACCAGAGGCAAAGGCCAGATCTGAGTTGTCTAGGGCTGAAACTCCAAGGGGCAGAGATGCCTCTGAAAATTTCAGAGTAGACTCTCAACACCTTGGATCCATGTGGGATGCTATGGCTCTGAGAGACTCTCTGCTCTGAACTTGTTGGAGCCAGTGTACTCAAGAGTAAGCTTCAGATCTGAGGACACCAGTACTCTCAGATCTGTACCAGATGGTCAACAAACCCAGATCCAAGGACTCTGCAATGAAATGTCAGACTGGAGAAGGAGCCATTACTGGGGGGTAGGTCTAGCTATGGCTTCTTGACCTGAAGGGGTCATAGCCGGGAGAACCCCCATCTGTATTTACACAGAGAGGAACTTCATCATTCTATTCATGTCTGCTTCCGTGAGACTCCTGGAAGAAAGAGATGAAGCAATGGATGAAGACTTGGACTGCAGTCTCTCGAGGAAGGGAGATGGAAATCTTGAAGGTACAGGTTAAATTGATGGAGAATATCGGACCCTAGGAAGGAGCTTCAGAGCCAAATAACTCTGATCACATGGCATCTTGGATCCAGATGGCTACAAATCCAATCTTGCTTTTTTGACAGGAGGCTCCATGGATGAAGTAGAAGAACCCGATTTCTTTGGGGACTTTTAGGAGCATCCAATGATGTTCTGGAGGGCTGAGCTTCAGATATGGCCTCTGAAAGGGGGAGTAACCCATTCAAAATTAGCTTGTTTCGCCTGGCTGCTAAAACACAATAAAGCTGTTGCATATGTCACAATCAGTATTAAGAAGATCAGGGCCCAAACAATAAACACAAATGTCATGGGCATAATTATAAGGCAACTTATGGCTGCACTTTTTTATATTTTTTAAATCTTTTCTCAGATATTTTGTCTAGTTAATAGAAAAAAAAGATACGTAAAGAAAATACATAAATTTATTATATATATATATATATATATATATATATATATATATATATATATATATATAGATACACACACACACACACATGCAGACTTTTTTCGAGTAAGGAGGAAAAAAATTGAAAAAGGAAAGAAATACCAACAATGGTATTAGAGAATATACAAAAGTGTATAATAGAAAGTTAAAAAGTTTTTAAAGGAAAGAGAATACCAGCAATGGTAACAAGAATACTCAAGTTGTTCTTCTTTCTGCTTTTCCCGGTTAGGGGTCACCACAGGGGAACTCCGGTCTGCTAATGATTGGCAGTAGATTTTTACAGTGCCGAGGTGCCAGCCCGATGCCCAACCTTCAACAGAGGCACGCCCATTCACGCATGTCTTTTGAACGCCACTCGACCATGGGGAGGATATGCAGACTCCAAGTACACAACTAGTAAAGTATTTAGAAAGAAAAAACCTCAAGAAACAAGAAAATATGTCTCTTGTCACTAGAAACTCTTGAGAGCAAGCTGACCACATCTATAAGCGAAAAATGGCAAACAAGATCTGGGATATGTTAGGGATTAGAGCATTATGGGTAGGGAGGAGCTCAAGAGTTTCAGTTGGCCATGAGCTACAGTATCTGCAAAGTCAGATAAGAGGATCTGATCTGAACCCAGTGGTTGAGGAATGAATGAAAACTTGACATCATCTCAATAAATCTTACAATAAAATTAAAATGGGTAGCAAAATTAGCAATGATTCATAAAATCAGCAGAAAGCAAATAAAAGTAAATACGAGGAATAGTAAATGTTATTTCAAATGTCAGAATTAAAATAAGTCTGTAATTTAAACAAATTAAACAAGAAAAGGTGCACAGCTATAGGAAGATTTACTCATAAATGCAATTAGTGCACTAAATACTGTCAAGCTGCCTAACCACACTGCCCTGCTACCCACTACACAACTGTTACTACCTTGGGAAAAAAAACTCAATTAAAAAACACAAGTCTGTAGTAGGGCTACACATGACATCCACATTACTGAGCATAACTCCAAGGCTGCATTACCTCAGGAAAAAAAAAAGAATACATTTACTCCCTTTACTCACATTTACTGAATATACTATGTCTAAGGTTGCATTAATCAACGGTGTGGGGACTTCTGCCACTAGCAAGCATATTTTCTGGGGGGGACAATGTATCCAAATGCATTTTGTGATGATAAAGTGGGCTGTCAGAAAGTGAGGTCAGACAGTTTTGTCAGTGGTAAGCTTACAGATTAAACTTCAAAGACCATCCACATAGAACAGTTATAGGAAAACATGTACATGTGAACAGGGCATAGATGGTAATGAGGAAGCGACATGATTAGCAAGTGAAAGGAGGGAAGAAAATATATACTTGTTGGAATGAAAGAACATAATCACCCAGGATTCAAAGAGATGGTTTAGGAGGACTTTTATGTAGCAAGTGAGATTAGAAATATTTCTGATATCTGGGGCTAGAATGGTTCTACACTTCAGGATCAGTTTTATGAAAAGGTCCTTCAATGGTTAATAGTATGAAAAGAGATCCGAGTAAAATGGTTACACTCAACTACTAATCCCCTCCCCTTGTCTCTCTCTGAGATTTTATGTTAGAGGTGTTGACAATCGATTTGTTCAAGTATCAGAACATTTTACTGAACTTGTCCTAGTTCAGGGTTTCAAATACAGGAAGATGTGAGAGGCACACAACAGATCTGTACAGAAATTTTTTTATGTTTAGGTAGGTTACAAGAAGGCTTTTAATAAAAAAGGGGGGGGGGGGACAATGGAATTATGAATACACCTCTGACAAGGATGAAACAGGTATATCTGACATCCGATGGGTGGTCTTTGTGTCCCCACCTAAAAGAAAGGAAACAAACAAATGATATGTTTTTCTAGCATATTTTGTTCTTAGGCTGTAGCATCTCAGATGGCTTTGAACATCAATGATGTACAAAATTCACTCAATCTTGTTTGGTGGTGTGACACCCCACCATTGGACCAGTAATCAAAGAGGCTCAATCCTCATCACCACTGGCACCAGTGGGGATGTACACTGGGAGGATGACAAGTACACACACAGTATTTCCAGATGCAGCTCACTGCACCAAGTGCAATTTCCCTTAAGAGCACACAGAGACCACGGTCGGTCTGGAGCTGGTTTCTCCCTCTTTCTCCAGATCCCCAATAAGACTCCCCACTGCCACAGCTATACAGTTGAGTCCTTAGCCAGAGTTCCAAGCCAAGACCTCAAACACTCTCTGTCCAACCAGTGCTTAGTGCCCCTGCCCAAGTAGCTGACACACACACTCTTGGAGATTTGTTTCACACACACACGGGAAAGGCTGGCACAGGTTTACTAGCTATGCCCCCTTGTGTCCAGACTATAAGGTAGTTATCAGTGCCACCAGAACCCCTTATCAGCTACATTAAGGCCCCTAACAAATGGTATCCAATCTTACTGTGTAATGTTACTATAGGAGTGGGCCACGTCACCAAATAAATATGCAAGTATTCTCAGAAATTAAATATCTCTATAAAGATCAGCCACAAAGAAAGGTTTAAATATATTTAATAATAAATAATAAAAGAACAAGAAAATACTCAGTATACAGTTACAGTGACATCGAAGTTCAAAACCACAGGAAATATTTAAAACATTACTGCAAGACAGACTCAAAGAATAATATCTAAACTAAGTGTTGCTATATTTCTGACTATATCAAAGAGAATTATAATGTTCCCCAGACTTACTCAGAGCAAGGCAGATGTGTGGTGAATGGTTCCTGTTGTTGTCAGGTGCAAGACAAAATACAGAATGATGTCTCTCACTAAGAGACTTCCCAAATTAATATCTCAAATATTACTGCTGGGATAGCTTGCAGAATGACATAATTTCTTGTCATCTGACTCTATCCCAGGTGAAACTCCCCTGCTGAAAGCTAGCAGTATTTAGCATCTACCTGTGAAAATACACATATCTCAGATCTTTTGGTACATGGTGGAAGGCATAAAACAATAAAACACTTCCAAGACAACACAGAAAACTTCTCAGCAGAGATATTGGGTCTCCTTGCTGCCATAAAGCAATTTAATTTCAGCCATTTTTCTGAAGTTAACCTCTTGTATTCCAGTTTCCACTGTTAAAATATACATTTAAACAGTTATAATAGTGCATACACATTTCTGTTCTTTTCCAGTAGGGTACACTCTCGATATATTTTAAGCACAAGCCCTCTACAAAATATCTCTTCAGCATACGTCTGTACAAACCATCTTATATGACATACAGCACAAGCATCTTATATGAATCATGTTGATATTCACAAATGACATATGATTATTTACAAAATTTCAGATAGCTGGGCTGGCAGTATCCCCTTTCGTGACAGGTGGAACAGAAAAACAGAGAGATAATGGCTTGCTTAACAGCAAAGACTACTTTAACTCATTCCCTCCAGTACAGCTCTTTTGAGTGTGCACTTTTAACTTCTCATGAGTGTGGCTTGAACTTTTAAGAAATGAAGTTATCACCTTACAGTTCTAACAAATACTCGTGGACAGAAGTTAAATATCAATACAACTGTGTTTGCCATCATGGATGCTTCAACATAAAATATTCCGATACCTTGTGTCTAGCATGGTTTTGGAATTATTAATGCTAACATGAACAAGTAATGTTTGATACCTACAGGTGCAGTAGGAGGTAACTGCAGAAATGCCTAGAGGTGTTATCGGCTGTAATAGGTTCACATTTTGCAAGGTTCTTTACACATGAGGGCATGAAGTTCTGAGACTCTTCATGCAAGTCCAGTAGCTACAAAAATAAAGTCCAAGAGAGAGAAACAGAAAAAGTTAAGTTACAGATCTCCTGTTTGCTCAGGAGAGGGATTATAAGCATATCTAGGAAGAAACTCTTGTCTGGTGGGGGACTCCTTTATGAATTGTCATAGCTGAAAAGATAGGGAAAGATATGGATTGTGCAACTGTAATGACGGTCATGTTTCCCCTGAAGGAGGGATGGCTAGGCTTTCCTTAAACAGCAGACACACCACCCAAAGATACGACACAAACAAGATTGAGAATGACCACCTCATGGAAAATCATTTCCACTTAGTTACGAAGTCCAGGTAGAATTCCTTCTGGCCTCCATAAGTAAGTACAATTGTGGAATAAACTTACCATAACAGGAAATATTCAACTAGATCACTGCTGCAGTAGTCTAAGCTGTATGGGATATATCCTGCCAAAGATCAGCTGTCCAGCCAAGTATCCAAAACTTTAGGGTGCCTTCCACATAGCCGTACGTCCAAGAATGCATGAAAACATGAAAGCATGGTATAACAGAAGAAATACAGGAGCCAAAATTCATAGATTTTTGCCTTACAGAAAGTTGGGGGGGGGGGGGGGCTAGAGCTTTAAATAATTGTGTGCTAGGAAAAATCGGAAAGTCAGGAAAAAATATAGTGGTAAGAATAGGAAGAACATGAAAGGTGGTAGGATGAAGTATGTTAATATTGCAACAGTGATCTATTTAATTAAACATCTACTTTGATAGTAAGTTTACGTACACAACTGTATTATGTTCACTGTTATATGACTCTTGCAGCAGCCTAAGCTATATGGGATGATTATCAAAGCTTAATCAGAGGAAGGATCAGAGCCCAGGAGCCACAGGAAGACACTCTTAGCAAAGACTGCTCTTGGTCTGGAATAAGGGTCAATCTTGCAATGTTTACTGAAAGTGTACATATGACCAAGTTGCTGCCTCAAATACTTTTAGAAGTCACCGGTTTTGAAAAAAAACTATAAGTAGCCAAGGTTGTGGTAGAGTAAGTTTTGACACTGAAAGGAAGGATCAATCCATGGTGAAAATAATAAAACTAGATTGCACAGGATAACCATCTAGAAATAATTTTGACACTGGTTGACCATTTTTCATACCAAATTCACTCTTTTTTGGTTCTGGAAAAAACAGACAGGGAGATGAATAGACTGCATTAAGGTAAATGTTGATGCAAGCTTTAAAGAAAGGAAGGAGGGATTGGTTCTTAAGGATACTCTAATCCTTATGAAAGGTTAAATAAGGTTGCAACCCACAACAATGAATAACATGGTTTCCAAATCAGGAACTTAGCTTGTTAAGCTGGCTCAAAAGGAAACTCAAGAGTTTTTCCAGGAAGTTAAGATCCCAAGGAGGAGATGCTTGTTTTCTAGGTGGACATATGTGAAGCAATCCCTCTAAAAATGGTTACCTGAGATAAGGAAGAAATGGGGCATTCATGGGCAGAAATTATTGAAAAATTAATCTTGCTAGAGAAGAAAGCCTATATTTTAGTAATTCAGACACTGAAGGTTGTGCGTCAGGGCTGGTAACCCGGTATGTAAAAATCCACTACCAATCATTAGTGGACTGGAGTTCCGCTGTGGCAACCCCTAACCGTGAAAAGCCGAAATACACAGACACACACTGAAGAACCAAAGAATCATCTGCATTAAAAGGATCTCAAGTTCATTTTATGTCACAAAAAAACTGTTCATATGTCAGCAGATCCATTCCGTGTCTTATAGGTTCATAGGCGTGTACTAGGCTAATGGGCCTAGAGCCTTTACAAGCCTAGCCCATAGAAGTGCTCTGGCATCGTGCCGTCAGACGTTGGTTCCCAGTGTCTCTATCAAGTAGAGCCAACAGAGTGATCCCCGGGGTGAACTTTCTATTTCCCATCCACTCATCAAGATTTCTCGAACAGGGCCAGTGAGGTGCTCTGCTTGACATGTATGGGAAGTCTATTCCAGAACATGGGTAGTCTCTGGGTTATGAACCTGTCCCTCCAGCATGTTCTGTTGACTGTGGTAATGAGGTTGAGGTCTCTGGAGCATGTGGTGCAGAGGGATTGGGATTTCTTTAGATGTAGCATTTCTAACAGAGCGGGTCAGACATGGCTGTGTAAATCAAGCAGAGATCGCCTCTTAGTAGATGATATGAGGCACAGAATAGCTGGAGATTTTTAAGTCTGTCCATGTAGGACATGTGTTTTCCTGTACAGATTTAGATACTCTAAAATAACTGTTGTGCCTAGCTGCTGCTAATGTGGTATGCTTCAAGCTAATTATGCATACATGGTATGGAAATGCAGGAAAGTAAAAAATATTTGGGACTAGACTTTGGACAACATTAAGAGTACATCATAGACATCTATACCATATGATAGGGAAGTCTATTTTGGATACTGCATATTCTTCTTCAAAGTGTTAGGTTAAACAAGACTATTTTCCTGTTTCATTATTTACACAATTTGGAAGAAAGTGCACACTGAAACCTTTCACTTGAAATGGTAATGGAAGTTATATGTATTGACTAACAAAGGGAAAATACTACTTGTATTGCTATAATTGTTTGTAAGAGTTAGGCCATATCAGTTGTGGATATTATTCACCCACGCGAGCCCTTCATTATAATGTATGCACAGGCACGAGAATGAAAGATTTCCCCGAAACAGAGTGTTCCAAAAATAGAGTTGCAGTGATCCATCATAATGACATGCTCCCTTGCAAAGTCATTTACCAAATTATGAAAAAAAACAATTTCCATAACCCAAGTCCTAAACAAACTCTAATAAACTCTAATAAATGTACATGCGTACAACATGCAAGACACGGTTCTTTTACCCATTTCCTATTATAATGTAGTTTGCAGTCAGCTTTATGCATTTTATGTAATTGATGCACAACTCCTTTTGTGAAACTACTGCTTTTGGCAGCCTTGAGAGTGATGCTGCTAAACATGCATATTTAAATTTGTCATAGTATTTTTTGAGATTTCTATGTGGGAAATCACCTGAATTCCACAATATTTGAGTAAGCCAAATGTCAGTGGTTTATTACACATCTTCAATGAGGAAAGGAGATCAGTGCTATTGAATTTACAATCACAATACATGTGCAACCTTTGGCAGTATGACTGTGTGCATCGAGTTTTTTAATCTTTCATAGCATGACATACAGAATGAGATGATAAACAATTAGCGTGCACATATCCATACAGAGAATGAAAGAGTCATAGATACTGTTGCACACAAACACGTATAAACATGCATGGCATGCAAATGTGTGCATACGTTTCATTACGGAGGTCACACACAAGAACATGATACAGACAAAATCATACCTCTCAAATCTGTCCATGAGTTAGGGACCCCCCCCCCCATTTTGATATTATTCCACTGATTTGTGGGTCAAGAATTTGAGGGATATAAAAATTGTAGACCTAACACAGTAAAGATTGGGGAATATGGTTTATAACAGTCATTACATCATGTTCATTTATATTTGCATACTGCAATTTCTTGTCATCGCTCTCTCTAGCAGCGTAAGCAGTGCACCTGTGCTATAGCAGAAACACTGTTTTACTGCTGTACAGCAGTCATGCTGCAATGGATAAATAACCAGCTTTCACCTAGCACTTTGATGTAATATTAGTATGTAGATACATCAACTGATTATAATAGGGAATTACAGAAAGAGAGGGGATGACTCATCTGTGCAGATCAAAGGCTGAATTGATAGGGACTTATTACTGTGATGCTTGCTGTTACTGCAATCCACTGGTCTTCGTGTAATGTAGTAACATCTCTTGTAATGTACTCTTTTGGCCATAGCCATATCAAGGCCTAGAGCCTTACGAGTTCTTAGATATGGATGTAACAGGAGTGCTTCATTTGTTAGTCATTGTTTATGTGAACAATAAGTGTTGCCATAGTTTACAAAATAGCAGCAGGCTGCAAAGTGTCACTGCAGCCACGCATCTGCTGTGCATTACATTGTAAGGAAATAGTACAGGTGTTTGTTTTCATGATGCTGCCCAGGAGTCAGTCTTGTATATGTACAACTGTTATGTTGTACTGTCAACAGAAGTTATGCCTGAATAGCCATGTGAGTATAAATGTCTGAATGCACTTTTATTTTGCCAAATCCACAAAACTTTCCCTTAGTGAATTTTAAAAATATTAACAAACTTCAGGCTATCAAAAACAGAATTTTTGTAGATTTGTTACAATTAAAAAATGTCAGACAGCATCTGATGTACTTATATGAGTGGGCTCCCTATAACTGAAACAGCAACACTTCTTACCAATACTCTTATTTTTAAAATCCTTGGACAAGATCATTGCTCACTAGGGAAAAATATGTGAGCAACAAGCCTACACATTAAGTGGTCTATTGACAAGTGGCAACTTACGACTCCATGTACGGTCTAAAACTGAAAACCTGCAAAATAAAGAAAATGCATACAAAAAAACTGTACTGTTAACTTACATATTTTATAGCGCATTGACATTGCAATTACAACACCCTCACTGAGCTGGGGCTAGACAGCAAAGCTTTCTTGCACATATGAACCATTACTACAAATGCTGCACGTACGCTGTAATAATGCTTTAACGTGCTCCAAAGTTTAGCTGAGGTGGAAGTTAACTGACAAACTACAAAAGTTTTTACTTCGCTGACTATCCATGTGCTTCATCATTAATCTTCTCACCAGTGACACCAAAGGAAACACAGTAAATGGCTGGCGCTATACGGAAATTTTGACCGGAGAGGAAGCAAACATTACTTAGTGAAGTCCACTGAGCACCACCTACCTTAGTGTCCTTCCAGATCTCTTCTTTTACAGCACGCTTGACAACTCAGATGTTAATGCTCTCAATATCTGGGTTCCAAAATCCCACAGGAAACTGTTGCTGTTTGCTGGTATTAAAACAGTCAAAAATCACGCAACACTCAAGAGTTATGTACGATCTGATTGGCTGCCACAGCTTCATTTAGGAAACGCTTTGCTGTAATCATAACAAAAGACCGGGAGCATTCCACCACGATTTACTCATAAAAGTCCAATAGGACCATCAGATAACTCCACTCTAAATCCTAAACTGAGAAGGTAACAACATGCAGTTACTTTCTCAACTTACTTGCGCTGCTGGAAGGCACTCGGGGTTAACATGATGAAATTCCTATCTTCTCATGGCGTGCTCAGTGTTAAGCACAGAGACACCATGAGAAGGTACTTGGGGTTAATGAGTTAAGTTTTACCTGTCTAAAAAGTTAAGTTTTAGTGGAGAGTCGCTATTTTTAAAATAGCAAGATAGATTGAAAGGGGGTGGTCACTTTTGTATTCTGGTACTATGGAATACAGTAGGATGGCCAACTGTTTATTTTGTTTCTTGCTAAAACTGGATGAAGGGATAGAGAGAATCCCTTAAAAATTTGGAAAAGGAGGGCTGAAAAACTTTAGAGATTCCTTGAATCAGCTTACCCCTCTCATTACACTTTTTAACAACCTTTACAGCATAGGGACCAAAAAAATCTATACAGATAAAAATTTTAAATCTAATTTTTCACATCATCTAAGAGGTTCTGAGAATGCAGGCAAATCTCCTCAAAAGAATACCAGTGGCCATAGCCCATGAAGTATCAGAAGAGTCATACACACACTTTAAATAATGTGTTGTGGCCTGTAAAATGGAAGAAATAAAACCATGTAAATCAGATTTTTCTCACAAGAAGAAACTGCAAAGCATTCCTCATACCTTCACAATTAGAATAAATTAACATGCGAGCCTGACAATTCAAAATTCTGAAAAATCAAAGTCGCAGGAGCATATACTATCCCCCCCCCCATACTTATTTCCCATCCTTACCAAAGTGTAGGATTGGAATTAACTAAAGATATAGCTGCTGAGTCAGTGTTGGGATGAGTGTAAAAAAACTTAAAGAGTGATGAACGTTATACAATCTGTCTGCCTTTTTAGGGGCAGCAGGCTGACTGTCAGGAAAACTGCAGGCAGTGACACACAACCCTCCGAAATAGACAGCACTGAAGGAACGAAGACTATAGAAATTCCATCTCTAACAGCTGAAAGTATTTTCTGAGAGACTGAGAAATCTCAGTATTATCCCACTGAAAACTCTGGCAGATTCTGGAAATAGTCTCAGAGAAAGAGAAACCCCACATGAAAAATTGGATACTGTGCTCTCCTCAGACTCTGAATTAGAAATTTGGGGAGAAAATCCTGAGTCTATCCCTTGATCTTCCTTTTCAGTTTCCAACTGACTCTCTTCAACAAAGGGATCTCCCTCATCCTTTTATCAGAAACCACCTTATAAGAAGGGTCACTAGCCTGAAGCCAAATCCAGTAAACCACGTCTGTCTAGGGAAGTTTGAAGAGGAGTACATAAATGTTTAGTTGTCTGTTTCTGACAGGAAAAATTGTGTGAACAGTATTGTTAATGTCAGCAACTTCCGCAGGAATGAGTACAACATTCTGATGAAATAGGAAAGCCTTCCCTGCTGCATCTCCCAGGGCTATCAAGGGTTGCTCTCCTTTGTCCAGTGAGGGGACCCAAAAGCCACAGAGGACATGGTTAACCCCTGCACTACAGTGGCTCTAGCTGCTACACCAGGGGGAATCCATGGTGATCAAAGGAACCCAGCTTTTGCCCCAGCAGCCCCTCCCATCTGTGGCTGAGGCAAATTGCTGGCCTGCGATAATGGCAAAGACTGTTTGCTTAATGTTTTATTTTTGTGGCTGGAAGGACACACTACTGTGGGACCAGTATTTTGATCCATGGTCAATCCATGCCTCTTTCCATGGAAAAATAAGCAGCATAAGCTGCGCCGGGTTGTAAAAAAAGAAGTTATGTACTCACCATAACGTTCCATCTGAGTAATTATACTTCATTTTTCTGCAACCTATGGGTATTCGAATCCATATCGGATCCGAGCTGGCAACTTTACAAGCATCTGCTCCGAGCTCCTTCCCTTTACCCATAACACACCATCTACTGCCTTCTCTTAGATCGAGTTTGCTTCAAACCAAACTAACCAGCAACTCAAACTAGAAGAAACCATACATGATCATAACATGAGAAGGTTCGGGGGAAGGAGGCTGGGACGGTTTGCAGAAAAATGAAGTATAACTACTCAGATGGAATGTTATGGTGAGTACATAACGTCTTTACCTGAAGCAGTTAACTTCGTTTTATCTTCACCCTGTGGGACAGAGTCCCCAAGCTACTCAAGCCCCTGGGAGGCCCTCATGGAAGGATATTCCTGAGCACCGCACCGCAGAGCCGAAGGATGCTCTCCCTCTGGAAATTAAATTCAACTTATAATGAGAAATGAAGGTATGCGACTTAGCCCAAGTTGCTGCTGCACAAATGTCATCCAATGACACCCTACACCAGAAAGCAGCAGACGTCGCCATAGATCTGGTAGAATGAGCTTTAATCGGACAAAGTAGAGACAAACCTTTGTCTTTGTAAATTTGCAAAATACATAGCGTAATCCATCTAGCTAAAGAAACTCCGGGAAAAATCTGGGGGAGTGGAGCCGAGGAGAAACAGGTCTCAAAACCTTAGAAGGCGTGCTAGGGAAGGACTCCCGATCTGGAGACCTCTTACAGGGCCTATCCCCTTTCTTCTCCTGGTCTCTCCCCCTCTCGGCATCCTTGTGTCTGTCCTTTTTGTTGTCTATCCATTAGGCAACATCCCCTTCAGCAGGTCTCGCAGGATGGTGAGTTCCAGCCTGGGGGGGTTGGGCGGCAGCTGTAGTAGAAGAAGCAGAGACCGTTGACAAGTCCAAGGACGAGGCTGGAAGCAGGCCTTTCACCACAAGTTTGGCCTTGCTGTCCCTAAGGGCCCTAGGACTGAATCCTGCACAAATGTTGCATTGGATGGACCAATGTGCAATGCCCAAGCAAACAACACACAGAATGTGGCCATCCGCTGGTGAAAGTTTATGGCCACACTCTGTGCATTTTTTAAAGGTGGGTTTAGGTTGTTCAGACATCCCACAAAGAGACAAACCACACCCAGTCATCCAAGCAAACTACCTGGCCACGCACATACTAAGGAAGGAAGGTGTACACAAAAGTACCTCACGATAAATATATACTTTTTTTTGGACAAAAAAAACCCGACGAACTAGGGTAGGGGGTGGAAAAGGGAAACTGAGAAAACTCACTCGAACAACCCCAAAAAGCACTTACAGTACCACTGAAAGCTCAGAGTTGCGCAGATCACGATGCTGATGCATGAAGCGACAAACAAGATCTGGGGAAGGCAGTAGATGGTGGTGTGTTATGTGTAAGGGGGAGGAGCTTGCAGCTCGGAGCAGATGCTTGTAAAGTTGCCGGCTGGGATCCCATATAGATCCGAATACACACAGGTTGAAGATAAAATGAAGTTAACTACTTCAGATTCACTTTTTCACACAAAAACACGGTACAAAGCATTTTAATACAGTTTGCTAGCCCCAAAAAGTAAAACAAAATTCCTCCACAGAAAAAATGTTTTTCAATTACATCTTTTAAATTGAAAGGAAAAAAGGTCTGCTTTTCATTTAAAAATACATTTAAGTCTAGTGACAGCCCACTAAAACACAAACTCCTACATTAAAAATAAGTTTACTAAGCAGGAAAGCACATTTAAACAATGCATTTTTATGTGGAAGGTTTTCCCCACAAGGAACTTGTCTGCCCAGAAAAGGAAAAGTACAAGCAGTCCACTGATCCTCAAAAACCTGCAATAGCAGGAAAGATCTGGAGGGCCTGGAGCACAAACTTGTGATTTTAGGCAGTTCAGCTAGAGCTGCCCAACAATCTGTGTGTGTGTAAGGTGCCCTGAAACTTTGGAAACTGACTGGCTGTTATACCCTTGGCAGGATATAACCCATATAGCTAAGGCTACAGCAGCAGTGATCAACATGAGATTTAGGTACCTTGTAAAGTTTGGCTGACTTTCTAAGAGGAGGAGCTTGACTATCAAGAGCATACAAGCAGCATTAAAGGCATCCTTGTACTGCTATACCTGGGAATACAGCCACTGGTTTAGAGGGGGTTCCATCTGTAACAAATCACATTACCTCTGTTGAGTCACAGACACTTCCTTATGTTTCTATTTAAATAAGACTTTCGTCATGCCAACAGTATATCTAAAGATAATTCCTCCACAGGCGAATATGAAGAACTATTTTCTTCAGATTCAGACTTCTAATTTTCAGGTGAAGACACTTAGTGAGCATAGTCTAAACCAACCTCTCAAATGTCACAACCAGATTCTGAATTAGGAGAGAGAAAGCTCTTTCTTTTAGAATGAGCAGATGGTGAAGCAGTCTGAAGTGACTGAAAAGCCTTAACCAGACCCTTAGAAAAGGAGAAGCACTCCTCTTTCTCTTCTTTTGAAGAGGGGAGAAAGGGTAGAAAGAGTGCCCTTTTCTTTGGAGACTGAAGAGAAAGTCTGCTAGGACATCTGGGCTTCTCCCCAATTGCCAAGTACCTTTTCAGAAAGTGTTACCTGCAGGACTCTGCACTCATTTTCTGAGCTGCAATTCTCTTCTCTGCTGTACATGCACACCTGACCCTAGAGGAAGTGCTAGGTTGGCTTCCCAATAAGCAGCACCAGAGGGGCCTGGAGTTGCTGAGAAATTGTCCAAGGATTCCAATATAACCACAGCGCAGTTACCCATCGAAGGATAGGGAGCAGAAGGTGATGAAGATAGATAGAAACCTCTCTAAGAACCCTTCTTTTCTTAATGGCCAGAAGAGGTATATCCAAGGTACTGAAATAAGACTTCACAAGAGGCCAAAGTACAGGCTTTTAGCCAGTGGTTCTCTTATTTGAGACAACTAAGCTAGCTTCTAAAGGTCTTGGATTTGAATACAAGCAAATAGCTCATGACCAGACATTATGCTATTCACCTACAGAGAAATGACAAGCTGTGAGGGAATCTCTACAAAAGATATGGGGTCCACACAAGCATGCCCCTTTCTCAGAGACATGAGCTAAAAGACACCATCACTTTTCACACTAAACAAGACAAAGTCCCCAAATGGGTACTTACCTGCCCAATTTTTCAACCACTGTAGATGCTCAATGGCAAGAAAGTTCTGAACTTTAGCACTTGTATATCATCTTTTAAATCAGTATGCTATTGTATCTTCTTGGATGTACAGCTGCATGGAAGACATGCTAATGTTTTGGAAACTGGACAAACAACCCATGGCAGAATTATGTCCCATACAGCTTAGGCTACTGCAGCAGTGATCTCCAATGACCAGAAAGGCTAACAGGTTGTGATCTGGAACCATTTGCAAATACTGCAAGCCACAAGTCTGAGGGACGCTAAGTCACTTACTTCCCTTCATATTGTGTCAGGAGGGTAGGATGCACAGGCACTGGGAAACTCGACTGCCACCTCTGACAGCAAATAGAAACAATTTGAGGATCATGTTCAACTTTTCTTCCCTTGCCTTCAGTAATACTCTCAGAAAAAGGTGACTGGAGGAAATATAAAACACCAAGCACCTGCCAACAAAATCCTTTATCAGGGCATTCTGATTTTTTTGAAAAAGTAGTTCTTGTTCTAACAAGATGGTCTTGGACATGAAGAGCTCACCAGAAGGGAAAGAGATCTTTCACTGAAGAATAGCCCAGGCAAGAGCCCACTTACTTTTTTGCTACAGTATGTACTTGGGATGTTATCTGTCCTGACCAGAAGGCTTCCTGGGTTTAACTCTGGGCATTATTCTTAGACAGCTAGGTGAGCTTCACTGATGTGCATATGTCATCCATAACAAAAGGCAAGTGTCAAACTACAGGACCTTAACTATGCCTCAAGAAACTGAGTGGCCTAATACGTCTGAGGCATCAGTTATTAGTAATTGAAATGGCTGAGCAGAACACAACAACTGAATGGATGGCGTTATATCACTTTGATCCACAACAGCTACTCCTGTTTGGCAGCAGGGATAAGGGTCTGCCCTTTCAAAATCCTTTACAGAGTCTAAGGATTCAGTACAAGAGCAGAGACTAATGTGAATTCAGGATCTCTATAACTCTGAATTAATAACGAAAGACAAAGACATGACTTCTAGAATCTGAAGTATAGTGCTGATATTGTCCATTTGACAGGGAGCTAGTCTACCAGGGAAAATCCAGGGTGACTACCAAGAATCTATTCCTCTCCTTTGTGTTACGGACTACTTCCCCATGTTCGCAAAATTCCTAGAGATTAGAATAAACTCAAGGTGTACAGGATGTCGCTTGCATAATGTGGAAAGAGGAAGCCTTGATTAGGCAGTGATCAACGCAGGGATAGGTGTGCATCTCATCCAAGTCCTGAGGTGGGAAAATGCCAACAGTTGGTGAATGTCTTGGGAAAGAGAAGGGATCAACTTTGTTGAGGTGAAATGAAAAAAAAAAAAATGCTTTCCATCCATCACAAATTCAAGGAATTTCTGCTACACTTTTCAAATGGGTATACGCCAAGTAAGCATCTGCCATGTTCAGAGAAACCATTCAGGCACCCTAATATATCAGAGATGTGGGAATCAAGGTTACCATTATGAAATTTCCATTCCTGACAAATCTGTTCGTAGCAATCTGTTCTAAAATAGGTCTCAGATAGCAACATAAGAAAGTAATAGGAATCAGTTTGGCAGGCATACCCGGAGCTAATTTATAGCTTTTCCCCAGTTTTTATAAAGATTTTGTACAAAAAAAGACAGAAATTAAGTATTTTGTAAGAAAGTACAGGAAAGTCTGCCCTCCAAGAAACAGGGCTGTGGAAAAAATATCCAGTTGCTATTTTGCATATATAAGATGTAAGCAATGCATTAAGAATTACAAAAATAATTGGGGGAAACAATGAAGTAAAAAACAAAAACTGGCTAAGAACATGTAATAACGACACAAACACTATGGACATTTGGTACGTGGATTAAAATCCTTTCACAGTGTTTTGTGCCTTCTGTGAAGACCAAAAGATCCAGCTGAACAAGGCAGTGGGGACTTAATGCTCAAATGCAGATCAAGAGGGTAGTGGTTCAAGATGCACAAACCCTTTTTAAAAGTTAAAGTCCTTCAAAAGGCCACACAGTTAATGATCACTGAAAGCCTGCCAGCCTTGTTAAACAGGATGATCACAGCTTATGCACAGAGATATACTGAGGTATGACATAAGTGACAGTAAAAGTACTGATAAGTCAGTATCAGACCTGCTTACCTTCACTACAGAACTCTGAAATGGGCCCAACCAGTGGGATGACTCCTCTTCTGCACCTAACCTTGACGGACTATACCTTCTGCTAGGGCAAATGATACGACACATCCTGTATCTGGTTAAAGAGTGTGAATCTCTAGTCATGATCTTTACAGAACTTTTCATATAAAGGAATAACTTTGAATAAACTACTTAATTTGGCACATACACTTCTGTAACAAAACCCTGATTAGATATAGAACTGCAAAGCTAAAGGCTTAACCATACACTGTACTAAAAGAGAATCAACATGAAGCCCTCAGTTTGAAGCTTTGGCTACATCAATGATATCTGAAGAGGAAAGACTTCGAAATGGGTTTACCTGGAGGCACTAGGCAAAACAGTCTGGAAGACAGCAACCTACTGCAAGGACTGTGTAAAACACAAAACACTGCAAAACAGCCATGGCAAATCTGTTATTCTAAAATGGTTGTCTAAGCTACACTGCTCAGTAAAGTTGGGCACATGTTGGTTACGGACACTTTCAGAAAAAGGCACTAGACGAGGTCATTCCTTCAGGGAACTGTCCATTGATAGTACTGGTAAGAAACAGAGGCATCTTATAACACAAATTAATGCAGCTAACCAACCACTTACACAGTGGTGACTAGCTTTATTACCATAACCAGTGCAGAAAAAATGTGGAAAAATGATTAAGGGAAATTACCTTGGAGACATGGCTCTAATTCCCAGGAAGACCAGATCCACATGGAACACAAGACAAGGCTTCTACCCATTTGACAGTTTGAAAGTTCTGAAATCTTAGTTGATGCAGCAGCTGCCACAAAGACAGCCTCCCAGTAAGCATACATGAAAGCCACCGGGGAACCCAGCACAAAGGAAAAAGCACCAGTCTTTCTTTCTGCCATAAAGATAAGTTATTTAATCTTGCTTTCCTCTTTCTAGTAGGATGCAAATCAAGAACTCCTGTCGAGAACAAACTTATGAACTGTATGTAATGGTGTACAGGTTTACCAATGGCTGAACAGGTCATAAAAGGTGATCAGATTCCAGCACGCATCATTATCTTAAAGAGTAGCTCAGGCCAAAAACCAAAATGATGTTTGAGATGAAACAAAATGTCCCAGATTTTAAACAAAACAAAAACCAAGATCCAATCCCAGGTATAGAAAGTGAAAATTTCAATTCTCTGTGTGTTCTGGGTAAAGCAAGTAGATTGGCTTATGAGACACTCAAAACATCTCCAAGATCAGCTCACACACACACAAGAAGGTCAAGTTGGAGGTTCAGAACTATCCCAAGAGATAAATGATCTAGAAATCTGAAGAATGTGAATGCATGCACGTCCAATGAAGTCTACAGTGCCGGGAGCCTCAACCCTGGAAATAATTCTCCAAGAACAACAAACAACAAGGAAAAGCCAAAAGAATTCCTTTCAAAGCTTCAGTAACAGGTAAGGAATCAATAAAATGGGAAGGAACACGAGAAAGTACAGTTGTGTACACTTACCATAAATGTAGATGTTCGAGTGTATTCACTGTTGCAGTCATTACATTTGGGTAATCTGCTGGCAGGTTGCCCTCAGTCGGCCTGATTAACAAAGTCTTGGGTCCTGCGTCGGTTGCTGTCCCTTTTTCCATGACGTCAGGGTCATCAGGGGTATAACACATGCAGCCGACGCCATTTTCCTCAGTTTTTCTTGCCCCAGATGTCAGGTGCCCTTCCAATGAGGAGCAATATATATATATATATATATATATGTACATGTAATTTAGAACACAAAAAATATATCTCCGAATAAAATCAAATACAACAGAAAGGCTTTTGAGCATAGTAACAGAAAGAAGAGGTATAAAAAGAGGAAAGTAGGGGGCTGGCGGGTGGGTAACCAGGACTGCAACAGTGAATACACTCGAACATCTACATTTATGGTAGGTGTACACAACTGTACTATGTTCTTCGTGTTTCACTGTTGCAGTCATTACATTTGGGAAGAATCCCAAAGCTATGGTTGGGAGGATGGAATTATACAGCATTAGGAGCAGCTATAAGGCCCTGCAGGATAGCAGTGGCAAAGCCTGCTCTGGATTTAGAGAAGAGAGGTAAATGGTAATGCTTTGTGAACGTATGAAATGAGCTCCAGGTAGCAGCTTCTAGAATGTCTCTGGTAGAAACTCCTCTGAGAAAGGCTGCAGAAGTAGATGCAGCCCTGGTGGAATGGGATCTGATCACCTTGGGGACAGGTATACCATGATGCATGTAGCAGAAATGAATACAATGGCTTATTCATTTTGAAATGGTCTGCTTTTAAATAGCCTTTCCCTCTGCCCCTGCAGCAAATGCCACCAGTAGTTGCTCAGATTTTTAGAGATTTTGTCCTGTTCAAGTAGAATCTTAGTTGTCTGTGTACATCCAATGAATGCAGAATCCGCTCCCCCTTGTTCTGTGGATTTGGGAAAAAAGCTGGCAGATGAATGGTCTGATTGAGAGCCACACTAGATACCACTTTAGGCATAAAGGATGGATTGGTTCTGAGCACTACCCTGTCCGGTCAGAAAATAATAAAAGGCTACACTGCCATGAGGGCCTGTAGTTCTGAAATTCTTATAGCTGAAGTGACTGCTAAAAGAAAGGCCGTCTTCCAAGAGAGAAATTTTATGTCTGCAGTAGCAGATGGCTCAAAAGGAGGTAGGGTGAGCTTTTCCAACACAAAATTGAGGTCATATGCAGGAGTTGGTGCTCTCCTGGGAGGTCTTAAATTTTTGGCCCCTCTGAGATACTGCTTTAGCAGGGGATGAAAAAAGAGAGGAGGCTCTCTGTTGTAATGAACTGTAATGGCAGAGTTATGGATTTTTATGGAAGAGAAAGATAGGCCCTTGTGAAACATCTCAGTTAAATATTGCATAATCTGAGGAATATTTGGGCATTGCTGTGCTTATTCCTTGTGCCCGATTCCAGGCACAGAATCTTTTCCATTTATCAGCATAAGATTTTCTAGTACTAGGCCTTCTAGCCTCCAAAATGACATCCATCACAGGTTTGCTGAGAGATGTAACTGGTGAAATTAGTTGATTAGCCATGCTGCAAGATTCAGAGTTTGGAGCTGAGTGTGCAGAATTTGAAAGTTCTGCTGAGACAGTAGATAAGGTGTCTGAGGCAGTTACCACGGATGAAGGTATGACATATTGTGTAGGAGCGGGTACCAGTGTTGGTGAGGCCAGTCTGGAGCAATCAGAATCATTTTTGTTTTTTTCTGTCTGACTTTTAGTAATACCTTGGAGAGCAAAGGCAGAGGGGGAAATGCATAGACTGATAGGTTTTTCCAGCTGAAGGATACAGCATCCACTTTCCAAGCTTTTTTGTGATGTATTCTTGTGCAGAATTTGTCCAAATGATAGTTTTGGGGTGAGGCAAAAAGAGCTATGTCTGTGCTACCCCATTCGTGTGTCAACATGCTGAAGATTTGCGGATCCAGTTTCCATTCGTGTGGATCCATAAGATTTCTTCTTAGTTCGTCTGCCAGAGTATTTTGCTTTCCTGGCAGGAATTGAGCTTGTAGATGTATTTGTAAGTCAAGGCTGTGTTCCACAAAGCCATGGCTAGTCTGCAAAGGGGGTAGGAATGGGTAACCCCCTGCTTGTTTATATACCACATGACTGTGGTGCTGTCTGTCTTTATCAGTAGTTGTCCTGGATGAAGAAAGTCCTTGAAAGCTGTCAAGAGCATTCTGTACAGCTAGCATCTCTTTCTGGCATCTCTTTCTGGTTGATATGCAGGTACATTAGATTTGGGCTCCATTCGCCCTGAATGCATCTCCCTGCCAGATGCGCCCCCCCCAAGCATAGTCTGATGTGTCTGCAGTCAGGGTTTGGGTGGCAGGGGGTGGAATGAATGACAGTCCCTTGTTTTGGTGACAGGCCTCTGCCCGCCATAGGAACTCTTGCTGCAGGCAAGGAATGATATGAATCATTGTTTCCAGGCTGTGACAATGTTGACTCCATAAGCCTTTTAGGTAACATTGAAGTTTCCTTATATGCAGTCTTGCATATGGAATTAGAAGAATGCAGGAAGCCATGAACCCCAAGGCCTGCAGAATTTGTCTTGCAGATAACTGGGTTTTTGTGGCCACTTGTTTGAAGTAAGTCATCAATTGGCTTTGTTTTTCTGTCGTGAGGTAAGTAATCTGGGCAGTTGTATTCAAGCTTGCACCCAGGAATGTAATTTTTTGAGGGTACCAGTTGCGATTTCTTTTCGTTTGTGGTGTACCCTAGGCAAGTTAAAAGCATTTTTACAAATGCCAGATGCTGTAGAAGACTGTCCTTGTTTTCTGCCGGAATTAGACAATCATCCAGATAAGGATAAATTTGAATGTTTCTTTGTCTGCAAAATGCAATTACTGGTGCCAGGCACTTTGTGAAGACCCTGGGCGCAGTAGATAAGCCAAAGGGCAGTGCAGAGAACTGGTAATGCAAATTAGCCTGCTTTGAAGCGGAGGTATCTTCTGCAAGATTCCCTGATTGGGATATGCAGGTAAACCTCTTTTACATCTAGAGTTACCAACCAGGCATCTTTGCCTAGCATAGGCAGTAACTGGTGTAGAGTCAGCATCTTGAATTTTGGAATGCCCAGGAAAGTATTTGCAATGGATAAGTCCAGAATTGGACGCCATGATTTATCTTTTCTGGGCACCAGGAAAAGTCTTGAATAAAAACCTTGTCCCTTTTCCTTTTCTGGTACTGGCTGAATAGCCCTCATATTCATGAGGGACATAACTTGTTTCTGGGCCTCTGCCCACTAATTTGAAGGCAGATCTGGCCATCCGTTTGGAATTGGCAATGTGTGGAAATGAAATCTGTATCCCTGGGATACTATATTTAAAACCCACTTGTCCTGGGTAATTAGATGCCAATTTTGTGCATGAAGTGCTAGTTTTCCCCCCAAATGGGGCTGCCAAAAGAAAAGTGCTTGGAAATGGCAGAGGAAAGTCATTGAGACTGTTTACCGTAGGGAGGTGCCTTGCTACTTCCAGATTTGGAGGTGGAGGCACCCCATTGTTTTGTTCTGTAAGTTCCTTGTGACTGAAAACTGGAGCCTTTGGAGTGTCTGGGTTTGACCTGAACGGCTCTGGTGGGTACTGGAAAGGACAAATTCTTAGTAGGCCAGTGCCTATTGAACCTGGGTGGCTGCACTTACAGGAAATATTTTACAGTTTGTACAGATTTAGCTTTGTCTTCCATCTTTTTCAAAACTTTGTCTGCCTTATTACCAAACAGACTGTCCTGTTGTAAAGGACTCTCCCAATGAAAATGTTCCCTTAAGGTATGCAAAGTTTCTCCAAAAGAAAAATCCTCAGAAGGAGAAGCAGAAGGGATGGATTCTTCTGCATCAGAGTCCTCATAAGGTGGAATAGATAATTTCTGATCAGAAGAAATGGAAACCTGATCTGAAGATTCATAATCAGTGCCTTTCCTAGGCCTCTTAGCAGGAGGGGGTTGGGAACCCCTGATCAAGGTAATTAAATCCTCAGCCATTTTGATCATTTGTTTTTTAGGCATAGGGGCATGTGCACGTGGCCCAAGCGTCGTTTTTTTAGACACAGAAGTTGGTTTTGGCCTTGGTTTTGAAGATAGCTTTGGTTTAATATACAAATCTTTAGGCCTGAAAACATCCTCAGAAGCCGGTGCCTGCTCAGCGGCTCCGGACCCATCTAAGGTAGCGATAACCGCGGGTTCTATACCTAAAGTGTCTTGTGGCATACCGGACTCTGAATGGGTCTCAGTAGAGGCCTGCAAATCAAACGTAGCAGGTATCAGGGGCTGCAAAAGCGACTCACTGAGTACCGGTGACTGGCTTAGGAGAAGCTTCGTTGTCGGTTTTGGACCTCAGCGGTCTGTCTCTTTTTCTTTGCGTTTTTTTGTGAATTCCAGTAGTCGGATTGCTAACCGACGACATTTCAGGATAGTTAAATCTTGAGCCAAAATATTTCGATGCAAAAATTTACAGACGCTTAATAGTGCATTGGTTAAATTTAGCACAAAACCAACAGCAAGGCACGTTGTTGGTCAGGGCCTAGGCAAAGAATACAGTACAAATGAAAATCCTTATGAGGTATTTGCTTCCCACAAGTAATACAATTATTAACTTTTACTGACATCGGTAAGGAGCAAGAAAAAGTTTCCCCAACGGGGTACTTGGCTTTAAGTTGAAGACTTTGGTTCTGAAACTCGAAAACGAAAATTTCAGGAGTCGGCCAACCGGCACCTGCGAACTGCTTCCGCTTCAGGCACTGTGCAGCAAGAAAGACGGACGAAAATGGTGTCGGCTGCATGTTTTATACCCCTGATGACCTGACGTCATGGAAGAAGGGACAGCAACCGACGCAGGACCCAAGACTTTGTTAATCAGGCCGACTGAGGGCAACCTGCCAGCAGATTACCCAAATGTAAAGACTGCAACAGTGAAACACGAAGAACATCAGGTCCCTTCAAAACAGGCAGAGTTAAGCATACTGTTCATTTTCTGCAGTAATGCATCAAAGAGCTGATAATGGGTATGCATTCAACTGATCACAAGACAGGTCTGTTTTTGAAATAAGTAGACACTCAATTAGAGGAGCCAGTTAATTGGTATGGGTTTCACTGCAAGACTGATAGATGAAGACTTAAAAGTAAGAGTTAGTCAGCTTTCTAACCCTGCAGAGAGAAAAGGATCTTGTTCTGCACTGTGCCTTTAGCTACCATGCAATAGACTGGTTATCTGACCTGTCCAGATGTGACACTCTGCACAGATGCCTCTCCAGAACTTGCCTAGCACAGAGAAACTGCCTTTAGGTACAGTGAATTGATATGTAGTATCCTCTCTGTCCAGCTTAAACTGCCCTGTTCAATTAACCTACTGAGGTGAACACACCCTTCCTTCCAAGGAGGAAAAAGGTCATCAGCACCTGTCTCCCACCTTAAGTTTTGGCGGACTAGCTCACCAAAATAAAAGACATAACAAAAGATGCAGTACCTGAAGGTGGTAGCCTTTAAAAAAACCCACCTCAGCTGTATCAGTGTCCTTTAATAAAGCAAATGTCTCTTTACTATATGCAAACGAACACATTATGAGCAGCCAAAGACTAGTAATTCAACAGCCAAAGTCTACATTAAATGAACACGATTCACTAGTTTCAGCACCAAAACAGCATTACTAAGAACAAAACAATTCTGTGATCAGGGAACACAGCATTCAACTCTCCTAACACTAACAGACAGTGACTGCTTGGGTCCAGATAATCTGTTCATGTTACCATATTAGTAATCCTCATATTCTAGATCACTTCCAAACAAGTAATTCCCAAACCTAGTAGCAAGTACCCTATTATGTCAGCTTCATACATTCCTGAACTGTGTTAAAGACTTTAAACCAGGCAACTCACCAGAATACTGGTCCAAGCTTTGCCTGCATTTACCATAAAAATAATTTCCCTTAAGTGGCCACTAAAATATCTGCTCTGTGCATCTTCAAATTGAGGATTTGCATATTTCTGTAAAAGATGCCCATTTCTCTCTTGCTCCAGCCCTTTTCTTCAAGGATATACTATGATATTGTTTATCTCTTTTCAAACTGATTCTGATGTGGATCTGACACCAATGACCTGCCTCATATCTTACAATATTGAAAAGATGCTTGCTTTCAAATCTGCACAAAGGAAAGAAAAATTTTTAATAGAGTTCTTGTATGTAGTCCTGTATCATTCAGCCAAATCCCACTTTCCTCTCATTTCTTTCTTGGCCCCCGATCAACTAAAAATTCCCCAAGTCCTTTTCTATTTATTGTGCTTCAATTAATTCCTCTCCAAATATATCCATTTCCTGAAGTTCCTGCTCCCAAGTTTACTACTTAGCACTGCACTGGAACTGACAAAAAAAGTTCCTCTGGTTTTCTGCTGATCTTCCTTGTCAATTAAACCTACTGCAAAACCCTGTGTACTAACGTCACAAACATACACTCTGTTCCTTACAGTATCTCTGCAATTTTAATTTATAAAAACTGGATCCAGCAGCAAATTCTGCGGTATCCCCATGGTGCCCTTCCCCCACTCCTTGGAGTGGGCTGCATTATTTCCTGTCTTCAGTTAATGTTTTACCCATCCTACTTTCAAAAACCTACTCCAATGCTAAAATTCAGTAGGACACTGCAGTATTTAATGAATAACCTTTTAAGTGGTAATTTCTGAAATTACTTTAGGCTGGCTAAAAAAGCAAATCTCCTTCCCTTGTTTATTATACTGGTCAAAAAAAAAAAAAAAAAAAGAGGGCGACTCCTACCCATCCTTGTGTACCCCTTACCAACAACTCCTTCATAATCTGTTAACAAAAAGTCCCTGATGTCATTAATTGCCCTAGTTGTTCTCATTGATTACTGAAAATACTGTAATGCTAACTTACCTACTTTAGCTCATTCAAAACCCACCATGCTATCGAACGATTAGTAAGCTCCCTGACAAAATCAGTATCTGAAATAGGTATTTTCAATGGACTTGGTACTTGATCCCCCAATGTTAAAGCAGACATATGTAGTGTCCTTCTTAAATCTTTACCAGATAGCATACCTATAAAATGGCTTATTTTCCTTCTCATTTGACTTAATGTATTTTTTTTTGAGGTGGGGAGGCTACAGGCTATCCACAAAATAATTTAATGATACTACATGTTTGGAGAACGCATTATGCAGTTCATAAATAGCTTCTCATCCAATATAACACTTTTACTGAAGACGACATACCACTTGGGCACATTTACTTGCACTTACAAACTAACACCATAACAAAAAGAGTGTCTCTCTATTTAGCTCTCAACAGTTCCTCAGTTAAGTACAGCAGAGCGCACTAAAGATTAGTGACTGAGCTAAAAGGAGTCGTGTATTATATTACTACTGAAATTATGAACTTGCCAATCATGAACACAGTGACAGAGAATATTAATCCAACAGCTTCACAGATCATCTGAAAAACTGCAGGTTACTTTGTGAACCTACATAAACGTCATCTGCACAGAAACATGCAGCATCATGCTCAAACCACACACTTCCTGATTTGTGCTCCTAGGAGGACATAAAATCCCTTCTGAACCAAAGGGCAGTAATCTGTCTGACAATCAAAACAAAGCCACATTCCATCACTGAGGGCACCAATGTTTACCTCATGGGCCTGACTACAAACAATTCTTCAGAGAGAATCTGTTAAATCTACATCTAGCAAAAAGTCTGACAACACATTAGTGTTACATCATTCCTTAACCATAAAACTGGTATGTGGCTGCTTCAGGTTCAACAAAGATAGCTCAGTAGTGTATGACAGCCTGGAATCTAAACAACTTCTAATAAGTACGAGGACCTAGAAAAAAACTGCTAGGTATTCTACAAACTGCTTTCAACTAAGCTTCTTCTATTAAGAAGAGGAGTAGACAAAGGACACTACGATAAACCACATTTCATCAATGGACTACTTAACAAATCTGATACTGTAATGGCACTATTCCCTTAAGGCTGAGGAGCTTTCACTCCTGCAACATCTTATTGTCAACTCCCATCACCTCTGCATTTTGAAAAATACAAAACAGTTCTGTAGTTGTCTAAGAGTAGAAACGCCATTTTCACAATGATGTGATAAGCTTTCCACCTGCTGGTATCACTGAACTGAAAATCACAGACTCATGTTCAATTGAAACTCTATAACAACTGAAAAAGAAGCAAATGTTTAACCAACATCAGAAGTAACTGGTCCACAATCACTGTCTTTTTAAAAGTTCCAAAGCCCATGTCTAGCTTAGACGCTTGTCAGCACAATGTGTTCTGAAGCACAGGACAGTCCGCAATGGGCAACAGCAACTGTAGTTAACCAGGTACAAGAGCACATGGAGTAGGTACATCTCTCAACTGAAAAGCTGATCATAATCAGCTTGCGTTTCATATCTCCATCACTCTATCACAAGGCAACAATATGGGAAAACAGGATAAAAGGTATTCATCGTATGCACCCCATCATGTGATAGTAATCCCAAAGAGTTTGCAGAACTTCTGCTTTTGCATTAGTGTTGTCTAGCAATCAGTGTGCAAGCTACTGTTACCATTAATCACAGTCACATCCACAGTAATGAAATAAGTCAATTAATTCCAAGTAGAATATGAAATAAGAAGTTATGTACTTACCATAATGCTCCACCTGAGTAGGTAATCTTCATTTGTCAGCAACCTGTGTGTATCGGATCCATATCGGATCAGAGCCGGCAGCTTCAAACAGCTAAGATCCGAGCTCTGGGCTCCTCCCCCCTTACCCATAATCCCCTGCTAACCCTTCCTGTCCTCAGATCGAGTTTGCTTAGCAATACAGAATATTATAACACAGGAGTCACCTGAAAATCCTAACCTAACTTATCCGGAACAAGAGCTAGGAATCCTTCTAGTACGCACTATAAGTTAGGGGGATGGAGGGAGGGTCGGTTGCTGACAAATGAAGATTACCTACTCAGATGGAACGTTATGGTGAGTACATAACTTCTTAATCTGAAGTAGTTAACTTCATTTGTCCATCAACCTGTGGGACAGAGTCCCCAGCTACACAAACCTTGGGAGGTCCTCATGGAAGGATATTTCGGAGCCCTGCGTAACCGAAGGATGCTCTCCCTCTGGAAATTATATCCAATTTGTAATGGTTAATGAACATATGATATGAAGCCCAAGTGGCTGCTGAACAAATGTCATCCAAGGAAACTCTGGACCAAAAGGCGGCAGAGTGGAAATTGACCGAGTAGAATGAGCGTGGACTCCTTCAGGTTTGGGTCGACCAGAACTTTGGTATGCTAGTAAGATACATTAGGAAATCTATCTGGACAATGTAACTTTCGATACTGGTTTCCCCAAAGAGGGTTTCGCAAAGGATACGAAGAGCTGGTCCGATTTCCTGTGACCAACGGTCCTGTGCAGATAAAATCTTAATTGCCTGTGTACGTCCAGGGAATGTAACTTATATTCACCTTTGTTTTGGTAATTTGGAAAGAATACTGGTAAATTAATGGATCGGTTGATGTTAGGTTCCGACGCGACCTTGGGCAAGAAGGAAGGGTTGGTCCTGAGGGAAACTCTATCTTTGTGAAAAACCAAGTATGGCGGTTTGGCGCAAAGGGCTTGAAGTTCCGAAACCCTTCTAGCCGAAGTGATGGCAATGAGAAAGGCCGTCTTCCAGGATAAGAATTTTAGGTCCACCGAGGCTGCTGGCTCGAACGGAGGGGCCATCAGAGATTGGAGAACAAGAGTTAAATCCCATGGAGGCACTGGATCTTTAACAGGAGGTCTCAAGAGGAAGGTGCCTTTTAAAAAGGTCTTACATAATTTGGAAGAGGCCAGGGGGCCGAGACCATTTCCGACATGATAGTGGGAGATTGCAGCTAAATGGACTTTGACCGTAGAGGAACTAGCACCCTGGTCGAATAAAGTTGATAAGAATTCTAGTACTGCTGGTAACGGAGCTGTAAAGGGATCTAAGTTTCTGCGTTCCGCCCAGATTGAAAAACGCTTCCACTTACTATTATAAACCTTCCGCGTGGAAGGCTTATGAGCGGCTACTAAAATAGCCTTAACAGATGACGAGATACCGGAGTCCTAGCTATCACTGGAACTGGATCAACCAAGCTGTGAGCTTGAGATTGTCCAGGTTCGGGGTTGTCAACCCTAGCAGGTGGGAGATCAGATCCGGTGTGGGATCTAGAACCCATGGGGGGGTTCAATAGGTGAGACCACAGGCAAGGGAACCAAGCTTGGCGAGGCCAGAATGGGGCTATGAGGATCACTTTACTCCCCAACCGACGTGCTTTCTGCAAGAATTTCAGCATTAGGGGAAGAGGAGGATAAGCATAAAGTAGACCGGATGGCCAGACATGCACCAGAGCGTCTCTGAGGGATTCCCCTGGTGGGGGAAATACAGCGAAGTAGTCGCTGCACTTTGCGTTCGAAGGAGACGCGAAGAGATCGCAGCAAGGTTGACCCCATTTGAGGAAAATCTGCTTCGCCACTCTCGGGTTCAGAGACCACTCGTATGGTGAAAGGATGGTTCGACTCAGCCTGTCTGCCAAGATGTTCGATTGACCCGGAATGTGCGTTGCTATGAGAAAGCAGTTGGTGGAATTCGCCCATTCCCAAACTCTCATGGCCTCTCAACAAAGTGGGTAGGACCTGGTTCCCCCTTGTTTGTTGATATACCAGACGACTGACATGTTGTCTGTCTGAATTGCAATAGTTCCCGAGGGAAGAAGGGCTTGGAGTGCTTGCAATGCAAGAAGCACCGCCCTCATCTCTAGGACACTGATGTGCAACAAGGTCTCTGACTGGGTCCACGTGCCTTGGACGGTTCTGCCCATGCATTGCCCTCCCCACCCCAGGCGAGAAGCATCCGTGGTCACTGTGGCAAGAGGGGGAGGCATAGAGAACGGATGCCCTTTCTGGAGATCTGGAGACTGGAGCCACCAGAGTAGGGCTTTCTTGCAAACCCTGCTGAGGGAAATGGGTGAACACAGTGGATGTTGTAGAATGGACTACTGGACCTGTAGGGTCCACTGCAGTACCCTCATGTTCAGGCACGCTAAGGGTAATAGATTGATAGTCACCGCCATAGAGCCTAGAGCCCTCAGGACCAATTCCGCGGGAGGAGTCGGGTAGTTCAGAAGAGCTAGTACGTGGAGCTTCAGGGTCCGAAGTCGGTCAGGAGTCAAAAAGACTTGCAGAAGATTTGAGTCCAATCTGGCTCCAATGAAATCTAAGACCTGGGTTGGTTGGAGAGAAGATTTTTTGACATTGATTGTGATTCCCAGTCGGGAAACCAGGTGGAGGAAATAATCTCTGGCTGAGCACAGTAGATGCCTGGTGGGGGCGGACGGGAGCCAGTCTAGGTACAAAAAGACCAGTATTCCCTGAAGCCTCAGGTGGGCTGCTACCACTGCTAACACTTTGGAGAACACCCTGGAGGCTGTGGTGAGACCAAAGGGGAGGATCCTGAACTGGTAGTGGCTGGCTCCCAGCCGGAAGCGGAGATACCTTCTGGATCGCCTGTCCATCACAATGTGGTAATACGCATCTTTGAGGTCTGTGGAGCACATCCAGTCGTTCTCCTGCATGAGTGGGAGAATGGATTGAATGGTGACCATCCGGAACTCTTCTTTGGCCACTGACAGGTTTAGGAAGGATAGATCGAGGATTGGTCTTAGGTCCCCCGTCTTTTTTGGCACCAAAAAGAACCTGGAGTAAAAGCCTGATCCAGATTGGTCTGGGGGGACGTGCTGGATTGCTCTTTTTTCTAGCAGCTGGAGAATTTCTGCTGCTGCTGCCTCCCTTTGATTGGGTGGGACATCGGGGAGGCTCCGGGGTTTGGGAGGGAGGTTGAGAAAGGGAATCCTGTAACCTCTGGATATGATCCGAAGCACCCAGCGATCTGTTGTAATGGACTCCCACATAGCTAGGTGCCTCGAGAAACGCCCCCCCGACTGCCTCCAGAGTAGAGCAGTCATGTAACCCTTCAGGGTTGCTGCGTGGGCCGATCAGAAAAGGGTTCTCTCGACCCAAAATTCTTCGGTCCCCCTCTGCCTCTGGGCCGGCGTCCACCCTGTCCTCCTCTGCCTCTGAAGGACGAGGGGTCCGGAGCAAAACAGGACTGCTGAGATTTCCAGAACCGCATCTTCTTCTGTCCCTTTTGGTTCCTAGTGAAGGAAAACTGGGGAGCAGAGACGCGGACTCCGACGGCAGACAACGTCTTCCCGTCTTTCTCACTCTGGACCAACGTGTCGTGTACGGTCTTCCCAAAGAGGGAAGAACAGTCAAAAGGGGCATTAGCGAAGGACGCCTTGAAGGGTTCTGCGAAATCACAATGGCTGAGCCAAGCATGCCGTCGTAAGACAATGCCTGCTCCGCTGGCTCTAGCGGCTCCTTCCGTGGCATGAGAGAGGAGCCGCATAGAGGTATTAGAAATGGATTTGAGAGTGGCCATTCAGGCAGAGAATACTTTAAGCAGCATAAAATGAACGCTGGTACCTTATGGCACAAAATCCAAAAAACACTTGTATGGATGAAACAATCAACATAAGAATAATCCAGGTCACTTCCGAAGCCTACGGGTGAAAGCGCTTACTTGTGAATAAAGGAACCATTTTATACCATCTGGACAGTCAAGGGCTCAGGTGAGTCCAAGTGCCTCCTCTTGCACTTACGTTTGTGAGGCACCTCCTCGGGGGGGCTGTCCGAAGAGGCATCACCAACCACTTCCTGTTCCTCCAAGGGAACTATCTGGGACGTAGGTGCAGGCTGTCCCTGGGGCCGGGTGATGGAAAGTAGGCCCGTCTGAGATGGAGTACAGGGCGGAGCCGTAGCAGGAGCCTGGGGTCTCGAGTCCCTCGATAGAACCCTCTCCACAATATCAAACGCCGAAGGGGAGCTGCTCTCCCTGGGATCCGAGAGCAGTCCCCTCGGATCCGATGCGTGGATCAGAGCTGGCGCCGAAGCAGTCGGATCCAAAGGGCCAGTATGCTCCGACCGAGACGGAGCCGAAGACACACTAACACCTCCGGCTCCGAGAGCCCGGATCCGAAAAGGGACCCAACAAACTCGTGGGTGCTGTCAGCGTCGAAGTACGAGGTACTATCGGAGCCAACACTCCCCCGGCTCCGATGCTACTCAGCTCCAAAGGCTCCGAACCCCGAAAGTGGGTCGGAGAAGGAGCTATCGGGGTGAAAAAAGGGGTTGAGCTCCCCCCTGGAGGGGGGAGGGCAGGAGCACTCCCATCTGCAGCTGGGCCTGGAGGAACCTACGCATCATCAGGTCCATGTCTGCATCGGATAAGCTTCTAGTTGACCTAGAGGAGGCCACCCAGGCGGGACGGGAGTGCCGTCTTGATGACCTCAAAGGCGACCAGGCCTCCTCCGGCTCCGAGGAAAAATAGGGAGAATGGAGCTGGGAAGGAGTAGGCCTGGAGGCCCTAGGAGAAGCTGCTTGCTTGGCTGGCGGGGCCGAGGAGGAAGACTCGGCCCGCCGCTTGTGATGTTTGTCCTTCTTACGCTCCCTCCTAGCTTCCCTCTCCTCCTGGCCAACGGTGGGAGGATGAGTCCTGGCCAGGGGAGCAAGAATGGGGGGTGGCACTGTCGCAGCCGCGGCAGGTGGCACAGAGGGAGAGGAGGCCGAAGTCGGGTCCGGGGGCAACAGTCCCGCCAAGACCAACTTAGATCTCCTGTCCCTCAAAGCCCTGGGGTTGAAGGTTGCACAAATAGTGCAGCCTGAAGAGAGGTGGCCAACCCGAAGGCAAATAACACACAGAGTGTGGCCATCCGCTGGGGAGAGCTTATGGCCACACTCGGTGCATTTAGAAAAAAAGGCTTTAGGGGCCTCAGACATACTTAAGAAAGGTTTAAACACTAGGCCCGACACAAACACGCCTTCACGAACACACAAAGGGAGGACAACTAACTAAAAGTTAAGATTAACTACACAAGTCTATATAAATATACCCAAAACACTAGGGAAAACACACACACCAATAATATTAAATCTTAGAATAAAAAAGAAAGATTTTTCTCACAGAAACTGGGCTATACACGCCTGGAAGCTCGATCAAGCTGCTGACTGAAACATGGCAAATGAGATCTGAGGACAGGAAGGGTTGGCAGGGGGCTATGGGTAACGGGGGAGGAGCTTGGAGCTCGGATTTTAGCTGTTTGAAGCTGCCAGCTCAGATCCGATACCCACAGGTTGATGGACAAATGAAGTTAACTACTTCAGATCTAGGTAATACAACCTGCAGGACAATGACTGACTTATAAACATCTGCATAAATTTGCACAGTAGGATGTATAAACCATGAACTGGAGGAGTTTAATTCACTTAAGTTAAACAGTTACCAACATGTTGATAGGAAACAAAGTAAAGTGAATGCAATGTTTCACTCTTCAGATCACACAGGAAACAAAACTCAACATATGGTAGACAGTCTGCATAGTTAAAAAGTATATACTTACTATGTCACCAACTTTTTTTGGAGTACTGAGAATGATGCTGTCCATCTTTTTGTTCTGTTGCCCAAGCTTGTTGTCAAGGATATTCTTTTTGACTAGTTTGAAGTCCTTGTTCTTCCCTGGTGCATATCCATTTTTCAAGGATATGAGGAGGGGATCAGCATTCCTTCCCTCAAACCAGTCCTCAGCTTCCAGAGCTGGTTCAGGCCCAGCAGTATCTGGATAAAGATCATCTTGAAAGAGGTCAGACTGCAATATTAAAAAAAAATGTTTTACTAAGTTCCTTCCCATGCTCTGAAAAACAGCCTGCAGGGAGTTTTACTGTTCTGACAGACTCACTGAAGTACTGAAAGATATCATTTTTTTTTCACTGCTAAGATAGCAACGTGAATAATTACAATTGCATAAACAATACATCTAAAACCTGCAAATCCTGGAAGAGATCACAACTTAAAAGCAATATCCAAAATCCAATGCTGAATCCAGTAGCAACTGTTAGTGAACACCACTTAATATACAGCAATTAATTTCCTCTAGCAGATGAGCATAGTAGCCACAGTCTCAGTTTCCCCACTTTTTTTTTCCAGTCACTGGGAATGATTAAAGGGTTGGGACTCTGCATAATGGCTAAGGTGTTTACCTTGCAAACATGATGTACAGAGTTCGATTCTCATCTTTGAAGGAAATTGGTTAAGCTTAAAATGGCTCACAAGGGCAGCTAGCCTGGTACTTACCTGAGAGCTTTCCTATAAACATCTCTCAAACCACTAGACAGAACTGCCAGAAACAGCAATGAAGTAAAAGTTAAGTTCCTTTTAACAGTGCCATTTTTTTTAATAATAAAGTTGGAGCAAGACTTGTATGGACTTCATAAATAGTGAGTGAGCAAACTGGTGCAACAAAGGAAATGATTTTTTGAACTGTGATAAAGAATCAGAATTGCCTCGACATAGTAAGGCCTTGCTGAGTTTAATACTGGTGGCTGACAAAAAAGCAATTACTAGAAAATGGAAATCAAAGTCTAAATCAACCGTAGTAGAAGTAGTGAATACAGTAACAGAGATAAAAACTGGAAGTGGGATCTTTGGAAAAGAGTAGGAGCAAATGACATACAAAAAATGGGAAATATGAGAACAATACATGCAGAAGAATGTTGTGAAGGAAGGCAGGAATTGAATGAGCTATGTAATATTTGACAATGACTGTACAGAAGATTATATGTGCTGTATAATGTTTGCAACTGAAATTATGTCAATATGGTTTGTTCTCATTTATAGTGATAATTCAATAAAGATTTTTTAAACAAGGTACTTGTATGAACTTCAATTATTGTTTTAGTGAGGGCTTGCTAATTTCCTCTTATGACATCACACTTAAAATCAGTAATGCAGAAAGGAATAACTCGAAATAGAATAAGAAACTAGGTCGTAATACTTGACATCAACTTATTAGCAGCCTCACGTGTCAACCAATCCTGTAAAAAAGTATCTTAGTGCTGAAGACAGTAAACACTTTTTTTATGCAAAACTCTACCGTACAATAAAACCCTCCAAAGTTCATCATCCTGTGGTTGACAACTACTTATTACAATTATGTATCTGCATTACTGTATTGAAGCCAAGCATTATGCACTTTACTACTAATTTCACCATGTTTCATTTTGCTTTTATAACCTTTTAATTGTACATTACTGTATTTAGTTTCTTTTGCCTTTTTTGTTTGTTATAATGGTTACTAACTTGTTATGCTGCATTCTATCGTTATTTGCTGAACTCTGTGGACTACAGCATTATTTATTTATTTAAATTTGTTTACTGTGGTAGAATTCTGATTAAACAATGACCAATTACAGGCTCCGCCTGAGAGATGCCTACCAACTACAAACAGTTTCTCTTCACAGCTGTATAATCACAATCAGGATGCAACCAGACATCAGGTAAATACAACCACAAGTTTATTAAAAAGTTAATACAGTTTCACGGACACAAAAACTACATAGTATATAATCTACTTTACATGAAAACAGCAAAATTACAAGAAAACTGTAAAAATGGTGCATACATTTTTTTGATGAGTATCAGGCTAATTTTCAGCATACTGTTACTAATGACCAGTCTGTCTCTTTCAGCCCATCAAGTCAGCCATAATCATTTCACTTCTTTGTCAAGCAACCTGGGCCTGTCCTCACTCTAAACCATCATCATCTGTGCAGTGGTTTCTACCCAAATACTTCACACAGACACCTTAGCAAAGGAAAAAGAGAAAACTTTAAGGTATTTCACTTCTTTGTCAAACTATCTGTATCTGTCCTCACACTGTAAACCATCATCATCTGTGCAGTAAACCAACTTCATCTGTGCAGTGGATTCTACCCAAACAATTAGCAAAGGAACGTTAAAGTGCATTTCCAACTCACTCTGACAGTTGTGTTTAGTGTCTTAGTGTCTTATACTTCTTCCTTTTCTTTTTATAATTATGTTCATAGGTTCATAAGATAGTACTAGGCTATTTGCTCTTGCAGGCCATTTTTAAGCCTAACCAAATTTCCCAACCCAGAGGTAAGAATCAAAGTATGTGCATTTTGTCTGTGAGGTGAACACTTTTAACAATTAAGCCACCCATCCAACCTTGTCATGGCAGGAGGTATTTCTATGGGTGCTCTTTGCTTGACTCTTCATTTCAAAACACTTCTATCTCAATGGGTATATTCCCTTTAGGGTGAGCCTACCTTATTGGTGGACCAACACACACTGCTTTACTGTCATACAGTTATTAGCATTGTCTCTTTTCTCCAAGATCTCCTTTCTGAACCACTCATGCATATGTATCTACCCATTTTTGGGCTCAATGCTAGAGAGAGGGCTTAACTGATTAGCTCCCAAGCCAGTGGGAGTGCTGTCCCGCTTTGCTCCTCTTCCACCCCCTAATTCCCCAGCCATATCTTTCAGCTGTCCAGATTTTTACCTCATACTTTTGGTCTGTTCCTCAAAATGTATGGTTTTCTAGCAAATCAGTGAAAATTTAATTCACTAAATGACAGACACCTCAGTTTCAGACTTCATATCCTTCAGAAAATGCATGGTAAGGTAAAAACTTTTACTCTAGCAACTTTCTAAGTCTATAGCAGCAATTTAAAATTTTACCCTATTTTTCGGCCTCGTTTTCCCACATTTTGGCTTGTCAGATTTTGGCTCCTAGGATGAGAGGTATGTCCCCAGCTACCCCCAACTAACCATTATATTTGCTGTGATCTCCACCCACTGTCACACTCCCAAGACACACCTCTTAATGACACCACCATAAAACCACACAACCCTCTTATCTAATTACCTTCATTGTCAGTACTACAATATTACAGGAAGTCTTAACTCAAACTTACAACTTCCTGTACAAACAGTCATCCAATCAGTAATATGTTCCTCTTTCCACCTTACCTTGTTCTACCTCCTCCTTTCCTCCACCTCTCTCACCCCCTAGTACCAATAACAAACATCTTCATAAAACACTTACACAATCTATCATCATATTGCTATGTATTACCCTTACTTCCATAACTTCCTCACCAATAATCCACCATCACAACACCCTTATAATCAGCCTAATTCTATTTTCCATCTTACCACGGTCAGGATCACTGTTCTATAGGATTACAAAGACTCCAAAACATTTTTCTCTCTGTCTAAAAACAGCAAAAAAAAAAAAAATCAAATCCAGGCCAAACAACTTCCCTTCTTCAACATCAGAATTATTCCCTTCCTACAGTGGCCTGTCCCTTCCTCCGTGCACACAGCATCAGAAACAAGCTAGACCAATAAGAGCTTTTATTTCCCAGCACAACCCAAAGATTCTAGAAGTCAGAGTCTTGGGACAAAAAAAAAAGGGCTCCCCCAACGTCCAACACTTTCCAACTTCCTACAGGTATGTCAATGATGCCAGACCAGGCAAACTATCATATGGAGGCTCTTTAACTTTATACAGAAATAACCTAAACTCAAAAGTCATTGCCCAAGAAAAACTCCTTCTCAGACACCAGTCCTGACTGGATCTTCCTAAAATTTCCAACTCACAAAAGCAAACTAATCACTACAGCCCATCTACCACCCCATGCTTCCCTAGGTAAACACAAAATCACTCATCACTAACATCCTTAACAACTGTCACAAAAAATAATAAGCATTCTAGATGACTTTGATCTTAATTATCTTGTCCTCTTATCTTACATGGGTACTTTCCTAGCAGATGTAGGTCTCCTTCAACTCATAAAAGAATCAACAAGACCTAACCTCAGATCTGTACTTATTGCCAAAGGCATACCACAAGGATCAATTCTTGCCTCCTCTTCTTCTCCATATTCATAAACACCTTTGTCACATCCCCTGTCTCCCGATTATTGTCTATACGGATTACACGGTCATTTACTGATCAAGGTCACTTTCACACCAACATTCAATTCCAACTCGAGTTGGACTTAACATGAGCTCCACTGATGGCTTATAAACCAAACTACTTTGCAACACTACCAAGACCAAAACTATGTTTTTTGGAACTCCACAAAAAAATTCACCAAGCTTTTGACTCTTGTCTTTGACCTACACAACCATTCCATAGAGACAACCTCCAACTTCAAATACCTAGGACTGTGGCTTACCAGTCAAACTTCCATTTCCACATTGACTTAGCGAGATCCAAAATAAACTCCCTCCTCTTCTGGGCTAAAAGGATCTCCCCTTTTCTATCCCAACCAACAAGAGCAGCCATTGGCAAAGGCAGTCTCCTTTCTCAACTTGAATATGGGCTCCCGATTTTTACTTCTGCCTTCAAGCAAAACACTGACATTCTTCAGATCATCTCTAACATTTATCTGCAGATTCATAAACTCACCTCTCTGTGAGCATTACTGTTTCACCCTAGAAAAACCCAAATGGCTACCCATTAAACGAAGATCTAACCTACTCTTAGGAACCCAACTCTGCAAACTATTGCAACTCCAAACATTTACTCCCCTTGCAGCTAGACTTCACACACACACACACACACACACACACACACACACACACACACACACACACACACACACACATGCACACACACACACATGCACACACACACATGCACACACACACACATGCACACACACACACATGCACGCACGCACGCACACATGCACGCACGCACACACACACAAACACAAACACAAACTCCTCACAAGCCACACCAACTCTCATTGCCCCTACAGCCAAACTACACATGCTTTCTCTTCTCAGGTGCCTACACTTTGGCAAACTCTCTCCATCAACATTAAGGAAATAAACACTTATTCCAAATTCAGAATGCAACATAAAAAGGTCTTTTTCATCCAAGCCAAATGATCCCGTTTCAACATATGACAGAGATCACCTAACATATCTCTTTTCAGAGTCTCCTCTCCTCTCTCAAGATTCACTGAAGTTGACTCACTTTAGAAACCAATGTATGTATTGTACATTACACTTGGCTTGATTGCACATTGCACTGTGCTTGTTCACTGAAATGTATACACTCAGATTTTTTTTTCTATGTAATTAGCCTGAACTACTCTGTTACTGCTTACACTTTTGTATTTACTGTTTGTGAAATGTTCAATATTTTACCTGGGTCAAGCCTGAAACTGGTCAGTATTGATCAGTGCACTACCCCCAAGTAAATAAAAATAAATAAAATAAAATTTTAATCAATTCTTTTTCAGGACTTCATGTGCTGAAGCCAGGTTACACTATATACATAAAATACATATATAGTTTTGACTACTCAATATCGTTACTGATGCTAAAAGCAAATCACCCATAACACAAAGTCTAAATGTAAGTAGTTAAATGTTGCACCTCACTACTCTAAGGCAGTTACGGTACACAGTGTTTTCTGTTGTACAATTAAGTTTATATGCAACTTAAACATGGAATAGTAGCATTGTAGCACTGCATCTCTATCAAAGATAAACTGCTGTCACTCCCTTTACTTGTTGTTGCTTTACTTGATTGTGCATTTTTACATATGCTGAAAGGTTATGCTGCTGATAATACGTGCGATACAACTGCAGTGTATGGAGAGCAGTGATTACTCTTCAAAATCAGAATAAAGATAAACCTGTTTCACTTTACTGCAAGAGCGATGCCCAACCCTAACAGTGATTTCAAAGATAAAAAGTTATGTCTTACCATAATGTTCCATCTGTGTTGTTGATCTTCATTGATTCATTATGATGGGCTATCGATTCCATCCTCAGAACCGAGCCAGCCTTATACCAAGCTTGCGTCAGCCAAAAACTCTTGAGCTAAGGTCCTACCCACAATACTCTGCTCTCTGTTACCTCAGATCGAGTTTGCAAGTTGATTGACAAAAGTAGAGGCTACCTCTGGTCAGAACAGACCTATAAGAATGGAAGAACCACCATATGAAATCCACCAGAAACCTCTAAGGGGGAAGGAGAGTGGGGAGTAATGAATGAACGAAGATCAACAACACAGATGGAGCATTATGGTAAGACATAACTTCTTTATCTGATGTTGTTAATTATCATTCATTCCTTATGATGGGACAGAGTCCCCAGCTAACTATATCCCTGGGCGGCCCTCATGGAAGGACATTCCTGAGCACCATGGAACCAAAAGAAGCTCTTCTTCTGGAGGCCAAATCCAATTTGTAATGAAGAATAAAGGTATGGAGGTTGGCCCAAGTCGCAGCTGAGCAAATGTCATTGAAGTAAGCCCTAGCTTGGAAAGCTACTGAAGTTGCCATTAATCTTGTAGAATGTGCTTTGACTTTGTGAGGCAAGGTGATGTTGTTCTTGCTGTAGATGAAGGTAATGCAATCTCTCAACCATGATGCTAATGTAACTTTAGAAAACAGGATGACCCAGTCTTGGTCCAGAAAAAGCCAGAAATAATTGGTCTGATTTACGGGTAAATTTTGTTCTGTCCAAATAAATACGGATTTGCCTGTGAACATCTAGGGAGAGAGCAGGCAACACTCTCCTTGTTAGAATGATTAGGAATAAATACTGGAAGGTCAATAGAATGGTTGATAGACCGCTCTGACACCACTTTCGGTAAGAAAGAGGAATTAATTCTTAGTGAGACTCATTCCTTATGGAAAATAAGGTAGGGACATTTGATGCATAAGGCTTGAAGTTCTGACAGATGTCTGGCCGATGTGATGACAACCAAAAACAAGGTTTTCCAAGACAGGTACTTAAGTTGCATGAAGATGCAGGTTCAAAAGGGGGTGCTGTTAGGGCTTGCAGAACCAAAGCCAGGTCCCAAGGTTGTACTGGTTCTCTAAAGGGAGGCTTTAGGTGAAAAACGCCCTTCAAGAAAGTCTTACAGACTCTGTGCGACATAAGTGAAGAGTCCTTGAAGCCAATGTGGAAATTAGAAATGGCAGCTAAATGAACACGAACAGTTGAGGCTGATACCCCCGATTGAAAGAGATCTGATAAATAATCTAATACCATCGAAACTGGGGCTGACAAGGGGTCCAGTTGTTTGTTCAATGCCCATAGGGTAAATCTTTTCCATTTGCTGAGATAGGTTAGCCTGGTGGATGATTTATGAGATGCAATAAGAATATTGCGCACCAGGGAAGAGAGGTTATCCTGCCTGGCAATCATTGGAAGTGGAGAAACCAAGCTGTCAGCTTCAGGTTTGTTAGACGGGTGGGTAAGTCCCTGCGGATGGGAGCTCAACCTCGGAGTTGGATTGAGACTCCACGGTCGATCTAGCAGGTGAGGCCAAAGGAAGGGGAACCAAACTTGTCGAGGTCAATATGGTGCAATGAGGATTACTTTGCTCATCAACTGCTGTGCTTTCTTCAAAAACTGCGGACTGAGGGGTAGAGGAGGGTAAGCATAAAGCAGACCCGAGGGCCAAGCGTGGACTAGAGTGTCTCTTGGTGACTGTCCCCAAGGGTGGATCAGGGCAAAATAGTTGCTGCACTTGTAGTTGATTGGGGAGGCGAATAGATCACAGCAAGGCTGGCCCCAGTGGTTGAAAATATTTGCCGCTATCACAGGATTGAGGGACCACTCATGAGGTTGTAGAATGCACCTGCTCAATTTGTCCGCTATCACGTTGGTGCTCCTGGGAATGTGCGTTGCAATTAGAAAGCAGTTGGAAGCTATCGCCCATTGCCATATTCTCAAGGCCTCTCGGCATAACAGGTAAGATCTGGTGCCCTCTTGCTTGTTGATGTACCACACTACTGACATGTTGTCTGATGGGATCGCAATAGTCCCTGACAGAAGGATGGAGTGAAATGCTTGCAACGTCAGTAGCACCGCACTCAGTTCCAGGACACTGATATGCAAATGAGCCTCTGTCTCCGACCAGGTACCTTGGACCGAGTTTCCTTGACATAACCCCACCCCACCAGGGAGGCGTCCATGGTCACCGTGGCTTTTGGCTGATGGGGAAAGACCATTGCTGGGGATATTGAGATGTCCACCAGAGCAAGTCTTGCTTGCATCTCTGAGTTACACTTATCTGAAAAGAAAAAGGATGTTGGAGAGGGTACCACTGAGTGAGAAGTAGCCACTGAAGAAGTCTCATGTGTAACCTGGCCAGAGGAACAATGGTGATCGAGGCTGCCATCGATCGAGGCTGCCATCGACCCCAGGAGTTGGAGTACAGACCGAGCAGATGATTTGTGGTGAAAGACTAGCAGCTGAACCTGTTGTCTTATTCTTTGAAGTCTGTGATCCGGAAGAGATGCTGTGCAATTTCTCATGTTCAACAGAACTCCTATGAATTCTAAAGATTGTACTGGGGTCGTGTTGGATTTCTCCCAGTTTATAGCGATTCCCAGGTGCTGAGATGTGAGAAGAGTGTAATCCAGGGCTTCCTCCAGTAGACGCTTGGTGGGGGTGGTAAGAAGCCAGTTGTCTAGGTATGGAAACATCTGGAATCCTTGAAGTCTCAGGTGAGCAATAACCACTGCCATGGATTTGGCGAACACACTGGGGGCTGTAGAAAGACCGAAGGGCAGTGCTCAAAATTGGTAGTGACTGGCTCCTATGCAGAAGCGAAGGTATGTTCTTGAGCATTTGTCCACTTTTATATGGTAATACGCATCTTGAAGATCTATACAGCACATCCAATCATCATCTTCCAAAACAGGAAGGATAGACTGAACCATGACCATCCGGAATGTCTCTGTTTTTACAAATTTGTTTAGTGTGCTGAGATCCAGAATAGTCTCCAGTCCCTTGTCTTTTTTGGCACTAAACAGAATCTTGAGTAAAAATCAGATCCTATCTGGTCTGGGGTGTAGCAGTTTTCGGATTTCGTGTGCTGCTGCTTCCCCCTGAGTGGGTGGAACGTCAGTAAAATTTCTGGGTGAAGTGGGACAGAGATGGAGGGGAATGCGGTAACCTCTAGATATTACCCGTTGTACCCAGGAATCGGTGGTTATTGTTCGACAGGCAGTAGGGTACAAGGAAAAATGACCCCCGACTGCTTCCAGAGGTGAGCAGTCGGGTAACGCTTCAGGAGAGCTGGTAGGCTTTCCCAGAGAAAAAAATCTCTGGAGCCTCGGTTTTGTGAACCTCCCCTGTCCCGAAAGGGGCATCTTCCATTAGAGTTTCCCCCTCTGCCCTTAGGGGAGAATTCGACACGTGCATCACGGAAACAACCCTGTGATTTTCTGTGCCACATCTTCCCGCTTCTCTGATTTCTGGAGTAGAATCGTTGAGTGGTGGAGTGTCAGACACCAACGGCAGACAGGGTCTTACCATCTTGTTTGCATCTTGCCAGCGTACCCTTAACCTTTGGACTAAGCAATGGAGAGGCCTTGATGGGGGCATTCATAAAGGAAGCCTTAGAGGAGTCCGCAAAGTCACAAAGGTGCATCCAGACATGCTGTCTCGTGACTATGCCTGCGCCTGCTGCTCTAGCCGCTCCTTCCGCTGGGTGTGAAAGGGGTGCATGGAAGAATTGGATATAGATTCCAGGGTCATTATCTGACAGGATAGCTTATTGCGCACCTCGTCAGAAACAGCTCCTGCCATGGTTTCAGAGAGTTCGTTGATAAGGTCCTTCTGGGAGCTTCGTAAAGTGTGCCAAGTAGTTCAAGGACCTTACAGTGAAGATCGATGTAGCAAACACACGTTTCCAGAGTCTGTCTACCGCCCGCAAATCCTTGTTGGGCGGATGGACAGTCTGGCTCTCTTCTGCCAGGTGTTTTTTGGTTGTAGCTGCCACCACCATGGCATCTACTGGAAGACCTTCGTACCAATGAGGATGTTCAGCAGGGGGAGATAAAATTTTGTCAGGCCTCCAAGGTATAGCTTCCAAAGTGTCAGGAGCCTCCCATGCACGCTGGAAGATGAGCTGGACAAGCTCATCAGCTGGTGAGGTAACCCAGGAGGAAGGGGGCTGGGTATGAAAGGCCTGCAGGAATACGGATTCCTCTGAGGAAGGGTTGGAGGACTTCCAGTCGCCCCTCTGTCTTAGGATCTTGAGGATGTCACCAAAGAACACCTCATCAGAGGCTGACCGTGGGGACCCTTTCCCCATCATCAAAGTCCGCATCTTCAGTTAGAGACTCCTCAGTGGAGTCTATGTGCTTCCTCTTGCACGAAGCCTTGCAAGGGCCTTCCTCATTGGGGAGCTCTAGGAAGATTGCGAGGAGGGGATCTCCTGCGGGGGACAAGTCTGAGGCCCTTCTGCCTGGGGTCCGGTAGTTGTGGCTTGTAATAGTTGCGTCACAGAGGGGGGCAAGGACTCCGACAGGGATGTTTTGCCAGCGGAGGCAAGTACCCTCTCCATGGCCTGGAAGGCCGGACTGCCCGAAAAGGGATGGGAGCCCAGAACAGAGCACGACAACCTCGGGACCGGGGTCACACCCCACTCCGACAAGCCAACCCCCAGACCAGGAGTCTCAAGAAGGTTGTTGAGCGTGAGGGAAGGAGGATTCCTGGAGGGCGCCATAGAAAATATTGGCTCAGAACCAAGAACTCCTGTCCCCACAGCACAGCCGCTAGCCTGAGAAGGGCCCGGTGCCCATTGCACCAAGGGTCACAAGGATGACTCCGGCTCCCAAGTGAGGTCCACTGTTGGAGTCGAAGGAAGGGAAGCTGCTGTCAGAGGAAGGGGCTTTGATGCTTCCCTGGGAGCTGAAGGAGGAGTGTAAGATGGAGTCTGTGGAGAAATACGGTCGCCTGCAAGAGGGAGTGCAGCTTTAGAGAGTCCCCTGGCTACAAGCAACTGATCGACAAGCTGCAAACAAATCCTGTTCTGAGAGGCTTCTGGTCAACCTCATAGAGAGACCTGATGGAGATTCTGGCCTGTCCAAAAAGGGGCTGTACTGACTTCCACCAAAAGGGTCTATGGAGGGAGAGTACTAAGTTCTGGTGAGTTCATGTAATGTAAAACCCAGAGCTGAGGGTGTCTGCACCGAGGAGAATGGTGCCGAGAGTACCTGCACTGACAACGGTGGCGTGATAAGAATGGACGTTGAGGGTGGCTGCACCACGAAGGGCGGTGTGGCAAATGTCTGCACCAGTGAATACAGTGCCAAAGAAGGTGTCTGCACAGGTAAAGACAGTGCTGAAGGGGACTGCACCGAGCAGGTTGGTGCCGAAGGTGTCTGCACCGTAGAGGGCAGTATCCCAGAAGTTGACTGCATCAGCAAGGATGGAGCCAAAGGAGTCAGCACCAATGGTGCCGAAGGAGACTGTACCTGTAGAATCGGTGCCAAAAGAGTCTGCACCGACATCAGCTGTGCCGGAAAAGGCTGTGACGATACTGTTGGAGCCATGAGTGTCTGCACCGGGAACTCTGGTGCTGGTGGGGGTGAAGAAGACATAGTTGGAGTGAAAACAAATTGGGGCGGTGCTGAGGCTGGGGCCAAAAGGACCAAAGATGGCAGCACCGGGCCTAAAGTTTTCATCTTTTTGTGAGTAGTCTCCTTGTGGTCTCCAGAGGGAGACGAAGTGAGCGACCTCGAGGAAGAAGAAGAAGAAGGTCTATTATGGTGTTTTGAAGGAGGGGGTGAGCCCTCTGACCCAGAGACAACCTTGCAGAAAGGAGATTTAAGGAGGCCTTTTAGTATAAGTTTGTTCTTCCTTTCATTCAGAGTCCTAGTCGAGAAATTTCTAAAAATCCCACATGGGGGGGGGGGGGGGGAGTCCACTGACAGGTGGGAAACATTTAGACAATAAACACAAACGTCATGGCCATCAGAAAGTGGTAACTTACGGCCACATTTTGTACATTGTTTGAAATCAACACTACTTTTCTTATCCGACATTGTAATATCAAGGGAAAACTACGAAACTACTAAAAAGTTATGAAAGTACCCAGAAATGGAAAGGGAGAGAAAGAATCACTAACAATGGTAATGGAGAATTACCTCAAAGGTAAGAAAAAGGACAGAACACACTTTAGGGAGAGTGTTTCAAAGTTGCGAGAGGGTAAGAAGATAGAGATAGTGAAGAATTGAAAACTTTCTATACACTAATAATAAAAAAAACTTCAAAAAATTGAACATTTAGCTGAGAGAGAAGGCTTGACACGGCTGTACAGCAACGCAGCAAACAAGATCTGAGGTAACAGGGAGCAGAGCATTGTGGGTAGGATATTGGCTGAGAGTTTTTGGCTGACGCGAGCTAGGTATAAGGCCAGCTCGGTTCCAAGGATGGAACTGATAACCCATCGTAAGGAATGAACAAAGATTACAAACATCAGATTATAGGTTATTGGGAACACAAACACATTCGTAACAATGAAGCTCCCTCCTAAAGTGACAGATTAAGCGCAGAACTTTAGGAAAGTGCCAAAGTATATTGCAGCTCAAAATGATTAGGGAAAATTAAGCTTGTATAAAATTGTGTTGTGTGTTATTCTAAGAACCACTTCTACATATCCACACCTCATTACACTTGATTGACTTCTTCGAATCAGTCTCCAGAGCTGTGGACGAGGGTAAGGCGGTCCACACAGCTTATCTGGACCTCGACAGGCCTTCAACACCATCCCCACTCTGGAATCCTAGATAAACTGTGACACTCCTCTTGAAGCACTTCTGAAAACAAAGTATTCAGCATTATGGTTCGTTCCGTGGAAAGAAAATTGTCATTTCCTGTAAATCTTGTCCAGCTCTGGTCTCAAGCTTGAATCTAGTAGGTTGAGGGGAAAATGCCAGGTTGGTGAGAGTGGATATTATGATCAACTGGGTAAAAGACCAGCCTATCTCCAATAAGGATGGCATTAGTATGAGGCATTCATTGAGGTAAGGGGAGATATGGACCTTTGAATCCGCAGATATATGAACTGCAGAACTAGACATTTAGCGAATACCAGCGAATACCTGCAGCACAAGTAAGAGACAGAAAAGAAAAGAAGTGAAGTGAATAGAAGTTTGTCTCTCTCTCTTACCCTGGTGCAGCAGTTAGTGCTGCCGCCTCACAGCAAGAGGTTCTCCAGTTTGATTCTCGACTGAGGTGCCTTCTGTGCAGAGTCTGCATGTCCTCCCTGTATTCACATGGGTTGCCTCCAGGTGCTCTGGTTTCCTCCCACATTCCAAGACGTGTTTGCAGCATTTCTCCCCAGGCCTCTGCAGAAAGTGGGCTTTGTCCCATTCAGGCTTTCCTGGTAAACAAATGTTAACTAAATAAATAAAATTGTCTGTGGTCTTTGTGAAGACTATGGTGGTAGATGTCTCTAACTTCAGTGACCAACACAGCTCACACATAGCAACAGCAGAAGGGTCTGTTGCAGCAATGTTTTTTTTTTTTTTTGCATTCCCCCAGAACCTCACCTAATGTTTACTCTACCTGCACTCAACTGCCCCACTACTTCTGTGGAGAAGGAATCCAGGCATTCCTGGGTTAGGCAAGGGCCCTAAAGACCACTCATTCCTGCCTAAGAATCCAGACTGGCCCTCCACTCCCAGGTTAGTGATGAGTGGTAGAAAAAGGGCCAGATTGCTGGTTGGGGCAGTCTACCTTCAGTTTGTGGGAGCATCCCCTTTCTCTCTCATGCAGCTCCTCTAAGCTGCATTATTGCTGTCGTCACAGGGGAAGTGTGCCTCTGCATGCAGAGCTCCTGTCAAATTCTAGTAAAATTGCACTTTGACAACATGGGCTCAGCAAGCTACGACTCCACTGTAACACCTAGTGCTGCAACTATGCATCACATTGTGAGTGTGGTGAGACAAAGCCACTTCTCCCCTAACATGAGTGACCTAGTAACTGGCCATTCAACCTCATCTTCACTAAGTCGGCTCCTAGAGGAGTCAAAGATGTTAACTGAACAGTGGTTGCCTGGTACAGCAGGAGAATCTTGTGCTTTTAGATATCCAAGTTGTTGTTCTGACAGGCCCAGTATAGGTCACCAAGGGTTGTCCCTCAGCAACAGGAACAGCCCGCAGCAGAACCCCAATCTCTTCTATCTAGTGCGCACTGCTTCCATTGCACTGTAAGCAATTAGCTACTGCAAAATCTCCAGTTCATTTTGTTCTAGGAAGGACTAGCAGCATCCTCATAACCTTGGGAAGTAGGAAAGAATATCAACTCTCATCCTTGAGCCACAGTGCTTTTCATCAACCTGTCCAAAGTCAAGCTGAATTAGTCACTTGAAAGTGAGTCAGCCTGCTGCCGAAGAGGTACGGAAAGGGAAAAATAAAGATGTAGAGAGAGAAGAGGAAGTCAATATTGATCAGTGGGCTCTTGGGTTCCACTTTCCACCCCATTCATCTGCCTTGCTGTCTCCCACTTTTTCCACTACCATGCCATGCCTGTTTCATTCTGACCCCCCCCCCAGTTTTGCACTGCTTAGCTTTAATTTGTTTTCTACAGAAAAGGCCATTGCTTATTCAGATAATTCCTACTTTATTTAGGAATCAGGCAGAAAAAAAACTTGCTTTACCGACTCCATACTTTTATCCTTCACCTTAGGCACCCGAAGACTTCCTGTGAGCATGGCTCAAACAGCAATTCTTTGACTAAAAGTGCATCCAGCACCTGCTGGAAAAAGCAGCACTCAGAGCGAAGCATGCCTCTTTAACCCATCTTAGTGGTTGCTGCCCTGCTGAAGAGGATCATGCTGTAGTGCTCTCTCTACATCTTCATCACCCAAGGGTATAGAGGCACTACTGGTAAAGTGATAACAGAAAATGGTAATGCCACTGGAAGAAAAGGACATCAGTCCTTCACATGCCACCACACAAGAGCCCCCTTGTAGTAAACTAGGAGCTGACTGTTCACCAAGGAGGCAGACAAGTACAAGTTGGGTGAACCTCATTTCTATGTCAACTGCCAGAAGATCCCCCTTGCTTAACATCACCTGCATGGTATTCTGCTCAGGTCTTTGGCTGCACTAACAAAAACGTACACTGTTCTGAGCTGCAGCTCACATTGGTAACATAATTATGTGAGTTAACTACCCAATCTGCATAGAACATATGATATTGAGCCAATCCTGATTCTTTATGTACCATATTACTGTCAAGATGTCTGTGGTGAGGTGTACAAAGTACAGTTGTGTACCTACCATAAATGTAGATGTTCAAGTGTATTCACTGTTGCAGTCATTACACTTGGGTTATCCTGCTGGCAGGCTACCCGCAGTTGGCCTGAATTCCAAAGTCTTGGTCCGGTGTCGGTTGCCGTCGCCTCTTCCCTGACGTCAGTGCGCCAGGGGTATAAAAGATGCAGCAAACGCCATTTTCTTCAGTTGTTCTTGCCCCAGATGTCAGGTGCCCCCAAAAGGGTAGGCTAAAAAAACATTGCTTATAAAAGCATGCACTAAAACAAACAGTACCTTCATCTATAAGCAAATACACCACATAGGTTGTATAGGATAGAGAAGTACAGATAAATCCCAGCAAAGAAAGGGGGATGGTGGGTGGGTAACCTGGACTGCAACAGTGAATACACTCGAACATCTACATTTATGGTAGGTACACAACTGTACTATGTTCATCGTGTTTCACTGTTGCAGTCATTACACTTGGGTTGAATCCGAAAGCTGAGGTTGGGTGGCTGGGTCTAAACAGAATTAGGAGTGGCTATAAGGCCCTACAAAACTACAGTGGCAAAGCCTGCTCTGGATTTAGAGTAAAGAGGCAAGTGGTAGTGCTTAGTAAAAGTGTGCACTGAAGTCCAAGTTGCAGCCTCCAAAATATCCTTTGTTGGTATTCCTCTGAGGAAGGCTGCTGATGTGGCTGCTGCCCTGGCAGAATGTGGTCTAATGCTCTTAGGCACTGATTTGCCATGTTGTGAATAGCAGAAACAAATGCAGTGTCCTATCCATTTTGAAATAGTCTGCTTTGAGATGGCCTTTCCTTGTGATCCTGCAGCATATGCCACTAAAAGTTGCTCAATCTTTCTGAAAGTTTTAGTTTTGTCCAAGTAGAAGTGTAGCTGTCTGTGTATGTCCAAAGAATGTAGAAGTCGCTCACCTTTATTCTGCGGGTTTGGGTAAAAAGTAGGCACATGAATGGTTAGGTTAAGAGCCACACTGGACACTACCTTAGGCATAAATGTTGGGTTTGTCCTTAGAGAAACCCTGTCCAGATGGAAGATAATAAAAGGTTCCACAGCCATTAGTGCCTGTAACTCTGAGACTCATCTTGCTGAAGTTATTGCTAGGAGTAGAGCTGTTTTCCATGATAAGAATTTTATCTCAGCGTATTGGCAGGCTCAAAAGGAGGCAGTGTGAGTTGCAGTGTGAGTTTTTCCAAGACAAAATTGAGGTCCCATGCAGGTATTGGTGCTCTCCTTGGAGGTCTTATGTTTTTGGCCTCCCTGAGGAACTGCCTAAGCAATGGATGTGAAAAAATAGGTGGGTCTGTATTGCAATGAGTTGAAATGGCAGAGGCATGGATCTTAATTGATGAGAAGGATAGGCCTTTGTCCAGCATCTCAGTTAGATATTGTAAAATCTGAGGAATATTTGGAACAAGTGTGTCAATTCCTTGTGCCTGGTTCCAAACACAGAATCTCTTCCATTTTTCTGCTTTAGATTTTCTGGTGTTGGGCCTCCTGGCCTCCAAAATAACATCTATAACCACTTTAGAGAGAGGGATATTCTGAATGGTTACAGTATCCGCCATGCAGCTAGATTTAGAGTTCTGAGTTGGCTGTGCAGGATCTGATTGTTTTGTTGGGTCAGTAAATGAGGAATGTGAGGCAATGTCCAGGCTGGGCCCTGGGACAAGCTCCTTAGGATTGGGTACCAGTGTTGGCGTGGCCAATCCGGGGCAATCAGTATCATTTGTGCCTTCTCTTGTCTGACCTTTAGGAGTACCTTGGGAAGGAGAGGCAGTGGAGGAAAGGCATATACTGTAAGGTTGATCAAGCTGAATGACAAAGCATCCACTTTCCATGCTTGTTTGTGATAAGTCCTTGTGCAGAATCTCTGAAGTTGGCAGTTGTGAGGGGAGGCAAAAAGATCTATGTCTGGGCATCCCCATTTCCTTGTTATCATGCTGAAGATTTGTGGAAATAGTTTCCACTCGTGAGGGTCCATGAGGTTTCTGCTTAGTTAGTCTGCCAGAGCATTTGTTTTTCCTGGCAGGAATTGTGCTTGCAGGTGTACTTGGTAGGTCAATGCTGTGTTCCACAAAATCATGGCTTGTCTGCAGAGGGGGTAGTAATGTGTGCCCCCCTGCTTGTTTATGTAAAACATGACTGTGGTGTTGTCCGTCTTTATCAGCAGCTGTCCTGGATGAAGTAAGTCCTTGTAGGCAGTCAGGGCATTTTGTACAGCTAGCATCTCTTTTTGACTGATGTGTAGATGCCTTTGGCTTGGGGGCCATGTGCCTTGAATACATTTTCCTGCCATGTGGGCCCCCCAGGCATAATCTGATGCATCTGTTAGTGTTTGCCTGGCTGTGGGTAAAGTGAATGGCTGTCCATTGTTGTGGTGACAGGCCTGTGCCCACCATCGAAACTCCTGTTGCAGGCAGGGAATGAGTGAAATTAATGATTCCAGGCTGTGGCAATGTTGTGTCCAAACACTTTTTAGGTATCATTTCAGTTTCCTCATATGCAGTCTTGCATATGGAATCAGCAGAATGCAGGAGGCCATGAAGCCCAGAGCCTGCAGAATTTTTCTTGCAGATAACTGGGTCTTTGTTGCCATGCTTTCGAAGTAAGAAGTCAGTTGCCTTTGTTTGTCTGGCGTGAGATAAGCCATCTGGGCAGTTGTATTTAAGCTTGCACCCAGGAATATTAATTGAGAGGGTACTAGTTTCGATTTATTTTCATTTACTGTGTACCCTAGGCAAATTAGTAATCTTTTTACAAACGCCAGATGCTTTAGTAGAATGTCTTTGGTCTCTGCTTGAATAAGGCAGTTGTCCAAGTAGGGATATATTTGAATTCCTCTTTGTCTGCAAAATGCAATTAGTGGTGCCAGGCATTTTGTGAAGACCCAGGGTGCAGTAGATAAGCCAAAGGGCAGTGCAGAAAACTGGTAGTGCATTGAGCCAGCTATGAATCTGAGGTATCTTCTGCAAGATTGTCTGATAGGGACATGCAGGTATGCCTCTTTGAGGTCCAAAGTTACAAGCCAAGCCTTCTTGCCCAGCATGGGCAGAAGCTGCTGCAGAGTCAACATTTTGAATTTCGGAACGTCCAAAAAAGTATTTAGAATAGACAGGTCCAGAATTGGTCTCCATGCTTTGTCCTTTTTTGGTACTAAGAAAAGTCTTGAGCAAAATCCTTGTCCCTGCTCTTGTTGTGGTACTGGCTGAATAGCCCTCATGTCCCTGAGAGATGAAACTTGGTTTTGTGCCTCTGCCCATTGATTGTGTGGCAGGTCTGGCATGCCTTTTGCCTTTGGAAGGGTGTGAAAGTGGAACCTGTAGCCCTGAGAGACTATATTTAAGACCCATTTGTCCTGGGTGATCATGTGCCAATTTTGTGAAAAAAGTGCTAGCTTTCCCCCAAGGGTGCTGCCAAAAGATAAATGCTTGGCATTGGCAGAGGGAAGTCATTGGGATTGCTTCCTATATGGCTGTGATTTGTCTTCTCCGCTTTTGGAGGTAGAAGCACCCCACTGTTTGGGCCTGTATGAGCACTGGGGCTGCTGTCTGCCTCTAGGGCATCTGTATCTGCCTCTTTGTGGCCTGTCTGACACAGGAAAGGACCAATTCTTAGAAGGCCAGTTTCTGCTAAACCTGGGTGGCTGTACCTGTAAGAAATCCTTGAGTGTCTGCATGGATTTTGCTTTATCCTCCATTTTTTCAACACCTCTTCTGCTTTAGTACCAAACAAAGTATCATGCTGCAATGGTGCATCTAATAATTTTGCTTTAACATGATCAGGCAGATTCTGTTCCTTTAACCAAGCATGCCTTCTAATAACAGAACATGTAACAGCAGCCCTGCAAGAGGCCTCCAATGAATCATAACTACATTGCAAAGTATGCTTTCCCACTTGTTCAGCTGCATGCAATAAATCCTGCAATTCCTTGTTCTCTGAACATTCAGTATTTGTCAACAATTTCTGTTTAAGCAGCGACATAAAATATTGCTGATATTTAAGCATATGAAACTGACAATTTAAAGCCCTTACAGCCAAGGTAGCAGAAGTGTACACTTTTTCCCCCCCTCTGTCTAGAGCCCTAGAATCCCTATCAGAGGGGACAGGGCTTTTTGAAGTGGAAGCTTTAACCCCTTTGAGACCTTGAGATATAGTTTCTGAGTCAGCAGCGGGGTTCTTAAATAGGAATTTATGAGAATCTGGAACCATGTAGTATCTGTCTGGCTTAGCAGGTGCAGGGGGTAGAGAGTCAGGGGACAGGCCAGACTCTGAAAATACATCATCTGCAATGTCTAAAACAGGTGGAATAGCAAGGGGTCTATGCAGAGGAAGTAGGAGAAAGTCTCTGAGCCTTTTCTTAGACTCAAAATAATCTTGGCTCTCCCAGTGGAAATGCTCTCTCATGGTATGCAGGGTTTCCCCCAAAGAATAATCCTCAGAAGGAAAGGCTGAAGGAATGGATTCTTCAGCATCAAAATCCTCATAGGGAAGCATGGAGTAATGCTGTTCAGAAGAGGAATCAGACGCAATAGAAACCTGATCAGAAGAATCATACTCTGTTCTCTTGCCTAGGCCTCTTATCAGGAGAGGGATGGGAGCCCCTGATCAAAGTAATTAGGTCTTCGGCCATTTTGAGCATCTGTGTTTTAGGCATGGAAGTCTGAGTAGGAGAATGTTGTACTTGTTTCTTTGTCTTTAGAGCTGCTTTAGTCTGTCTTTGAAGTTGAAGATGGCTTAATATATAGTTGTGTAGGTCTGAAGACCCCCCTCAGAAGCCGATGCCTGCTCAGCAGCTCCGGACCCATCTGAGAGAATGATTTCCGAGTGTCCAATACCTTGAGTATCCAGAGGCCTAGTCGGCTCCATGTGGGAGTCGGAAGCGACCTGTGGCTCTGAGGTAGCGGGTGCCAGGAGCTGCGAAAGCGCCTCACTGAGAACCGGCGACTGGCCTAGCAGAGGCCTCGTCGTCGGTTTTGGACCTCAGATGCCTATCCTTTTCCTTGCGTTTTTTGTAAACTCTGGTTGTCGGCTGGTCCGATGGCATTATATAATTAAATCTTCAGCCAAAGTAATGAAATGCAAAATCAAACCGACGCTTAATAGTGCGTTGGTTACATCTAACACAAAACCGACAGCTAGCAACGTTGTGATCAGGGCCTAGGCAAGGAATACAGTAAGAATGAAAATCCTTATGAGGTATTTGCTTCCCACAAGAAATACAATTGTTAACTTTTTCTGACATCGGTCTGGAGCAAGAAAAAAGTTTCCCCAACGGGGTACTTAGCTTTAATGAAGACTTTGGTTCTGAAATTCGAATTTGAAAATCTCAAGAGTCGGCCGACCGGCACTTGCAAACTGCTTTTGCTTCGGGCACCGCACGGCAAGAAAGACTGAAGAAAATGGCGTCAGCTGCATCTTTTATACCCCTGGAGCACTGATGTCAGGGAAGAGGCAACAACAACCGACGCCGGACCTAGACTTTGGAATTCTGGCTGACTGAGGGTAGCCTGCCAGCAGGACAACCCAAGAGTAATGACTGCAACAGTGAAACACGATGAACATCCTGTTACAGCGGCCCTGCAAGAGGCCTCCAGTGAATCATAACCACATTGCAAAGTATGTTTTCCCACTTGTTCAGCTGCATGCAATAAATCCTGCAATTCCTTGTTCTCAGAACATTCAGAATTTGTCAACATTTTCTGTTTTAACAGAGACATTAAATATTGCTGATATTTAAGCATATGAAACTGACAATGTAAAGCCCTTACAGCCAAGGTAGCAGAAGTGTAAACTTTTTTCCCCCATCTGTCCAGTGCCCTAGAATCTCTATCTGAGGGGACAGGGTTTTTTCCAGTAGCAGCCTTGACCCCTTTGGGACCCTGAGAAATAGTTTCTGGGCCAGCAGCAGGGTTTTTATATAGAAATTTATGAGAATCTGGAACCCTGTAGTATTCTGTCTGGCTTAACAGGTGCAGGAGGTAGAGAGTCGAGAGACAAGCCGGACTCTGAAAATACATCATCTACAATGTCTAGAACAGGAGGAATAGCAAGAGGTCTGTGCTGAGGTAGTAAAAAAAAGTCTCTGAGCCTTTTCTTAGAATCTGAATAATGTTGGCTCTCCCAGTGGAAATGCTCCCTCATGGTATGCAGGGTTTCCCCAAATGAGTAATCCTCAGGAGGAGGAGGAGGAGCTGAAGGAATAGATTCTTCAGCATCAGAATCCTCGTGGGGAGGAATAGAGTATCCCTGTTCTGAAGAGGAGTCAGAGGAAATGGAAACCTGATCAGAGGAATCATATTCAGTGTCTTGCCTAGGCCTCTTATGGGGGGGTGGGGGGTGGGAACCCCTGATCAAAGTAATTAGGTCTTCGGCCATTTTGAGCATCTGTTTCTTAGGCATGGAAGTCTATCCTGGAGAATGCTGCACTTGTTTCCTTGTCTTTAAAACTGTTTTAATCTTTGATGCTGAAGTTGGCTTGATATAAAGCTGTGCAGGTCTGAAAACACCCTCAGAAGCCGATGCCTGCTCAGCGGCTCTGGACCCATCTGAGGGATTAGTTTCCGAAGGCCCATAACCTTGAGTATACAGAGGCCTAGTTGTCTCCACATGGGAGTCGGAGGCGGCCTGTGGCTCTGAGGTAGCGGGTGTCAGGGGCTGCGAAAGTGCCTCATTGAGAACCGGCAACTGGTCTAGAAGAGGCTTCGTCGTCGGTTTTGGACCTCAGATGCCTGTCCTTTTCTTTTTCCTTGCGCATTTTATGAACTCTGGTTGTCGGCTGTTCCGACAGCATTATGTAGTTAAACCTTCGGCCAAAGAAATGAAAAGCAAAATCGTACAGAAGCTTAATAGTGCGTTGGTTAAATCTAGCACAAAACCAACAACTAGCAATGTCGTGGTCAGGGCCTAGACAAGGAATACAGTAAGAATGAAAATCCTTATGAGGTATTTGCTTCCCACAAGAAATACAATTGTTAACTTTTTATGACATCGGTCTGGAGCAAGAAAAAAGTTTCCCCAATGGGGTACTTGGCTTTATAGAAGACTTCGGATCTGAAATTCAATTTCGAAAATCTCAGGAGATGGCCGACCGGCACTTGCGAACTGCTTTTGCTTCAGGCACCGTGCGGCAAGAAAGACTGAAGGAAATAGCGTCGGCTACATCTTTTATACCCTGGTGCACTGACGTCAGGAAGAGACGACAGCAACCAACGCTGGACCAAGACTTTGGAATTCAGGCCGACTGTGGGTAGCCTGCCAGAAGGATAACCCACGTGTAATGACTGCAACAGTGAAACACGAACATCTCTATTTCCACAGTTTCGGGAGGGCCTTGATGGCCAACAGGACTGCTAGCATCACTTTCGATTTTTGTGTTGCTCTTTTTATCCTCACTGTCTGCCAATCATCAGCCCCCTCCTGGTCCACTTGGTCTCCATCACCATGGTAAGGATTGTGTTGCTGTACAGACCCCCTTTGCGAGAGGGGACCATGACTCCTTGGATAGACTGAGAAGGTCCCTATGTGTTACCCCTAGCAAAATCCAAAGTATCCATCAGTAAGGATTGCATAAGATTTGGGAGGGGAAAAGATCTTCTTTTGCTCCTGTGTACATGATCCACCCACTCACTGGTGTACCCTCTAAATATAGGGCAACACTGGGAGCTCCACATCCAAACATGGTGAGTACTGACTACAAATGGTCCTTCGTAACTATTGGATTTTTCACATGTGCAATCTGACTTGCAGAACCATCAGAATGGTTGAGACCACATGCCCCAGGGCCTACAAGAAGTCCCCATCCATCACACGATCTCATCTTGCAAGCTGAAGTAGGACCCTGGGATGATGGATTTTTCCCTCTGGAGACAGATCTTGCACTCTGCTATTCTCAAGATCACCAGGAAGGGCTTGATTTTGGGAATTGACCAAAAACCCAAGCATTAGCAGTAGGCTACAGTCACACTGAAATTGTCCACTATGTGGTTTTGTGATTCAGCTTACTGCAGTCGTCCAAGCAAAAATAAATGTGAACCCCTTTCAGCTGGAGGAAGGCTACTACTGGGACCACACATTTAATGAATATTCTGGGCAAGTGAGACAGTAGATAGGGCAAGTACAAACTAGTGAAGCTGTGGTCTGACTATGAATTATAGTTGTATAGGAATTTCCACTGATCCTTGTGAACATGTATAAAAACAAGTAAGTTCCATGCAGCTCCAGAGTAATTAGGAAGCTGCAAGGGAGAAGAAGCAGGAACAACTGCAATATGAGCATCTTGAATTTGAGAACTTGTATGAAGAGTTTGAGCCTGGACAAGTTCACAATTGGTCTTCAAGGTTAGTCACTTTCTGGGACTAAAAACAAGAGAAAGTAGAAACCTGACCTTTCTTCCACCCTGGAAATGATTCTGTTGCCCCCTGCTGAATGAGGGGCCAAACTAGGCTCAGCTGATCTGCAAGCACTTGTAATATCCTCATGAACAGTGGGATAGACATAGGTTGGTACTAGGCTATCGGCCCTAGGGCCTATACAAGCCTAGCCATAACAATTCCCTGGATATTTCCTCCCACAATATTTACTTGTCTGGACCCCTGTCTAGCACGACGACTGACATGATTCCCGAGGTGAATTTCCTCTCTCCCATCCAATCATTAAGGTTCCTTTTGAAGAGGGCCAAGGAGGCGCTCTGCTTGACATGTATGGACAGTCTATTTCAGAATATGGGGAGTCTCTGGGTCAGGAACCTATCCCTCCAGCATGTTTTGTTCATTGTGATGACAAGGTTTAGATACCTGGAGCGTGCGACTCTGAGGGATTGGGATTTCTTTAAGTGGAGCATGTCCAACAACTCAGGGTTTGACATGGCCTTGTATGTTAAGCAGGGATCGACATGAATTGGAATATGTACCCATTACTTTGAATCCTCATCAACCAATTATCTGATGTTATCTTCACCCAAACATCCACAAACCAGCTCAACTTGCCTCCCAAATGGGCCAAAGGAAGGGGGAGGAGGAAAGGGAATATGAAAGAGGGTTTCTGAGTCACAAGTGCTCCAAGGCAGCAACTAGACCATTGTCTAGCAATGTCTGTTTGTCTGTTTTCCCCCCCTGACTTCCTCGTTTTTGCTTGCTAATGCATAGACTGGAACCTGACAAAAAGGAGACTCCTAGAAAGATAATTTCTACTGGACTTAGGGAATCGGGGAAAAACTTACTTCACTATCTGCATGACCTTACCTTTTCCATCTAATTTATTTTTAAAAACATTTCCTGGGAACATTTTCCAAAGATTCCGTGCCTGAAGTAGCATTCAAACGCTCTTCCCTTAATGCACTCTTGCAGCATCTAAACCCTAAGCTAGGCATGGTATCTGATGACTGACTCAAAAGCAGGAGTTCTAAGGGCTGTGACCACATCATAACCACACTATCCTGGTTCCCCCAACATTATGGGACAGCTAACAAGTTTCATGATCTGAGATGTCAGGGACCTATCCTAAATTTTAAAAGACAGAACTGCTATGTATGGAAGAATTCCAGACTAGTACTGTGTGTCTGAAAAGGCAGGATAGCTGAAGTATAACCCTTTTCCTTGGATCTATCCAGGACCTTCCTTTCCCATCACTTGGAAAAGTGTTTGGACCTGAAACTAGCTCATCACGTATGCAAGCCTAAATGGTAGTAATTGTGGATGTGCTATCAGATTTTTACAAAGATACTGATGGGTCTTCTGCAAACTTTAATTTATCCTGTTTCTTGGGTACATGGAAATGTCAAGTCTGCTTGTAGCAAAGCCACCAAAAATACATTTTCAAAACCCTTGTTTAATGAAAGAACCACCTTCTGCAAGGAGTTCCTCAAAGTTTATAAAGTCAAAGTACCTTGTTTTGCTATCGGTCTTCATCATCATTTTCTGTTTGGAATGCTCCCACCATTCTCATAAGGATGTCCCAAATAATGTATTATACCATGACCCCCCCATTAATATTCCAAAACGTGCACGCTGATTGGTCAGTGTGCACGTTGTAAATCGACTTATACCAATGGAAAAAGGTCCGGTCGCCCGGACTTTTTCCATTAGTATAAGTCCTTTTTAAAACACTGTCTCGCTATGTTAAAGTAGTTTAACATAGCGACACAGGTTTAAAAAAAGCAACAGAGATCTCCGTTGCTTTTTTTAAAGCTGTCTCGCTATGTTAAACTCCTTTAACATAGCGACAGTGTGTGTAAAATTCAACGGAGATCTTGCTTTCTCCGTTGCTTTTTTTTTTTAAACCTGTCTTGCTATGTTAAATGGGTTTAACATAGCAAGACAGCTTTAAAATAAGCAACAGAGATTCTCCGTTGCTTTTTTTAAAGCTGTCTCGCTATGTTAAACCCATTTAACATAGCGAAACAGTAAAAAGCAACAGAGAGCTTGCTTTCTCCGTTACTTTTGCCCACAGCTCTGATGTACTGCGTAGGTATGCGCAGTACATCAGAACTTCCGCAGAATACCAGACAGCTGCGGAAGGGCAGCAAGGAGGCATTATACAATGCCATTATTTAAGAAAAGTAATTATTTTTTTTCTTAAATAATGTCATTGTATAATAGCAATAACCCACTTCTGGGTGTGGGTAATGCTGCATTTACCCACGGCTGGCTTTGTTTGGTCCCTTGGGCTTCGCCCTCAGGAACAAACCACGCCAACCATGGGTAAATCCAGCATTACCCACACCCAGGTGTGGATTATTGCTATATTAACTTACAGGGACCTGAATGAGATGAATTCCCCCTTATGTCTGAATTATACCCCAAAGGCAAAGGCCACCCAACACATAGACTAACATGTCTTCCCCCTCCTGAATAAAGTGTGAGGTGTCCCTCTTCCTCTTGACTGGCTTTGAGGAAGAGGGGCAGCAAAGACATGTTCACTGCCACCTGCCACTGCTGAAACAGCTTCCTCAACTAAACATTACAAATCTTCACTGAATGTAGACTGGAAACTGGCTTCATGTGAGTGCGTATGTGAGATGGGGAGTCACAGGGATCCCAAACTGATCAGGGACAGTGCTCTACTAGGTGGCGAAGAAATGCTTTTGAAAGCCAAACGGTCAGCTACCCTGGGTCCCACCTGTCTCTATCCCACCTTCTCCATGGGCATTAAGGACAGAGGGACAAGTTTTTCCCCTACAGAAAGCACCATACTCTATGGCTTGAGATCTGTTACTTTAAGTAAATGAGAACATAGTGCACTTTCTTCCCTGCCCTGAACCTGGGAAAATGTACTAGCAACTATGTGCATGTTATGTTTTCAAAGGAATCAGACAGAGACTGGTAGATAATTCAGACACCCCTACCAAGGACTAGAAAAACAGACTCCTTGGTAGGAATGTCCTTGGGCTTTTGTGGCACAGTTAGGGGAACTGACTCCTAACTAATGTCTTTCTTGAGGGTCTTCTTTCACTTAACACTGGTGCTCACTTTTGTGAGAATTCTTAGGGGGACAGTGTTCTCTCTCAATAAGGCAGACTACTCAGATCCGCAACATAGCATTTAACTTCTTCTGTATCAGCCATGTGTGCCTTCTCGACTTGTATGGATTTTCTTAGTAAACTCTAAACAAATCTGGTACTCAATTGACAATTTGTACTCAAGAGAAAAAAAAGATACTTGAAAAGATGTTTTTTTACACAAGCTTTGACATTGGCATTTGAAATGGCTCCTAATGTTTGCAAAAGTCATTATGAGGGCTATATTAGTTTCACAACAAATTCTGCTGGCAAGCTTACTAAACAATTTCAAGACATGAATTAGCAGTAAAGCACTTTTCATGTGAAGATTCTCAGCAAGTTCTCTAGGGCAATAGGGCTGAATGTGCGACTGTGGGCCTATGTGCAGAGACATGCATACACCTGCAGCAAAACAAAGAATTGAAAATGGTTCATACTGACATTCCGTTTATTCAGGACACTTCACTGCATCTCCATGTATGGGGAATGTTGGCTTGCAACCTGATGCAAGTAGAGTTCTGGGAATCGGGTAAGTCAGGTAGATTTCAACATGCAGTTGATTCCCACAAGTTATAAAAGTACTGCAACAGTGTCCTTATGATAAACATGCCATCTTCTAAAAAGTAGATGTGGTCACTAGCAGATGAGTTTCCACTGGATGGCTTGTGTTTTTATCTGACCCAATATTTATTTATTTATTTACATTTGTTGATCGGGAGTGTCCGACTGGACGTAGGTCCATTTTCAACGGAGGCTCAGGGAGAAAAGCTCCACAGTTAAAATAAACAAACAGTAGTTACATTGGATTACATAGCGATTAACAATTTAACATAGCAATTAATTACAAACATATTTACAGATGAATAAAGTACAGTTGTGTACCTACCATAAATGTAGATGTTCGAGTGTATTCACTGTTGCAGTCATTACACTTGGGTTATCCTGCTGGCAGGCTACCCGCAGTCGGCCAGAGCTCCAAAGTCTAGGTCCAGCGTCGGTTGCTGTCACCTCTTCCCTGACGTCAGTGCGCCAGGGGTATAAAAGATGCAACAGACGCCATTTTCTTCAGTTTTTCTTGCCCCAGATGTCAGGTGCCCCCAGATAGGAAGGCTGAAAAAAATAAATTATGCCAAAAAGCATGCATGTACTAAAATAAACATTTCCCTCATCTACAAGCAAATACACCACATAGGTTGTATAGTGTTGAGAAGTACAGAAAAGTCCCAGCAATGAAAAGGGGGATGGTGGGTGGGTAACCTGGACTGCAACAGTGAATACACTTGAACATCTACATTTATGGTAGGTACACAACTGTACTATGTTCATCGTGTTTCACTGTTGCAGTCATTACACTTGGGTTGAATCCCAAAGTTGAGGTTGGGTGGCTGGGCCTAAATAGGATTAGGAGAGGCTACCAGGCCCTGCAGAACTGCAGTGGCAAAGCATGCTCTGGATTTAGAGTAGAGATTAAGTGGTAGTGCTTGGTGAAAGTGTGCACTGAACTCCAGGTTGCAGCTTCTAAAATGTCTTTGGTTGGTACTCCTCTGAGAAAGGCTGCTGAAGTGGCTGCTGCTCTGGTAGAATGTGGCCTAATGCCCTTAGGTGCTGATTTGCCATGTTGTGCATAACAGAAGCGAATGCAGTGTCCTATCCATTTTGAAATTGTCTGCTTTGAGATAGGCTTTCCTTGTGATCCTGCAGCATAGGCTACAAACAGTTGCTCAGTTTTTCTGAAAGCTTTTGTTTTGTCCAAGTAGAATCATAGCTGTCTATGTATGTCCAAAGCGTGCAGAAGTCTTTCCCCTTTATTCTGGGGATTTGGATAGAAAGTTGGCAAATGAATGGTTTGGTTAAGAGCCACATTGGAAACCACCTTTGGCATGAATGTTGGGTTTGTCCTTAGACAGACCCTGTCCTGGTGAAAAATGATGAAAGGTTCCACTGCCATTAATGCCTGTAACTCTGAGACTCTTCTTGCTGAAGTTATTGCTAGGAACAGAGCAGTTTTCCATTATAAGAATTTTATATCAGCTGTGCTGGCAGGATCAAAAGGAGGCAGTGTGAGCTTTTCTAAAACAAAACTGAGATCCCAAGTAGGTATTGGTGCTCTCCTTGGGGGTCTTATGTTTTTTGCCCATCTGAGGTACTGTCTTAGTAGTGGATGTGAAAAAATAGAAGGTTCCGTATTGTAATGAGCTGAAATGGCAGAGGCATGGATCTTAAAGGAGAGGCCTTTGTCCAGCATCTCAGTTAGGTATTGTAAAATCTGAGGTATATTTGGAACAAGTGGTTCGAGCCCTTGTGCCTGGTTCCAAGCACAGAATCTCTTCCATTTTTCTGCACAAGATTTCCTAGTGCTGAGCCTCCTGGCTTCTAAAATGACATCCATAACAGCTTTAGAGAGAGGTGTGGTCTGAGTGGATATATTATCTGCCATGCAGCCAGATTTAAAGTTCTGAGTTGACTGCGCAGAATCTGAATGCTTTGTTGAGTCGGAATTTGAGGTAAAGGCCAGGCTGGGCCTTGAGACGAGCTCTTTAGGATTGGGTACCAGTCTGAGGATCATTTTTGGCTTCTCTTGTCTGACTTTTAGGAGCACCTTGGGAAGAAGAGGCAGTGGAGGGAAGGCATAAACTGTCAGGGTTTTCCAGCTGAATGACAGAGCATCCACTTTCCATGCTTGTGAGTGATAAGTTATTGTGCAGAATTTCTGTAGTTGGCAGTTGTGAGGGGAGGCAAAATGATCTATGTCCGGGCGTCCCCATTTCCTTGTTATCATGCTGAAGACCTGTGGATTTAGTTTCCATTCGTGAGGATCCATGAGATTTCTGCTTAGTTCATCTGCCAGTGTATTTTTCGTTCTTGGCAGGAATTGTGCCTGCAGATGTACTTGATAGGTTAGTGCTGTGTTCCACAAAGTCATGGCTTGCCTGCAGAGGGGGTAGGAATGTGTGCACCCTTGCTTGTTTATGTACCACATAACTGTGGTATTGTCCGTCTTTATTAATAGTTGTCCTGGATGTAGTAGGTCTTTGAAAGCTGTCAGGGCATTCTGTACAGCTGGCATCTCTTTTTGATTGATGTGAAGATGCATTTGTTCCTTGGGCTACGTGCCCTGAATACATTTTCCTGCCATATGTGCCCCCCCAGGCATAATCCGATGCATCCATTGTTATTGTCTGCCTGGCTGTGGGTAAGGTGAAAGGCTGGCCCTTGTTGTGGTGACAGGCCCGGGACCACCATCGAAACTGCTGTTGTAGGCAGGGAATTAAAGTTATTATTGTTTCCAGGCTGTGGCAATGTTGAGTCCAAACACTTTTTAGATGCCATTGTTTCCTCATATGCAGTCTCGCATATAGAATTAGTAGAATGCAGGATGCCATGAAGCCCAGGGCCTGCAGAATTTTTCTTGCAGGGAGCTGGGTCTTTGTTGCCATCATTTGAAAGTAATGAGTCAGTTTGCCTTTGCTTGTCTGGCGTGAGATAAGCCATCTGAGCAGTTGTATTTAAGCTTGCACCCAGGAATATTATCTCTTGAGAGGGCACTAATTTTGATTTCTTTTTGTTTAATGTGTACCCTAGGCAAATTAGTAATCTTTTTACAAACGCCAGATGTGTTAGAAGAATGTCCTTGCTCTCTGCTTGAATAAGGCTGTCGTCCAAGTAGGGATATATTTGAATTCCTCCTTGTCTGCAAAATGCAATTACTGGTGCCAGGCATTTTGTGAAGACGCTGGGTGCAGTAGATAGGCCAAAGGGCAGTGCAGAGAATTGGTAATGCATTAATCCAGCAAAGAATCCGAGGTATCTTCTGCAAGATTGTCTGATTGGGACATGCAGGTATGCCTCCTTCAGGTCCAAAGTAAGTAGCCAAGCCTTCTTGCCCAGCATGGGTAGAAGTTGCTGCAGTGTTAACATTTTGAATTTTGGAACATCCAGGAAAGTATTTAGGATTGACAAGTCCAGTATTGGTCTCCAGGCTTTGTCCTTTCTGGGTACTAGGAAAAGTCTAGAGTAAAATCCTTGTCCCTGTTCTTGCTGTGGTACTCTGAATAGCTCCCATGTCCATGAGAGCAGCAATTTGTTTTTGTGCCTCTGCCCATTGGTTTTGTGGCAGGTCCGGCATACCTTTTGATTTTGGAAGGGTGTGAAAGTGGAACCTGTAACCCTGAGAAACAATATTCAGCACCCATTTGCCCTGGGTGACTATGTGCCAAGTTTGTGAGAAAAGTGCTAGATTTCCCCCTAGGGGTGCTGCCCAAGTGCTTGGCATTTGTAGAGGGAAGTCACTGGGACTGTTTCCTATAAGGTTGTGATTTGTCTTCTCCTCCTTTGGGGGCTGAAGCACCCCATTGTTTAGGTTTGTAGGAGCCTTGGGGCTGAGATCTGCCTCTTTGTGGCCTGACACCGGAAAGGACCATTTTTTTAAGGCCAGTTTCTGCTAAACCTAGGTGGTTGAACCTGTAAGAAATCCTTTACTGTCTGCATTGATTTTGCTTTATCCTCCATTTTCTTTAACACCTCTTCTGCCTTAACACCAAACAAAGTATCATGCTGTAGTGGAGCATCCAATAATTTTACTTTAACATGTTCAGGTAAACTTTGTCCTTTCAACCAAACATGCCTTCGAATGAAAGAGCCTGTAACTCTACAAGAAGCCTCTAATGAATCAAAACCACATTGCAGAGTATGCTTTCCCACTTGTTCAGCTGCATGCAATAAAGCCTGTATTTCCTTACTGTCAGGACGTTCTGAGCTTGTAAACATTTTCTGTTTTAACAAAGACATGAGGTACTGTTGATATTTAAGCATATGAAACTGGCAGTTTAAAGCCCTTACAGCTAAAGTAGCAGAAGTGTAAACTTTTTCCCCCCATCTATCCAGGACTCTGGAATCCCCATCAGAGGGGACAGGGTTTTTAGCAGTGGAAGCCTTAACCCCTTTGGGACCTTGAGAAATTTGTCTGGGTCCGCAGCAGGGTTTTTGTAAAGAAATTTATGAGAGTCAGGGACCGTGTATAGTACCTGTCTGGCTTGACTCGTGCAGGGGGTAAAGAATCAGGAGACAGACTGGATTCAGAGAAAACCTCATCAACAATATCAAACACAGGGGGGATAGCCAGGGGCCTGTGCTGAGGCAATAAAAAAGTCTCTGAGCCTTTTCTTGGATTCTGTGTAATCCTGGCTCTCCCAATGGAAATGCTCCCTCATGGTGTGCAGGGTTTCTCCAAAAGAATAATCCTCAGGTGGAGTGGCTGAAGGTATAGATTCTTCTGCATCAGAGTCCTCATAGGGAGGGAGAGAATATCCCTGATCAGAAGAGGAATCAGAGGAAATAGAAATCTGGTCAGAGGAATCACTGTCAGTGTCTTGCTTAGGCCTTTTATCAGGAGGGGGATGGGAACCCCTGATCAAAGTCAGTCTTCGGCCATTTTAAGCATCTGTTTCTTTGGCATGGATGACTGTCCAGGAGAATGCTGTAATTGTTTCCTTGTCTTTAATGGTGTTTTTGACTTTGCCTTGGCTGCTGCAGTGGACTTAATAGTAAGCTGTGAATGTCTGAAAACACCCCCAGAAGCCGATGCCTGCTCAGCGGCTCTGGACCCATCTGAGGGAATAGTTTCCGCAGGCCCAATACCTTGAGTTTCCGGAGGCCTAGGTGTCTCCACATGGGAGTCGGATACGGCCTGTGGCTCTGAGGTAGCGGGCGTCAGGGGCTGCGAAAGCGCCTCACTGAGAACAGGCGAACCGACAACTGGCCTAGAAGAGGCTTCATCGTTGGTTTTGGACCTCGGATGCCTGTCCTTTTCTTTGTCTTTGTGTTTTTTTATGAAATCCGGTCGGTTGTTCCGACGGCATTATGTAGTTAAACCTTTGGCCAAAGTAATGTAAAGCAAAATCAAACTGACGCTTAATAGTGCGTTTGTTGAATCTAGCACAAAGCCGACAACTAGTAACGTCGTGGTCAGGGCCTAGGCAAGGAATACAGTAAGAGTGAAAGTCCTTATGAGGTATTTGCTTCCCACAAGAAATACAATTGTTAACTTTTACTGACATCGGTCTGGAGCAAGAAAAAGTTTCCCCAACGGGGTACTTAGCTTTATTGAAGACTTCGGTTCTGAAACTCTATTTTGAAAATCTCAGGAGTCTGCCGACTGGCACTTGCGAACTGCTTTTGCTTTGGGCACTGCGCGTCAAGAAAGACTGAAGAAAATGGTGTCAGCTGCATCTTTTATATCCCTGGTGCACTGACGTCAGGGAGGAGGTGACAGCAACTGACGCCGGACCTAGACTTTGGAACTCTGGCCGACTGTGGGTAGCCTGCCAGCAGGATAACCCAAGTGTAATGACTGTAACAGTGAAACACAATGAACATCACAATACATCAGTAGACAACTAGAATCTTTATCTGCGAAGTGCATAACAGACATTAACAAATGTTACAATAAGAAGTTCCTGCTGTATAATAAGTACTAGGCTTATGAGCATCTCAGCTTGCTATAATCAAGGTAGTTAGTGGGGTGGAAAGAAAGGTAGTGGTTGGAGGGGTGGGTGATATTAGAGTGGGAGTTGCAAGGGCATGGCCAGCATGTTTTTAGGTGCGCTTTTAGTAAAGTTTTGAAGTGGGTGCATGAAGGTACGGAGGTAATTGTGATAAAAGAACATTATTTATCCTGTTACAGTACAACTATTTAGACAAAAATCAAATGCATCATGGCAACTGCCTTATGACATTATGGAACAATCCAAGAGGAAAGTCATATCACAGTAAGATCTTATAGGCCTAGTTATTTATTTCCAGTTTGATGACCGGGGTGGTCCACTGGGCTCAAGGAGCCCGTTTTCAGTGGAGGCCCGGGGAGAAAAGCTCCACATTACATACAAGTAAATCAAACATATAATTATATAAAAACAAATGTAGAATTATATAATGAGATGTAGCAAATTACAAATGCAAAAATAAACACTCTTCATGACATGTATACATAGTTGATTAGAGAGCCATTTGCACAGCAAACAGTTGAATTGAGGCAGCAGAAATAGTATGAACAAAATGCTAAATACTATCAAATTGTAACTCTTATGTTAGTAGTTGCAAAGACTGAATATTTGAAAGATAGTAGTAAGATGGGTTTGTAAAATGTGTGGGAAATAAAGGTGGAGAGTACAAAGTGTACTATGTACACATTCAAGATTGTGGTGAAAGAAGAGAGGCAGTTGAGCAGTAGAGAAGGAGGCAGTAGTTTAGTAGAAACAGATTCTGGTGTAGGCAGAGAAAGGCAGATGTACAGTGCAGAAAGAAGCAATTATTTAGTAGCAAAAGTAGAGTACACGCATGGTAGAGATGATAATCTTAGTTAGCATCACCTCTTATTATCAACCTTATATGTAGGTAGAAAAGAGATATATTCCCAGATAGGGAGAGAGAGTGGAGATAGAAAGCTATGTACACTGTTTACATTATATACATTCAAGGTTTTGATGTGATATTATGTTAGGTTCAGAGAGAGGCAGCTGTACAGGAAAAACAGCATGGTGTAGAGGAATATGTGCATGTACATGTATAAGAGGCAGGATTAGGTAGGTAGAGTGCAGTTACATTTCCATTTATGGGAGAGGTAGGAATGGAGCTGGGATTTGAAATATTCAAAGTTTTCAGAGATTCGTAGTGAGGATGGAAGAGAGTTCTATTTTTTGGCTAAGGAAAAGGATAGGAGAAATTGGCCAGCCGGATGTTTTGGTTTGTATACAGTAAGTAGAGTTTGATGAGCAATCGTCATGTTATCGTGGCAATAAAATATACAACTGTGGACAGAGAACACAGACCTGCTTAACTTTACATGTACACTCAAATGAACAAAATGAAAACTTTGACATTCAAAATACAAAACAAAAAAAAAAAAGATCAAAACAATTGACTCATCACTTTAAACTGTATATCTAAACAACACAGTAAACTGTCGTTGACTTCCCTACATAGTTATACTGCAGAAATGTACTGGACACACGAACTCTGTTTAGTTCATTCATAAGACGATGGCAAGAACCATCTGCTACCACCAGAAGTACCTTCCTACCAGGAAACTTCTCACGTTTCTAAAGGCAATGATTATAAACATCACAACCACATATTTAGTGTGTACTGGTCACATTATTAAATAGCAAACCTTTGAGAAGGACATAACCTCCTCCCCATGTATAACACCAAACTACAGGTTTTGATGCAAAAGTATGCTGTTTTTGTATTTTATTTTGTTGATAAGGATGCTCTCCCCTATCCCCCCACTTTTTTTTCCCCTCAGAGCCTGAGATCCCTACTAAGACATCATGAAAGATTCAAGCATCAGTGCTTCACTACCTAAATTAATGCATTGGCTACTGCATTTTTAACACAAGTCCATTGGTAGAAAATTCTTACTTCCTACAAAGACAAACTGCCAAGCCTTGTAGGTGGAACACCATATATTAAAAAAGTAACACATAGGATGAAATAAATTTAAGTCAGAAGTTATTCTTCTAAAGAAGTAATTTTTTGATTACCCAAATTGATGTACAGCTGTAGGTTAAAAAAAATATTCAAGTACCAACTGTGGCATCTATCTTTGGGTGGTTATTGAGAAAAAAACTGATAAAACAATTAAATTAAAACTACTGTAATCTTCATTACTGTTGGAAAACCACCTGCAAATTAAACGGAGAGTATAACTGGGAACAAAATTAACTAAAACAAATGCACCTCAGAACGTGACCAATACACTTTAAAACAATTCAGGGCACTCAAGTCTGCAATTCTTTTGAAGCCATACCTGAAATGCAGATGGAAGTGATGCATCTTATCATTAAAAGTCAGCTAAACACAAGTTCTAATATGAGTTGCTGTTGCTTGTTGGGAGACTAGAAAGCCCAAACTGACAAAAATGGCTCACTTGCATGCCAAGGAGTCTGAAACCTGAGGACATCTATACAAGACATCAAGTCAAGTACTCCCAAGCTGTCCTAAATGGTCCACATTTACACCAGAGACTTGAAAGCAAGGATCTTTATGGCACTTTGTATGATCAAAGCCACAGTGTCTGAAAACAACACCATCTATTTTTTTTTTATTTATTTCAGTCTTTTACAAACATGTATAAAAATGTCTGCTGCAAACTTCTTTCAGCTTCTGCTATGTCAGTAATGTCAGTTTGAACAGCTTTCAGCTGTCCCATCAGTAGTACCAGAATAAATTAAGACAACATTGACTTCATTCATTAGATTAATAGAAGATGCACATAAAGCATTTGCTACATTGGCCTAAACTCTTGTTTTAGTGCACAAAGATTACTGCTCACCTTCCGTGGCACAGTCATAATGATGGGTTCGCATTTTCTCTCATGAAGCTTGTAAAACCTTAAAAAAAACAGTAATGGTTAAATAAATGTACTGTTAAACTGAACATGTTGCTACTCTGAATACAAAGAACACACCTACAGATATTCAAAAGCATCCAAGCATTCCCATACTATCCTACAGGACCATTTTCTGTCAATGATCACTAAGTTACATAATATCTTCTCAAAACTGATATTATGGGACACCTCTACAGCACTTGGCAACTAACCAGTTAAAGAACGTATCAAATGTTGAAACTACAATAAGCATCAACAAAGTGCAACAGTGAGGACAAAACTGTCCCAGACCTTACAAATGCATAGCACAGACTGCAAAGCAGGTCGCATCTGCAGTAAATGAGAGATGAAGGCCCACTTGTCATACCATTTCAAAAACAACCAGAAAAGTTGTCATTACTTTGGATATGGCAATAAACTAGGGTTATACACAGGGACAGTCAGGACAAAAACAAGTGCTTCTCTCACAGTGTTTTCTCATTTTTTGAAAACACAGAAGTCGCTTTACCAGATATCACTGTTGCCTTGTGACCAGTTACAGGCTGACTACAATCCATTTTTCCTGACATCAGTTAGTTATCTAAGCACTGGTGGAGGTAAGCCAAGGAAGGTGCGAGTTGACACTGACTCACCCATCATTGTAGGTGGGAGAGAGAGCCCAGTCAACTGTACCCTCGACTTCTAGCAAAGGTTCGGGAATACAGCAGAATCTGTCTTGTGGGCTTGTACACACCCACCACGCAGTACATTCATGCAGTCACTAGGATATGCACTCAATCACTTGCACTAATGTGGACAAACTGGTCAAGCTACTGTGTGGGGATGAAAGTTTTATGAAAATAACCTTGATGGCTGCATAGGTGATGACTTCGACCCCCACCAACTCCTACTCAAAGAGGAACAAACGGACTGAGCAGATCACACCAAAACTGGGGTCAGCAGGCAACAGGGAAAAAAGACAATATCAAAATTGTTGCACGGTATTAAAAAGTGGCTGCAATCACATTTTTTCTTCTAACTCCCTTCCAGAGATGCTCACTGAGATTAGGATATTAGAACTTAAGTAGACAAGTTTTCAAGTATAACAAATTATTCTAGAGCAACAGTTACTGCATTTTCTTCATTGTACCAAGATTCAAATGCAAGTTTCACTGACACCACTAACCACATTTTTTGGTAGCAAGATGGTACAGATCTTCAAAGGGGAGACTCAGAAAGCACAGAGTGGTTAAGTGACTCTTCTTCAGGACTACTCACTATGTAACACAGAGCATTGCAATTCAAATCCTAGTCTCCAACTCTGCAACCCAACATTTTCTGCATTATGCTGAGACATGCTGCCTGCTGGTTTTGACTCTACAGCTACCATAAAAACAGACTTTCAGCTGCACTAACTTCTTCAGACATCAGGATAAGTGCAAGACAGAGTGGTCGACAGAGACAACTGGATACTGAACAGCCACATAATATAAAGTTTAAAAAGAAAGCTTTAAAGGAGTAAAAATGCAACAGCAGGTGAGACTGGAATGAATGATGGAAGTCAAACATGCTGATGAATGCAAAAAATCAGATTAGGTACAGTATATGTTCAAACATATCAATAATGTAAGAACAAAAGTGCAATGAACCAAATCACAAAGCTAGAGGAAATGAAGAAAGTAGAGATGTACTGTCAACTTACCATAACCAGTTGTTTGAGCATAGAACTGCTGCAGTCATAACTTAAGGGATTTCTGCACAAGCAGAGTCTTACATCCAGCCAGAGTTTTGAAGTGCATTTCCCTCCTCCCTATGCCAACTTTATGGCTCCCACACAATGGATGTCTTCATGTCTCAGTATAAAGTCAGACATACAGTTGACTAGTCTTCTGTTCTTTCTTGCTTCCACCCAAGGATCACCCAGACTAAGAATACAAAACGTCTGGGAAAACAAAACTCTTTTGAGATGCAGTATGCAGCACTGATAGGTGCAAACTCTTTCTCGACTAATGGGGTACAGTGGTGAGTAGACTGGTATGGCAAGGAGAGTACAGGGGGAGGAGACCAAGCTGGATTGCCTATACCAACCAGTTTGGAGTTTCTCAAAGTGAGGAAGGGATGGAGGATGGGAGGGAACTGAACACAGCAGTGACTACACGAACACCTAAAATTATGGTAAGTTGATAAAATCATATTATGTTTTGTGTATACTTCATTGCTGCAGTCATAACTTCAAGGAAGAGTCCCAAAGCCTTTAGCACCTGCCCCTTGGGTGTTTGGAAGCCCTCTGGATGAGAAGGGAAGTATGCCCTTCAGCTCTAGTTCTTAACACAATGGCAAGCCTGCCGTGTCTGGAAAAGGTAGCAATTTCCAAAATATCTCTTGTAGATACTCTCTCCAAAAGGGTTACTGTGGCAGCTATCTCTCTACTGAAGTACGAAAATGCGTGTTAAGGCACTTGTGGAAGAAGATAATGCAGTGTAAAATCTACTTGAAGATGGTCTGCTTTGATAAGGGTAGTCCTATTTTCTTTTCTATAAAGGCTACAGACAGCTGATCCAACCTTCTGCAGGCATTTGTTTTGTCTAGGAAGTATCTTAATTGTGCACATCCAAGGAGTAAAGTATATTCCCTCCCCCTTAAATTTTGTAGTTTCGGAAACCAGGAAATGGATTGTTTGGTTTAGTGCCATCTCTGTCATATGCTTAGACATGAAAGAGGGACTAAGGAAACTATTTGGAAGATTTTATTTGCAAGTGCTTATAATTGTGAAACCCTCCAGGCTGAGATGACAGCCACTAGAAATGCTGTCTTGCAAGAGAGAGATTATGTGGGCTGGTCCACATGGTGACTGTCTCAGTTTTTCCAAGAAAAGAAAAAAAACACAGGTACGATGGCAATACCACTGATCTCACTGAGGGCCTGAAATGCAAGCTCCCCCTGTATACTTACACTGCAGGTAGGTTGCCATTAATGAAGGTAAAGAGCAAGCCTATGTGAAACAGTTCTGCCAAATACTGCTGATAAAATTGGGACTACTGCTTCCAGACATACTAGGTTCCTCCTTTGGCACCATATGGGGAATCTTTTCCATTTTGCCAGGTATCACCTCCTAGTGCTCAGTTTTCTGGTCTCCAGGCCTCCTTATGAATGGTTTTGCATGTATTCAAATCAGAGTCCAAAGGGAGGAAAAGTTAATTTTCCAGGTTGCCAGACTGAAGGTCAAAAGACCCAGGTGTACTAAGGTGCCTTGCGCCTTGAGTCAGCAGGCTAACTTGCTTCAGCAGAATACGATCTTCCCTGGGCTTCAATAATTTTGGGGGGGTAGAGCTAGTGCTGCCTCAGCCAATGAGAAGGAATTAGAATAATATTACATTATTCCTCTAATATTTTCTGGATCACCACTGGGATCAGGAGCAGAAGTTGAAGGGCATAAAGGAACTTGCCTTTTTCCTTACGATGGAGAATATATCCACCGTCCATGCTTTCTAATATGAGAACCTAGAATGCAAAGTCGTCTACCAGCATCAGCCTCCATTTTTATCACTGAGAAGAGAACTGGCCTGTGTAATGCACAGTTGAGGGGATATAAAAGGGTCTCTTTTTAGCTAAGTCTGTTATGGAATTGTTCATTACTAGATACACATTGCTATTAAAGTCATACTTTGAGGTAGACATAGTCTGTGACTATTCTCAGCACACCTGGAACCCATAAGGGATTCAGTTGCTTGGAGAGCGCACTGAATTGCCAGCATCTGTTTCAGATTTATGTGGAGTTTGCACTCTGATTTAGTCTAAGTGCTGGGCACTTTTGAGACCTGCGAGCGCACCCTCCCAAAGCCTGATATAAGGGATCTGTAGTCAGTCTGTTTTGTCGGCTGGGAGTCAGAAGGGCATGCCCTTGTTCTCTCAGCAGTAATCCACCAGTCCAGTTCCTTCTTTAACCATGGTAAGGCAAGGAGGGGGCATTCTAGTGCCTGTGAGTGCTCATTCCACTGGATTTTTGTCACATATATGCTGGCTAGTGGGACCATCAAGCTAGTAGCAGCCATGCATCCAAGAACCCCAAGGATCTCTCTGGCTATCCATACAGACCCCTGTGTTACTAGATGAAAGAAGGATGTAAGATGCCACAGGTTCTTCTGTAAGAGCAACACCATGCAAAGTTTGGTGCCTACAACAGACCTGGGAATGCTGTTCTCTGACAGAGTGCTAAAACTGACTTTGAATTCAAGAATTCTAACTTCTGTAGATATTGTTGTGTAACTGAAGTGGCCTTAACTGCCTATTCCCTACAGGAAGCTTGTAGACAAATCACTGAGGTACAGAAAGATTGCATATATGACCTTTGTTCTTCAATGGGCAATTAACTTGGAAGACATCTGGTGAAGAATCTTAGAGCAGTGGCTAAACCAAAAGGAAAACAGGTGAACTGGAAAGTGCATACTCCCAGTCAGGAAATATAAGAATTTTCTGTCTCCTTTGTAAGTAAGGATATACAGATATGCAGCCTTTAAATCCACGGAGACCAAAAACACGGAACAGCCTGGAGAGTTGCCACTTCGAATTCTGGGAATGACGGACTTTGCTTAGCTTGGAAATGTCAGGAAATGGCCTCCAGGGACTGGCTTTCCTTGGAACCAAGAAAAGCCTCCAGTAAAGAGCTTTAACTATGGGCACCATCTCTATGATTCATTCATGCCACATACACAGAAAGTACAGTTTTGTACCTACCATAAATGTAGATGTTCGAGGATCCACATTGCTGCAGTCATAACCTGTGGGTAGTCCGCTGTCCTCGGTCGGCCCGAATACCAAAGAGTTAGGCTGGCGTCGGTCATGGGCGCCCGGAGCTGACGTCAGTACGTAGTAGTACTTAAGCGCATGACCGACGCCATATCTTCAGTCTTTCTTGCCCCAGATGTCAGAAGGCCTTAAAAAGGAAAGGCCAGAGCCAAAATAGTAAATAACCAACAACCACAAGAGAGAAAATAACAATTATCCCAAAGGAAAAAAACAGCAACCCCAAACAATAGAGGGGAAGGAGGGAGGAAAAGGACTGCAGCAATGTGGATCCTCGAACATCTACATTTATGGTAGGTACAAAACTGTACTATGTTCTTCGTCTCACATTGCTGCAGTCATAACCTGTGGGTAGAATCCCAAAGCAAAGGAAAAGGGAGGCTGGCAAACTAAAAATCATTAGGAGCTGCTAACATGCCCTGTAAAACTGCAGTGGCAAACCCAGCCCTAGACTTGGAATAAAGAGGGAGATGGTAATGCTTAGTAAAAGTGTGTACTGAACTCCAAGTAGCTGCTTCCAAAATATCCTTAGTAGCTACCCCCCTCAAAAAGGCAGTAGATGTGGCAGTAGCCCTAGTGGAATGAGGTCTGATCCCAGCAGGAACATTCTTCCCATGATGAGAATAACAAAAAGCAATACAATGACCAATCCACTTAGAAATAGTTTGCTTTGAAACAGCTTTCCCTTGAGAAGCCAGAGCAAAAGAAATAAATAACTGTTGAGTCTGCCTGAACTCTTTAGTTCTGCTCAAATAATAACGTAGCTGCCTGTGAATGTCCAAAGAATGCAAGACTTTTTCCCCCTTATTTTGGGGATCAGCATAAAAAGTAGGCAAATGAATAGACTGGTTCAAGGCCACATTAGAAATCACTTTAGGCATAAAAGTAGGGTTAGTGCAAAGACACCCTATCCTTATGGAATACCAGAAAAGGTTCAACTGCCATGAGTGCCTGCAATTCAGAGACCCTCCTAGCAGAGGTAATGGCCAACAAAAAAGCAGTTTTCCAAGACAAAAACTTCAGCTCAGGCGTAGCTGCAGGTTCGAAAGGAGGTAAAGTAAGCTTTTCCAACACAAAATTGAGATCCCAGGAAGGAGTAGGAGCTCTACGTGGGGGTCTTATATTTTTTGCCCCTCTAAGAAATTGCTTAAACAAAGTATGAGAAAATAAAGGAGGGTCACAATCATAGTGAGCAGAAATGGCTGCTGCATGAACCTTCACAGAGGAAAATGACAAACCCTTGTCCAGTAATTCAGTAAGGTATTGTAGCGTAAAACTCAAATTAGGTACTGAGACATCAAAGCCCTTTGCTGTGCTCCAAAGAAAAAATCTCCTCCATTTATCAGCATAAACTTTTCTAGTACTGGGACGCCTGGCTTCCAAAATGACATCTAAAACCTGTTGAGGAAGCTGAGACCCCACAGGCTCTAAAACAGAATATGCCAGGCTGTTAGGTGCAGGGACTGCACCCTGACATTGAGCAAATGATTGCTTGACTGGGGCAACAAGTGAGGAATCTGTGGCAAAGGCCAAGGAGGCTCCTGAATTAAACTCCTCAGCAGAGGATACCAGTGCTGACGTGGCCAATCTGGTGCTATTAGAATCATGCAAGGCTTGTCCCGCCTGACTTTCAAGAGTACCTTGGGAAGGAGAGGCAGAGGAGGGAAAGCATAGACGTGAAGGTTGTTCCAACTGAAAGATAGAGCATCCACTTTCCAAGCTTTTGGGTGAAACATCTTTGTGCAAAATTTTGGTAGTTGGAAATTTAGTGGAGAAGCGAACAGATCTATGTCTGGAGTTCCCCAAGCCACTGTCAACTGTTGGAATACCTGAGGATCCAATTTCCACTCATGGGGGTCCACAATTTGTCTGCTCAATACATCTGCTAGGGAGTTCTGTGCTCCTGGCAGAAACCATGCTTGAAGAGTGATGTGCAAACTCAGAGCAGTCTCCCACAATATCATTGCTTGTCTGCAAAGAGGGTAAGAATGGGTTCCCCCCTGCTTGTTGATGTACCACATGACTGTTGTGTTGTCTGTTCGAATCAACACCTGTCCAGGTTGAAGTAAGTCCTTGAAGGCCATCAGGGCAAATTGGACTGCTAACATCTCCTTCATGTTGATATGCAAATGTTGTAGTCTGGGAGGCCACGTGTCTTGAATCCATTTCCCATTGAAGTGTGCTCCCAAGCCAAGTCCGAGGCATCCGTCGTTATGATCTGACTCGCCTCTGGTCGGGTCACAGAGAGTCCCTTGTTTAGGTGACATTCCTGAGCCCACCACAAGAATTCCTTCTGGATGCAAGGTATTATCCGAATGACAGTGTCCAAATCGTGGCAGTGTTGAGTCCATACAGTTTTGAGATACCATTGTAGCTTCCTCATATGCAGTTTGGCATTGGGAAGTACTAGAATGCAAGATGCCATGAACCCCAAGGCTTGAAGGACTGTCCTTGCAGTCAGCCTGGACAGTACTGATAACTGCTGGAAGTATAGGTGAAGAGTTCTTTGTTTGTCCGGGGTCAGAAAAGCCATCTGAGAAGCTATATTCAGTCTCACACCCAGAAAGCACATGTCCTGAGAGGGTACTAGACTGGACTTTATTTCGTTCACAGAATACCCTAGGCACCTTAAAACTGCCATTACATACTGCAGATGTTGAAGTAACTTGTCTTTGTCTTGAGCAAGAATCAGGCAATCGTCCAGATAAGGATAAATTTGTATTCCCCTCTGTCTGAAGAAAGCTATTACAGGAGCCAGAACTTTTGTGAACACCCTGGGCGCAGCAGATAAACCAAAGGGCAATGCAGAGAACTGATAATGAGAAGTACCAGCCCGAAAACGCAGGAATCTCCTGCAGCTGGGCCTGATAGGAATGTGAAGATAGGCCTCTTTGAGATCCAGGGTTACCATCCAGTGATCTTTGCCTAGCATAGGCAGAAGTTGTTGTAATGTTAACATCTTGAACTTTGGAATGTCTAGGTAGGTATTGAGAATGGACAAATCCAGAAGTGGCCTCCAAGTGTTTCCTTTCTTTGGCACTAGGAATAGACGGGAATAAAACCCTAGACCTACTTCTGACGGAGGTACCACCTGGATAGCTCCCATCTGTAAAAGCAAAGAAATTTGCTCCTGAGCCTCCAGCCTTTGCTGAGGAGGCACATCCGGCATGCCTCTGAAAGGAGGAAAAGTGTGAAAGTAAAACTTGTAACCTTGATTTATTATTTCCAACACCCATTTGTCCTGGGTGACCAAATGCCAGTTTTGTTTGAAAAGTGCCAACTTTCCTCCTAGAGGAGCTGCCAGAAAAGAAGGATCTGGCAGCTGAAGATACAGGTCATTGGGTCTGTTTACGAAAAGGCTGACCCCTGCCCTCACCAGTAAACTGTGCAGGAGAACTCCAAGTCCTAGGTCTGAAAGAACCCTGAGCGTGAGCCCTGCCTCTACCACGTCTAGACCTGCCCTTAGACTGAAAATCCGAAGAAGGGTAGGACCATCCTCTAGCAGGCCAATTCCTGGTAAACTTAGGAGGCTGCACCTGCAAAAAATCCTTGACTGTCTGCATAGACTTAGCTTTATCTTCCATATTTTTCAAAACTGACTCCACAGGAGAACCAAAAAGAACTTCAGATTGAAGAGGAGCATCCAAAATCCGAGCTTTAACATGCTATGACAAATTTTGATCCTTAAATCAGGCATGTCTACGAATAACTGGACCAGTAGCAGCCACCCTGGATGAAGCCTGAAGAGCATCGAAACCACACTGCAAGGAATGTTTCCCAACTTGATCTGAAGCATGAACCAACTCCTGCAATTCCTTACACTCTATACCCTCAGATAAAGCATCCACCTTAGATTTCAATTGGCCTAACAAAAAGTTCTGATACTTCAGCATATGAAACTGGCAATTTAAAGCCCTCATAGCTAACATAGAAGAGGTGTACACTTTTTCCCCCCACCTATCCAATGCTCTAGAATCTTTATCCAAAGGAACTGGATTTTTAACCACAGAAGCCCTGACACCCTTCGGCCCTTGAATAATAGTTTCCGGGTCAGCTCTAGGACTCTTACACAAATATTTATGTGCTTCTGGAACTCTGTAATATCTGTCTGGCTTGACAGGGGCAGGGGGTAAAGAATCAGGATTAAGTGAAGCTTCAGAAAAAACATCCTGAACAACATCTAAGACAGGGGGAATAGCCAAAGGCCTATGTTGTGGTAAAAACAAAAATTCCCTAAGCCTTTTTCGAGAATCTGAAAAATCCTGACCTTCCCACTTGAAATGTTCCCTCATGGAATGTAAAGTTTCAGAAAAGGAAAAATCCTCTGGAGGAGAAGCAGAAGGACAGGAATCCTCTGCATCCGAATCTGAATAGGGAGGGTAATCCTGAATATCCTCAGCTGAAGACTCAGAGTAGTCTGAAGAATGCTCCATTCCCTCTAAATCTGTCTCCACCCTAGGCCTCTTCTCTGGGGGGGGGCAAAGATCCCCTGATCAAGGTAATCAAATCCTCTGCCATTTTCAACATATGTTTTTTAGGAACAGAAGCTGAAGAACTAGGGCTATGGCCAGTACCAGAAAGACCAGGTTTAGCCTTAGCATGGCCTTTAGCCACTGAGGTAGAAGGCCTAATAACCTTTTGTAAGGATGGAACTACAGATACCTGAGAAGCACCCTCGGCCTGGCCTAACTCCTGAGAGGCCACTCCTGCAAAAGTAAAGGTTCCCCCTGGGATTCAGCCGAGACTTCGGCCGGATCCACAGATTCAACCGGAGGTTCCATAGAACCGGCGTCCGCATCGGACGACTCATCCGGTTTAGACCTTAAAGATTTATCTTTACGTTTTTTAGCGGTAGTGGGCGTCGGAGGATCCGACGGCATGTTGTAGTTACACCGCTTACCGAAAACAAGCCTGGCACAGTCTAATCTTCGTTTAATGGTGCGCTTATTAAATCTAGCGCAAAAGCGACATCCGACTACGTCGTGTTCAGGCCCCAAGCAAGGAATACAGAGAGAATGATAGTCCCTATGAGGTATCTGTTTCCCACAAGAAATACAATTATTAACTTTTTCTGACATCCGGATTAACTGAGGCAAGAAAAGACAAAAATTTTCCCCAACAGGGTACTTAGCCCAACTTGGTCTTCGGTCTGAAACTCGATAATTTAAAATTTCAGAATGCCGAACGGCACTTGCAAACGCTGCTTCTGCTTCGGACCACGCGGCAAGAAAGACTGAAGATATGGCGTCGGTCATGCGCTTAAGTACTACTACGTACTGACGTCAGCTCCGGGCGCCCATGACCGACGCCAGCCTAACTCTTTGGTATTCGGGCCAACCGAGGACAGCGGACTACCCACAGGTTATGACTGCAGCAATGTGAGACGAAGAACATCAATGGATACAGTGAGGTGTTCTTGGCCTGCTAGGCTATTGGCATGCTTTTGCCGAGGGGTTTTGACCTGAACTCTAGATGGTACCCCTTGCAATGATGTCCAGTACCCATCTGTCTGTCATGATTGTCCTTTACTCCTCCAGGCAAATTATTAACCCCCCATCCAAGTCTGAAAGATATTGAGAATAGGATGGGGAAAGGGAGTGCTCAGTGTGTGTGTGTGTGTGTGTGTGTGTGTGTGTGTGTGTGTGTGTGTGTGTGTGTGTGTGTGGATTGGTATAGTTATAGTTTAGCTGTTGTGAGGCTAAAGACTTGATTATCTGCTTGTCTCCCCCTTCTTATATTTCCCCTTTTTCTTGTGAAAGGGCATGTCCACTCCTTCTTGGCTTTCTATAAAAATGCCCCTGTTTATACGGATAATTCCTAACATATACGGAAAGACTGAAGGGGTGGAACATAAGCAGACTTCTCTTCAAGGCTCTTGAAGACCTCATAGACCTGCGGGCTAAAAAGCAATTCCCTATCTTGGAGGGGGGTGTTAAGGCTGTCAGCCTAGCTAGATAGAATTTTGCAAATAATTCTGTGTCATTGTAAATATTAATGTAATCCACAGGCTTGTTCTACAAATCTAAAAAGAACTATATGTTAGGATTAAACTATATGTTGTACTGAACTTCAAAATGTAACCACAGTGCACCCTGCTGAAAGAAAACTGATAAGTGAAGCATTGTATGACTGTTTGATCTCAAGCTCGGACACAAGATGTCTGGACCAGGAAATTCTTTCTATAGTCTTGATTAAGAGATAATTACTAAGGTTTTACATGTACAATATTTTTATTACTGTGGCTTCCTGGCCAGGTGCAGCCTACTAAGAAATGTAAATGTTGAGTTCCTGTTAACCTGGCAACTAAGGAAGTGATAAAAATGATGTAATGTGAAATGACTCAGCAGTACTGGGTGTTTATCAATTTAAGACCTCCTCAGAGAGAAAGATTTGAACATTTTGGATTTTATCTGAACCTGAAAACATCAACACACCAGCACTCTGCCTTTGATCTGTAAAGTAGGTTCTTAGATCTTAGTATTACTCTTAGAGATAGATAGAAATTTAGCCAGATTAGTCTAGCTGTTTTCTATATTTATGTCAGACTATCCTACAATATTGTTTTAAAACTTTCATGTGATCTCTCAACTCTGCAATGTCATTGCGTTGAAGTAATAAGTATTGTCTTGTGTTTTTATTATTCATTAAATATTTTTAAACCTTTTAACTGTGGCAGTTTTGTGTAGAAATAATTTAAGCTCTAGAGTACTTGCATGTATTTGGTGATACTGTACTAAGTCACTCCAGAATAGCCTTAGCCCTGGGTCACACTTACTATTTGGATAAGAGTAATATTACACAGTGAAATTGGTCACCCTTTGGGAAGGGCCTTAGTAGCTGATGAGTAGTTGGTGGCAGTGATTACTACCTTATAGCTTGGCAGGAGGGGACATAGCTGGAGAAGAGTAGTTAGTGGGAGTTTACTACCTTATAGCCTGGCAGGAGGGGGCATAGCGGGAGAAAGTACAGTTGTGTGTGTACATTTACCATAAATGTAGATGTTCGAGCGTATTCACTGTTGCAGTCATCACATTTGGGTATCTGCTTGCAGTAGCCCTCAGTTGGCCTGATTAACAAAGTCTTGGGTCCTGCATCTGTTGCTGTTTCTTCTTCTGTGATGTCAGGTAGTCAGGGGTATAAAACATGCAGCCGACACCATTACATCAGTTTTTTCTTGCCCCAGATGCCAGGTGCCCCCTTAATGGGAAGCAATAAAACATTTTATATATATATATATATATATATATATATATATATATATATATATATATATATATATATATATATATATATATATATATATCTACATATATCTATCTATATATCTAATCTATCTATATATCTAATCTATATATATATATACACATACATACATACACACATATATAAAAGGATATACCTCCAGTAAAAAAGCAAATACACCAGAAAGCTTTTAAGCATAGTAAAGGAGAGTAGAGGTATAGCCAAAAAAAGGTGAGGGGGCTGGAGGGAGGGTAACAAGGACTGCAACAGTGAATACACCTGAACATCTACATTTATGGTAAGTGTACACAACTGTACTATGTTCTTCGTGTTTCATTGTTGCAGTCATCACATTTGAGTAGATTCCCAAAGCTAAGGATGGGAGGAGGAATTTAGATAGAATTAGGAGCAGCTATAAAACCCTGCAAGACTGCAGTGGCAAAGCCAGCTCTGGATTTAGAGAAAATTGGCAAATGGTAATGCTTGGTGAAAGTATGTACAGAACTCCAGGTAGCAGCTTCTAGAATGTCGCTGGTGGGGACACCTCTGAGAAAGGCTGGAGAGGTAGATGTAGCCCTGGTTGAATGGGGTCTGATCCCCTGTGGGATAGGTTTTCCATGGTGCTTATAGCAGAAATGAATGCAATGGCCTATCCATTTAGAAATGGTTTGCTTTGAAATAGCCTTCCCCTCTGCCCCTGCAGCAAATGCCACCAGCAGTTGTTCAGATTTCCTTTGAGGTTTAGTCCTGTCCAAGTAAAATCTAAGTTTTCTGTGCACATCAAAGGAGTGCAGTATCCGTTTCCCTTTGTTTTGTGGATTAGGAAAGAAGGTTGGCAAATGAATGGACTGACTAAGAGCCACACTGGATACCACCTTGGGCATGAAGCAAGGATTGATTCTGAGGAACACCCTGTCCACATGAATGATGATGAAAGGCTCCACTGCCATAAGGGCCTGTAATTCAGATGGCCTTCTTGCTGAAGTGATTGCTAAAAGGAAGGCTGTTTTCCAATAAAGGAATTTTAAATCTGCACTGTGCATAAATGGGTGTGCCTTCGTTGAAGGTTGGGCTTTGAGCTGGCACCTCAGCGTTTCGTAAAAATCTACTGCCAATCATTAGCGGACCAGAGGTCCGCTGTGGTGACCCCTTACCGGGAAAAAGCCGAAAGACAAACAACAACAACTAGCAGCTGGCTCGAAAGGAGGAAAGTACAGTTTTGTACCTACCATAAATGTAGATGTTCGAGTGCTAATACAGCTGTAGTCATAACAGATGGGTTTTCCTGCCGTCAGGCGGGTCCTCGGTCGGCCGAATTCCAAAAGTCTAGGTCCGGCGTCGGTTGTCGTCGCTTCTTCCCTGACGTCAGTGCGACAGGGGTATAAAAGAACCAGCCGACACCATTTTCTTCAGTTTTTCTTGCCCCAGATGTCAGGTGCCCCCAGAAGGAAGGCAATACATAAATTTATGTAATAATGCAATGCAATATAATCAAAAAACAGTAGTTGCAAGCAAATACACCATAAATGAATACCCCAATCAGGTTGTATGAGGAGGTGTTAGCCAATAGGTCTGTCCCAAGAGGGGAAGGAGGGAGGGAAACCTGGACTGCAGTTGTATTAGCACTCGAACATCTACATTTATGGTAGGTACAAAACTGTACTATGTTCGTCGTGCATACAGCTGCAGTCATAACAGATGGGTAGAATCCCAAAGCTAAAAAAGGCGTGGTAGGCACTAGGTGGAACTAGGAGGAGCCAGGATGCCCTGCAAGACTGCAGTGGCAAAGCCTGCTCTAGTTTTGGAGTATAATGGTAGGTGATAGTGCTTGGAGAAGGTATGCACAGAACTCCAAGTGGCTGCTTCCAAAATATCTTTGGTAGGAACCCCTCTGAGGAAAGCTGCAGAGGTAGCGGTGGCCCTTGTGGAATGAGATCTGATGCCTACAGGTACAGTTTTACCATGAAAAGAGTAACAAAAGCGTATGCAGTGGGCTATCCATTTTGAGATAGTCGGTTTGGAAACTGGCTTCCCTTGAGCTCCTGTAGCATAGGACACAAAGAGTTGCTCTAATTTTCTGAAAGGCTTTGTTCTGTCCAAATAACGCAGCTGTCTGTGGATGTCCAAGGAATGCAGTAGTCTTTCCCCTTTATTTTGAGGATTAGGGTAAAAGGTAGGTAAGTGGATAGCCTGATTCAAAGCTACCCTGGATACCACCTTTGGCATAAAGGACGGATTGGTTCGTAAGGAAACTCTGTCCTGATGGAAAATGATTAAAGGCTGCGCAGCCATGAAGGCTTGTAATTCCGATACCCTCCGAGCTGAGGTGATAGCCAGAAGGAAGGCTGTTTTCCAGGACAAATATTGCAGATCTGTTGAGGCAGCTGGCTCAAAAGGAGGCAAGGTCAGTTTTTCTAGAATGAAATTGAGGTCCCAAGCAGGTACTGGTTGTTTCCTTGGGGTTTTTATATTCTTAGCCCCTCTGAGGAACTGTCTTAAGAGGGGGTGAGAGAATAAAGGAGGATCAGTGTTGTATTCTGCAGAAATGGCTGAGGCATGGATTTTGATGGAGGAGAATGAAAGTCCACTGCTTAGCATCTCAGCTAGATACTGTAATATTTGAGGTAAATTCAGTATTCCAGGATTCTGGCCCTTTTTCTCATTCCAGGCACAAAACCGTTTCCATTTTGCGGAGTAAGCTTTTCTAGTAGAAGGCCTTCTGGCCTCCAAAATGACATCCTGCACCTCCTTGGAGAGTAGGGTCTGTTGTGAAGTTAAGGAATCTTCCATGTGGCCAGACTGAGTGTTTTCAGCTGACTGAACAGTTTTGAAGCTGTGCTGAGTCAGAAGAAGAGGCATTAGAGGTAGGATCCATGGTGGGGAATGCGTCAGGCTCCTCAGGAGTGGGTACCAGTGTTGTCTTGGCCAGACTGGAGCAATAAGAATCATCTTTGGTCTGTCTGCTCTGGTTTTTAATAGAACTTTGGGCAGCAGAGGAAGAGGTGGAAAGGCATAAACTGTCATTGTTGTCCAACTGAAAGAGAGTGCGTCCACTCTCCAGGCCTGTGGATGAAAGGTCCTTGAGCAGAATTTTGCCAATTGGTGATTTTTGTGGGAGGCAAAGAGATCTATGTCTGGCCTTCCCCATGCTTGAATTATCTCTGTAAAAACTTGAGAATGCAACTTCCATTCGTGTGGATCTGTCATATTTCTGCTTAGGTTGTCTGCCAGCATGTTTTCTTTGCCTGGCAAGTACTGTGCTTGAAGCTCGATTTGTAATTCCAGAGCCATGTTCCAAAGAGACATGGCTAGCCTGCATAGGGGGTATGAATGGGTTCCCCCCTGTTTGTTTATGTACCACATTTACTGTGGTGTTGTCTGTCCTTATCAATAGTTGACCTGGATGCAGAAGGTCTTTGAAAGCCATAATAGCATTTATTACTGCTAGCATTTCCTTTTGATTGATGTGTAGGTGCTTTTCTTTTTGGGACCATTTGCCCTGAATGCACCGATCTGTCATGTGCGCCCCCCAGGCGTAGTCCGAGGCGTCTGTTGTGATGACTTGATTTGCTTGAGGCTTGCAGAATGGGAGACCTGTGTTTCTTTGGCATGCTTGAGCCCACCACAGAAATTCCGTTTGAAGACATGGAATCAGTGGTATTATTGTTTCCAAATTGTGGCTGTGTTGAGACCATAGGTTTTTCAGGTACCATTGAAGCTTCCTCATATGCAGCTTTGCACATGGGATTAGTAGTATGCAAGATGCCATGAATCCCAGAGCCTGCAGGATTTTCCTTGCAGTAAGCCTGGTGAAATTTGCTAGTTTTCTGAAGTATTGAGTTAGTTGCCCCTGTTTCTCTGGCGTGAGTTAGGCCATCTGGGTGTTTGTGTCCAAGTTGGCACCCAGGAAAATTATTGTTTGAGAGGGTATTAGCCTTGATTTCCTTTTGTTGACTGTGTATCCCAGAGAATTCAACAACATTATTACAAAAGCCAGATGTTTCAGAAGTATGTGCTTGCTGTCTGCTTGGATCAGGCAGTCGTCCAAATATGGGTATATTTGTATCCCTTGAAGTCTGCAGTAGGCAATTACTGATGCCAGGCATTTCGTGAATACTCTGGGCGCAGTAGATAAGCCAAAGGGCAATGCAGAGAATTGATAATGGGTTAAACCTGCAAGAGATCTGAGGTATCTTCTGCAATCTTGTCTGATTGGGACATGCAGGTATGCCTCCTTGAGGTCCAATGTTACCAGCCAAGACTCCTTGCCCAGCATGGGAAGAAGCTGCTGTAATGTGAGCATCTTGAATTTTGGCACGAGTAAAAATGTGTTTAGGATGGATAGGTCCAAAATAGGTCTCCAATCTTTTCCCTTCCTTGGTACCAGGAATAATCTGGAGTAAAAACCTTGACCTTGTTCTTGTGTAGGTACCTCTTGAATAGCTTTCATGTCCATGAGATTTGAAATTTGTTTTTGTGCCTCTGCCCTTTGATTGTGTGGCAGGTTTAGCTTGCCTCTCATTTTTGGAAGGGTGTGAAAATGGAATCTGTAGCCTCTATTTCTAATGTCCAGGATCCATTTGTCTTTTGTGACAATATGCCAATTTTTCGAAAATAATGCCAGTTTTCCACCTAAAGGTGCTGCCATTTGAGCCTTGCTTGGCATGCAAAGGGGAAAGTCATTGGGTCTGCATTCTGAATGGCTATCCTCACCACCTCTTTGTGTAGGAGCTTGCCATTGTCTGCCTCTAAACGATCCCTGAGATTGCCCTCTGCCCCTCGGGCGCCTGTATCTACCTCTTTGGGGTCTGTCCGTGGCTGGAAAGGACCAATTTTTGGAAGGCCAATTTCTACTGAAAGGTGCAGGTTGTACCTGTAGGAAATCTTTCACGGTTTGCATTGATTTAGCCTTTTCCTCCATTTTCTTTAATACCTCTTCAGCTTTGACACCAAATACATCTTTTTGCAGAGGGGCATCTAGTAATTTAGCTTTGACATGATCTGGTAAGGTTTGCTCTTTGAGCCAGGCATGTCTACGTATGACTGATCCTGTAACAGCAGCTCTACATGAGGCCTCTAAAGCATCAAAACCACATTGCAAGGTATGTTTACCCACTTGTTCTGCACTATGCATCAAATCCTGCAACTCCTTCAAGTCTGGTTGTTCAGGTTGTGACATTTTGTTTCTCAACTGTGATAACAGAATGGAACTGGCAGTTTACTGCCCTCATGGTTAAGGTGGCCGATGTGTATACCTTTTCCCCCCACCTTTCTAAAGCTCTGGAATCTCTCTCTGAAGGTAATGGATTTTTAGCAGTGGAGGTCTCAATTCCCTTGGGGCCCTGTGAGATAGTTTCTGGGTCAGCCGTATGGCTTTTGTATAGGAATTGGTGTGAGTCAGGAACCCGGTAATACCGGTCAGGCTTGACTGGGGCTGGAGGACTCTGGGTTAAGGCAGGCCTCCGAATACACATCAAGAATGTCTAAGACAGGAGGTATAGCCAGAGGTCTGTGCTGAGGGAGCAAGAGAAAATCCCTAAGCCTTTTCTTGGAGTCTGAGTACTCTTGGCCTTCCCAGTGGAAGTGTTCCCTCAAGGTATGCAAGGTTTCCCCAAAAGAGTAATCCTCAGGAGGGGAGAGAGAGGGAATGGACTCCTCTGCATCAGAATCTTCAAAAGGGGAGTATGAATGTTCCTGATCATCAGAATGCTCTGAAATAATGGAGACCTGGTCCGAGGAGGGGGATTCTTCCTCCACTCTGAGCCTTTTGTCCGGGGTGGGGGGGTTGAGAACCCCTGATAACAGTAAACAAATCCTCAGCCATTTTGAGCATCTGCTTTTTAAGCATGGGGCCTTGAGAAGGGCCCTGTGGAGCTTGTCTCTTAGTATGCATGGCTGCTTTAGACTTAGTGAAAGCCTTGATGGAAAAAGAAGAGGAAGGCCTGAAGACACCTTGAGAGGTGGAAGACCAGTCTAAATTCTGAGTTTCACCGCCAAGAGTGGCTTCGGTATCGGGAGTCGGGGTGTGGGCCGAAGAGCCTGCGACCTCAGGTACAGTAGACACCACCAATGAAGTGTCGTCGGTAGTCAGGGGTTGCGTAGGCGCCTCACTGAGAACCGGACCACCTGTAGTCGGCTTTGGCGTGGTGTCGGTAGAAGCCGCGGACCTCGTTTGTCGGTCCTTATCTTTGCGTCTTTTACTCAAAACAGGAGTCGGAGTATCCCATGACATAATGTAATTAAATTTTTTGCCAAAATAGTGTTGGGTGAACTCCGCCCGACGCTTAATGGTGCGTCTGTTGAATGTAGCACAAAAACGACAGGCCGAGACGTCGTGGTCTGGGCCTAAGCAAGGAATGCAGAGGGAATGAAAATCCTTATGCGGTATTTGCTTCCCACATGAAATGCAATTATTAACTTTGTCTGATATCGGTCTGAGGCAAGAAAAGTTTCCCCAACGGGGTACTTAGCTTTCAAGAAGACTTCGGTTGCAATATATTCATAATCTCAGGAGCTGGCCGACTGGCACTTGCGAACTGCTTCTGCTTCGGGCACCGCGCGGCAAGAAAGACTGGAGAAAATGGCGTCGGCTGGTTCTTTTATACCCCTGTCGCACTGACGTCAGGGAAGAAGCGACGACAACCGACGCCGGACCTAGACTTTGGAATTCGGCCGACCGAGGACCCGCCTGACGGCAGGAAAACCCATCTGTTATGACTGCAGCTGTATGCACGATGAACATCAGTGAGTTTCTCCAATACAAAGTTAAGGTCTCAGGCTGGAGTTGGGGCTCTCCTGTGTGGTCTTAAATTTTTGGCCCCTGTGTGGAACTGCTTGAGTAGTGGTTGAGAGAAGAGGGGAGGTTCTGTGTTATAATAAGCTGAAATGGCTGAGGCATGAATTTTCATGGAGGAAAAAGAAAGGCCCTTGTGAAGCATCTCAGTTAAGTATTGTAGAATCTGAGATAAGTTGGGTGATGCTGTGCTCATGCTTTGAGACTGGTTGCAGGCACAGAATCTTCCATTTTTCAGCATAAGATTTCCTAGTACTTGGCCTCCTTGCCTCTAAAATTATTCCATCACTGGTTTACTGAGGGATGGTAAAGGGTAATTAGCCAGGCTGCTAGGTTCAGGGTTTGAAGCTGAGGGTGCAGAATCTGGTTCTCCTGCTGAGACAACGGGGTAGGGATCTGAGGCAGGTGCCATGGGGCCAACAGTGACATACTGCGCAAGAGGGGGTATCAGTGTTGGCGTGGCCAGTCTGGTGCAATCAATATCTTCCTTGGTTTGTCCTGTTTGATCTTTAGTAGTACTTGGAAAGGAGAGGCAGAGGAGGAAAGGCATAAACTGATAGGTTTTTCCAGCTGAAGGACAGAACATCCTTTTTCCAAGCTTGTTTGTGGAAAGTCGTTGTGCAAAATTTGTCTAACTGGTAATTCTGGGGGGAGGCAAACGGGTCTATGTCTGGGCTCCCCCAATTGTTTGTCAACATGTTGAAAATATTTGGTTCCAGTTTCCACTCATGTGGGTCCATGAGGTTTCTGCTTAGTCCGTTTGCCAGTGTATTTAGTTTTCCTGGCAGGAATTGAGCTTGTAGATGCACTCGGTAGCTCAAGGCTGTGTTCCACAGCGCCATGACTAGTCTGCAGAGGGGGTAAGAATGGGTACCCCCTGCTTTTTTATGTACCACATAACAGTGTTGTTGTCCGTCTTTACCATTAATTGTCCTGGAAGAATGTGGTCCTTGAAGGCTGTCAGAACAATCTGCACAGCTAACATTTCTTTTTGATTGATATGCAGCTGCACTGGACTTGGGTTCCATGTGCACTGAATGCACTTCCCTGCCAGGTGAGTCCCCAATGCATAGTCTGATGCATCTGTTAGGGTTTGGGCAGCAGGGAGTAGAGTGAATGGTAGTCCCTTGTTTTGGTGGCCGGCCTCTGCCCACCAAAGGAACTCTAAGCGTAGGCAAGGTATGATAGAAATCATTGCTTCTAGATCCTGAGAATGTTGCCACCATAGGCTTTTTAGACACCATTGTAGTTTCCTCATATGCAGTCTTGCATATGGAATTAGAAGAATGCAAGAGGTCATAAACCCCAAGGCTTGCAGTATTTGCCTTGCAGATAGCAGGGATTTTGTGGCCACAAGTTTGAAGTAGGTTGTCAAATGAATCTGTTTCTCTGGCATGAGGAAAGCCATCTGGGAAGTTGGATTCAAGCTTGCTCCCAGGAATATAATTTGTCGACAGGCTACCAGGTGTGATTTCTTTTCATTTATGGTGTACCCCAGACAAGTTAGCACCCTTTGTACAAAAGCCAGATGATTCAAAATTATGTCCTGGCTTTCTGCCTGAATTAGACAATTGTCCCAGTATGGGTATATTTGAATATTTCTTTGCCTGCAAAACGCAATGACTGGAGCTAGGCACTTTGTGAATACCCTGGGCGCAGTAGATAAGCCAAAGGTCAGTGCAGAGAACTGACAGTGAGTGTAACCTGCTTTGAAGCGTAGGTATCTTCTGCAAGATTCCCTGATTGGGATGTGCAGGTATGCTTCCTTTAAATTGAGTGTTGCCAACCAGGCATCTTTGCCTAGCATAGGAAGCAACTGGTGAAGAGTCAGCATCTTGAATTTTGGAATCGCCAAAAAGGTGTTTAAAAGTAGACAGGTCCAGGATAGGAAGCCATGAATTGTCTTTTCTGGGTACCAGGAAAAATCTTGAGTAGAAACCTTGTCCCTTTTCATCTTTTGGTAGAGTTTGAATAGCCTTTATGCTTAAGAGAGAGAGCACTTGCATTTGAGCCTCTGTCCACTGATTTGGGGGTAGATCTGGCCAACCGTTTGGGGTTGGTAACGTGTGGAAGTGAAATCTGTATCCTTGGGACACTATATTTAAAACCCATTTGTCCTGGGTAATGAGTTAACAGTTTTTTGCATGTAGAGCAATCTTTCCTCCCAAAGGGGCAGTCAGTTGAGAAGTGCTTGGCAGTTTTAAAGTTAAGTCATTGAGGCAGTTTACCATAGGAGGGAGTTTTGCTACTCCCAGATTTGGAAGTGGGCACCCCCCACTGCTTAGTCCTGTGCGTACCCTGGGACTGAAGCCTGGGTGTTCTGCTGGATCTGGGTTTGAACTGAGAAGGCTTGGAGGAGGCAGGAAAGGACCAATTCTTAGAAGCCCAATGCCTATTAAATCTTGGAGGTTGTACTTGTAAGAAATCTTTAACAGTTTGCATAGATTTAGTTTTTTCCTCCATCTTTTTAAGAACTTCTTCTGCCTTATTGCCAAACAGGCGGTCCTGATTTAAGGGAGCATCCAGTAATTTAGCTTTAACATGATCTGGCAAGGATTGCTCCTTAAGCCAAGCATGCCTTCTAAGTACAGATCCAATGACAGAGCCCTGCAGGATGCTTTTACTGAATCAAAACCACATTGCAAAATGTTTTCCAACTTGTTCAGCAGAATGCATTAAAACCTGTAACTCCTTATTTTCAGCACAATCATGAATCAACATAATTTCTGTTTAAGCAATCCAATAATATGCTGCTAATACTTTAACATATGAAACTGGCAGTTTAAGGCCCTAATGGCCAAGGTTGCAGAAGTGTATACCTTCTTACCCCATCTATCCAGGACCCTGGAGTCTCTGTCAGAGGGGGTAGGATTTTTGGCAGTAGTAGCTTTAATGCCCTTGGGTCCCTGTGAAATGGTCTCAGGATCCGCAGTAGGATTTTTGAAAAGGAACTTGTGAGAGTCAGGAAAGTACAGTTGTGTACCTACCATAAATGTAGATGTTCGAGTGTATTCACTGTTGCAGTCATTACAATTGAGTTATCCTGCTGGCAGGCTACCCGCAGTAGGCCTGAATTCCAAAGTCTTGGTCCAGCGTCGGTTGCTGTCGCCTCCTCCCTGACGTCAGTGCACCAGGGGTATAAAAGATGCAGCCGACGCCATTTTCTTCAGTTTTTCTTGCCCCAGATGTCAGGTGCCCCTAAAATGGTAGGCTAAAATATGCCAATAAGCATGCATGCACAAACAACTTTTCCTTCATGTACAAGCAAATACACCACATTGGTTGTATAGAATAGAGAAGTACATACAAGTCCCAGCAAAGGAAAAGGGGGATGGTGGGAGGGTAACCTGGACTGCAACAGTGAATACACTCGAACATCTACATTTATGGTAGGTACACAACTGTACTATGTTCATCGCGTTTCACTGTTGCAGTCATTACAAGTGGGTTGAATCCCAAAGCTAAGGTAGGGAGGCTGGTGCTAAATAGGATTAGGAGAGGCTATCAGGCCCTGCAGAACTGCAGTGACAAAACCTGCCCTGGATTTAGAGTAGAGAGGTAAGTGACAGTACTTTGTAAATGTATGCACTGTACTCCAAGTTGCAGCCTCTAAGATGTCTTTGGTTGGTACTCCTCAGAGGAAGGCTGCTGAAGTGGCTGCTGCTCTGGTTGAATGTGGCCTAATGCCCTTAGGCACTGATTTGCCATGCTGTGAATAGCAGAAACGAATGCAGTGGCCTATCCACTTTGAAATAGTCTGCTTTGAGATAGGCTTTCCTTGTGATCCTGCAGCATATGCCACTAGAAGTTGTTCAGTCTTTCTGAAAGCTTTGGTTGTCAAAGTAGAAGCGTAACTGACTGTGAATGTCCAAAGAATGTAGAATTCTCAAACCCTTATTCTGAGGGTTTGGATAAAAAGTAGGCAAATGGATTGTTTGGTTAAGGGCCACACTGGACACTACCTTAGGCATAAATGTAGAGTTTGTCCGCAGAGAAACCCTGTCAGGATGGAAAATGATAAAAAGTTCCACGAGACTAGTCTAGCAGAAGTTATTGCTAGGAGCAAAGCTGTTTTCCAGGATAAGAATTTTATATCCGCTGTAGAGGCTGGCTCAAACTGAGGCAGTGTGAGTTTTTCCAAGACATAGTTGAGATCCCATGCAGGTATTGGTGCTCTCCTTGGAGATCTTACGTTTTTGGCCCCTCTGAGGAACTGCCTTAGTAATGGATGAGAAAAAATAGGTGGTTCTGCATTGTAATGAGCTGAAATGGCAGAGGCATGAATTTTAATTGATGAAAAGGAAAGGCCTTTATCAAGCATCTCAGTTATGTATTGCAAAATCTGAGGAATATTTGGAACAATCATGTCAAAACCTTGTGCCTGGTTCCAAGGGCAGAATCTCTTCCATTTTTCTGCACAAGACTTTCTGGTGCTAGGCCCTCCTGGCCTCCAAAATAACATCCATCACTGCTTTAGAGAGAGGTGTGTCTTGACTGGCTACATTATCCGCCATGCTGCCAGGTTTAAGGTCCTGAGTTGGCTGTGCAGAATCTGTCTTGTTGGGTCAATAAGTGAGGAATTTGAGGTAATGTCCAAGCTGGGCATTGAGACAAGCTCTTTAGGATTGGGTACCAGTGCTGTCGGGGCCAGTCTGGGGCAATCAGTATAAATTTTGGTCTCTCTTGTCTGACCTTGAGGAGTACTTTGGGGAGGAGAAGCAGAGGAGGAAAAGCATATACTGTTAGGTCTTTCCAGCTGAAAGATAGAGCATCCACTTTCCATGCTTGCTTGTGATAAGTCCTTGTGTAGAATCTCTGTATTTGGTAGTTGTGAGGGGAGGCAAATAGGTCTATGTCCGGGCATCCCCAGCTCCTTGTTGTCATGCTGAAGACTTGTGGATCCAATTTCCACTCGTGGAGATCCATTAGGTTTCTGCTTAGTTCGTCTGCTAGGGTATTTATCCTTCCTGGCAGGAATTGCGCCTGCAGATGTACTTGGCAAGTCAATACTGTGTCCCACAAGTTCATGGCTAGTCTGCAGAGGGGGTAGGAATGTGTGCCTCCCTGCTTGTTTATGTACCACATGACTGTAGTATTGTCCGTCCTTATCAGTAGTTGTCCTGGATGAAGTAGATCCTTGAAGGCTGTCAGGGCATTCTGAACAGCTAGCATCTCTTTTTGATTGATATGTAGATGTACTTGACTTGTGGACCATGTGCCCTGAATACATCTTCCTGCCATATGGGCCCCCCAGGCATAATCTGATGCATCTGTTGTCAATGTCTGCCTGGCTGTGGGAAAGGTGAATGGCTGTCCCGTGTTGTGGTGTCAGGCCTGTGCCCACCATCGAAACTCCTGTTGCAGGCAGGGATTGAGGGTAATTATTTTTTCCAGGCTGTGGCAATGTTGAGTCCAAACATTTTTTAGATACCACTGAAGTTTCCTCATATGGTCTTGCATATGGAAGTAGCAGAATGCAGGATGCCATGAAGCCCAAAGCCTGCAGAATTTTTCTTGCAGATAACTGGGTCTTTGTTGCCAACATTTTGAAATAAGTAGTCAGTTGTCTGTGTTTGTCTGGCATGAGATAAGCCATCTGGGCAGTTGTATTTAAACTTGCACCCAGGAACATTATCTCTTGAGAGGGTACAAGTTTTGATTTCTTTTCGTTTACTGTGTACCCTAGACCTGTTAGTAATCTTTTTACAAACGCCAGATGCTGTAGTAGAATGTCCTTGTTCTCTGCTTGAATAAGGCAGTCGTCCAAGTAAGGATATATTTGTATTCCTCTGTCTGCAAAATGCAATCACTGGTGGCAGGCATTTTCTGAAGACCCTGGGAGCAGTAGATAAGCCAAAGGGCAGTGCAGAGAATTGGTAGTGCATTGAGCCAGCTATAAATCTGAGGTATCTTCTGCATGATTGTCTGATTGGGACATGCAGGTATGCCTCTTTTGGGTCTAAAGTCACAAGCCAAGCCTTCTTACCCAGCATGGGCAGAAGCTGCTGCAGAGTCAACATTTTGAATTTTAGAATATCCAGGAATGTGTTTAGGATAGACAGGTCCAGTATTGGTCTCCAGGCTTTGCCCTTTCTGGACACCAAGAATAGCCTTGAGTAGAATCCTAGTCCCTGCTCTTGCTGTGGTACTAGCTGAATGGCTCTCATGTCCATGAGGGATGAAACTTGTTTTTGTGCCTCTGCCCATTGATTGCGTGGCAGGTATGGCATACCATTTGGCCTTGGCAGGGTGTGAAAGTGGAACCTGTAGCCTTGTGATACGATATTTAAGACCCATTTGTCCTGGGTGATCACGTGCCAATTTTGTGAAAAAAGTGCTAGTTTTCCCTCCACAGGGGCTGCCAGAAGATAAGTGCTTGGTACTGGCAGAGGAAAGTCATTGAGACTGTTTCCTGTATGGCTGTGATTTTTCCTCTCCGCTTTTGGAGGTAGAAGCATCCCATTGTTTAGGCCTGCATGAGCCTTGGGGTTGTGATCTGCCTCTGGGGCGTCTGTATCTGCCTCTTGTGGCCTGTCTGACACTGGAAAGGACCAATTCTTTGTAGGCCAGTTCCTGCTAAATCTGGGAGGCTGTACCTGCAAGAAATCCTTAACTGTTTGCATAGATTTAGCTTTATCCTCCATTTTCTTCAACACCTCTTCTGCTTTAACACCAAACAAAGTATCATGCTGTAACAAAGCATCTAATAGTTTTGCTTTAATATGATCAGGCAGATTCTGTTCTTTTAACCAACCATGTCTCCTAATGACAGAACCTGGAACAGCGGCCCTGCAGGAGGCCTCTAGAGAATCAAAACCACATTGCAAAGTATGCTTTCCCACTTGTTCAGCTGCATGCAATAAATCCTGCATTTCCTTGTTTTCTGCACATTCTGAAATCGTCAACATTTTCTGTTTAAGCAGTGTCATAAGATATTGCTGATATTTAAGCATATGAAACTGGCAATTTAAAGCTCTTACAGCCAAGGTTGCAGAAGTATAAATCTTTTTCCCCCCATCTGTCCAGGGCCCTAGAATCCCTATCAGAGGGGATATAGTTTTTTGCAGTGGAAGCCTTGACCCCTTTGGGACCCTGAGAGATAGTTTCTGGGTCAGCAGCAGGGTTTCTGTAAAGAAATTTATGTGAATCAGGAACCCGGTAGTATCTGTCTGGCTTAACAGGAGCTGGAGGTAAAGAGTCTGGAGACAGACCGGACTCTGGGAATACATCATCGACAATGTTTAAAACAGGAGGGATAGCAAGGGGCCTGTGCTGAAGTAATAAAAGGAAGTTTCTGAGCCTTTTCTTGGATTATGAGTAATCTTGGCTCTCCCAGTGGAAATGCTTCCTCATAATATGCAGCGTCTCCCCAAAAGAATAATCCTCAGGAGGAGAGGCTGAAGGGATAGATTCTTCAGCATCAGAATCCTCATAGGGAGGAAGAGAATATTCCTGTTCAGAAGAGGAATCAGAGGAAAAGGAAACCTGATCTGAAGATTCATATTCTATCTCTTGCCTAGGCCTCTTAGGAGGGGGATGGAAACCCCGATCAAAGCAATTAGGTCTTCGGCCATTTTAAGCATCTGTTTTTTAGGCATGTCCAGGAGACTGCTGCACTTGTTTCTTTGTCTTTAGAGCTGCTTTAGTCTTTGAAGCTGAAGTAGGTTTCACATATAACTGTGTAGGCCTGAAAACACCCTCAGAAGCAGATGCCTGCTCAGCGGCTCCGGACCCATCTGAAGGAACAGTTTCCGAGTGTCCAATACCTTGAGTTTCCAGCGGCCTAGTCAGCTCCACGTGGGAGTCGGAAGCGGTCTGTGGCTCTGAGGTAGCGGGCGTCAGGGGCTGCGAAAGCGCCTCACTGAGAATCGGCGACTGGCTAGCGGAAGCCTCGTTGTCAGTTTTGGACCTCGGATGCTTGTACTTTTCTTTTTCTTTGCGCTTTTTATAAACTCCGGTAGTCGGCTGTTCCGACGGCATTATATAATTAATCTTCTGCCAAAGTAATGAAATGCAAAATCGTACCGACGCTTAATAGTGCGTTGGTTAAATCTAGCACAAAACTGACAACTAGCAACGTCATGGTCAGGGCCTAGGCAAGGAATACAGTAAGAATGAAAGTTTCCTTAACGGGGTACTTAGCTTTAATGAAGACTTCGGATCTGAAATTCGAATTTGAAAATCTCAGGAGTCGGCCGACCGGCACTTGCGAACTGCTTTTGCTTCAGGCACCGCGCGGCAAGAAAGACTGGTGAAAATGGCGCCAGCTGCATCTTTTATACCCCTGGTGCACTGACGTCAGGGAGGAAGCGACAGCAACCGATGCCGGACCTAGACTTTGGAATTCAGGCCGACTGCAGGTAGCCTGCCACCAGGATAACCCAACTGTAATGACTGCAACAGTGAAACACGATGAACATCCCCGTAATATCTATCAGGTTTTTTGGGAGCAGGAGTTATAGAGATTCAGGGGCCAAGCTAGATTCCGAAAAGGCATCAACAATGTCTAGTACACGAGGGATGGCTAAAGGCCTGTGCTGGGGCAGGAGTAAGAAATCCCTAAGCCTCTTTATAAAATCAGAGAAATCCTGACTTTCCCAATGAAAATGCTCCCTAAGAGTATGCAAGGTTTCACCAAAAGAGAAATCCTCCAGGGGAGGAAGCAGAGGGAATAGAGTCCTATGCATCAGAATCCTCATAGGTAGATAAGGGTAAATTCTGGTCATCAGAGGAAACAGAAATTTCAGAATCCTGGTCAGAAGTATCATAAGCAAACTCAGTCCTAGGTCTCTTAGAGGAGGAAGGTTGAAGGTTGGCTTCCCCTGATTAAAGTAGGTCTTCAGCCATTCTTACCATTTGTTTTTTAGGCATAGAGGCCTGACCATGCGGTCTGGGCATCAGTTTTCTAGGCATGGTTCGAGTTTTAGGCCTTGAAGAAGAAGATGGCGTCGGTTTAATATGCAAGTCAGTAGGCTTGAATACACCCTCAGAAGCCGTGTGCCTGCACAGCGGCTCCAGACTCATCCAAGGTAGAGACATCCGCAGGTTCCACAGTTGAAGCATCTCGCGGCATACCGGACTCGGAATGGGTCTCAGTAGAGGCCAGCGAATCTGAAGTAGCATGCATCAGGGGCTGCAAAAGTACCTCACGGAGTACCGGCGAACTGGCGACTGGTTTAGGAGAAGCATCGTCGGCTGCTTTGGACCTAGGCAGCCTGTCTCTAATCTTTATCTTTGCGTTGTTTCAGAATGTCGGTAGTCGGATGGCTTACTGAAGACATATCTGGATAACTGAACCGAGCACCAAAATATTTAGAAGCGAAAATATACAGACGATGGATAGCTTGTGGTTTAAATAAGGCACAAAACCGACAGCGAGGTACGTTGTGGTCAGGGCCTAGGCAAGGAATACAGTACGAATGAAAATCTTTATGAGGTATTTGCTTTCCACAAGAAATGCAATTTATAACTTTTACTGACATCGGTAAGGAGCAAGAAAAAGTTTCCCCAATGGGGTACTTAGCTTTCAGTTGAAGACTTTGGTTCTGAAACTTGAAAATGAAAATTTCAGGAGTCGGTCGACCGGCACTTGTGAACTGCTTCTGCTTTGGGCACCGCACGGCAAGAAAGACTGATGTAATGCGTCGGCTGTATGTTTTATATCTCAACTACCTGATGTCACGGAAGAAGAGACAGCAACTGACGCAGGACCAAAGACTTTGTTAATCAGACCGACTGAGGGCTACTGCAAGTAGATAACCCAAATGTGATGACTGCAACAGTGAAACGCGAAGAACATCTTGTGCCAGCCTTCCCCAGGAGTGTCTGTGTGCTTGTATATAAACCAAATCTCAAAGTGTGTGTGTGTGTGTGTGTGTGTGTTACTTGGGCAGGGGCATGAAGCACTGGTTGGACAGAGAGGGTACTGGAGATTTTGGCTTGACTACTCGGCTGAGATCGAACCCTATAGCAGTGCCAGTGGGGAGTCTTACTGGGGATCTGGAGAGAAAGGGAGAAACCTGCCCCAGACTGATTGCGATCTGTGTGCTGTTAAGGGAAATTGTTCTTTATTGTGTGTGTAATTGTTATCCTTCCAAATGAGCACTCCCCTCATTGGTGCTAGTGGTGAGAATTGAGGCTCCTTGATTACTGGGCCGGTGCAAGGCATCACAGAGGGTGTTCAAAAGCTTGACTTTTATGTCTTCAACAAGCAGCTGTGTAGAGAGCCATACATATCTTTGTAGAACTGACCCAGATGCGGGTACCCTAGTGGCTGCATCCACAGCATAAGCATACTCCATTACCACATCCACCTAGCTGAATGGCTGTTTGAATAAGCTGCCCTAGGGAGGCTTTAGAGTCCTTTTTTGAGATCAAGTTCTAGCATTTACTTTAATATGTGCTCATGGAACTTCAAGATATGAGCCTAACAGTTCAGAGCTCTGAATGGTGACGTAGCAGATACAGAAGACTTTTTACATACTGTCCTGGGGTCTATTCTCCTAATCATTGGGGAAAGTTTCTCTCCCATCTGGGATTTTTTCCACTTTGGTATTTTCTAGAGACAGTATCAAAATAGTACAGTTGTGTACACTTACCATAAATGTAGATATTCAAGTGTATTCACTGTTGCAGTCATCACATTTGGGTTATTCCTGCCAGGGTAGCCCTCAGCCAGCCTGAATACCAGAGACTTGGTATTTCTGCATCGGTTGCTGTCGCTTGAGGACTGACGTCAGGTCGTCAGTGGTATAAAGGAAGGCATCCAACGTCATTACATCAATTTTTCTTGCCCTAACCTGTCAGGAGCCCCCAAAGTAGGAGGCCAGACTCTGGTGGTAGAACCCCACCAGTGGAAAATAAATGCCAATATGTCCCTTGTAAGGAAAGGAGAAAGTACAGTTTTGTACCTACCATAAATGTAGATGTTCGAGTGTTCACACTGCTGCAGTCATTACACTTGGGTTATCCTGCTGTCAGGTGGTTCCCCAGTCAGCCTGAGTTCCAAAGTCTTGGTCCGGCGTCGGTTGCTGTCGCCTCCTCCCTGACGTCAGTGTGACAGAGGTATATAAGATGCAGCCGATGCCATTTTCTTCAGTTTTTCTTGCCCCAGATGTCAGGTGCTCCCAAATAGGTAGGTAATTCAAACTGCTAATAAAACATAAATAAGAAAAGCAAACAACAACTTTCAGTTACCAGCAAATATTCCCCATAGGTAGTAAAGGGTAGAAGACCTAGGTATGTACCAGCAAGAAAGAGGGGAAGGAGGGAGGGTAACCTGGACTGCAGCAGTGTGAACACTCGAACATCTACATTTATGGTAGGTACAAAACTGTACTATGTTCATCGTGTTACACTGCTGCAGTCATTACACTTGGGTAGAATCCCAAAGCTGAGGTAGGGTGGCTGGTTCTATGATGCATTAGGGGTGGTTATAAGGCCCTGCAGCACTGCTGAGCTGAAGCCAGCTCTGGATTTAGAGTATAGAGGCAGATGGTAATGCTTGGTGAAGGTATGCACAGATTTCCATGTTGCTGCTTCCAAAATATCCTTGGTAGGTACTCCTCTGAGGTAGTCCATTGAAGTGACTATGACTGTTGCCCTGGTGGAGTGAGATCTAATGCTGGTAGGCACAGGTTTTTCGTGGTGCGTATAGCAGAAACGTATGCAATGTCTTATCTATTTGGAAATAGTCTGTTTTGAAATGGCTTTTCCCTGTGCTCCTGCGGCATATGCTACCAATAATTGCTCAGATTTTTCTGAAAGCTTTGGTTTTGTCCAAGTAGAAGCGTAACTGCCTGTGAATGTCCAATGAATGCAGTAGTCTCTCCCCTTTATTCTGTAGTTTTGGATAAAAAGTTGGCAAGTGAATAGTTTGGTTTAGAGAGACACTTGAAACCACCTTAGGCATAAATGTAGGGTTAGTTCTTAAGGACACCCTGTCCTGGTGGAAAATGAGGAAAGGTTCCACTGCCATTAGTGCCTGTAATACTGAAACTCTTCATGCTGATGTTACTGCCAGGAGCAGAGCAGCTTTCCAAGAGATATATTTTAATTCTGCTGTGCTAGCTGGCTCAAAAGGAGGTAAAGTTAATTTTTCCAAAACAAAGTTGAGGTCCCAAGTTGGAGTAGGTTGCTCTACTGGGCGGTCTTATGTTTTTTGCCCCTCTGAGGTACTGTTTTAGCAAAGGATTAGAGAAAATTGGTGGATCCATGTTGTAATGAGCAGAGATGGCAGAGGCGTGGACCTTGATGGATAAAAAGGAGAGGCCTTTGTCCAGCATCTCAGTCAAATATTGTAGTATCTGAGGAATGTTTGGCACAAGAGGGTCAAGGCTGTGAGCCTGGTTCCAGGCACAGAATCTCTTCCATTTATCCGAATAGGCTTTCCTGGTACTAGGCCTTCTGGCCTCCAGGATGACGTCCATAACAGCTTTGGAGAGAGGCATTGCTTGCTTGGCTACGGTATCTTCCATGCAGCTAGGTTTAAGGTCTTTAAGCTGGCTGTGGAGTATCTGATTGTTGTACTGAGACAGCAGATGTGGTATTTGAGGCAAAATCCAGGGTGGTCCTTGTGCTAATTTTTTTAAGATTGGGTACCAGTGCTGGCGTGGCCAGTCTGGTGCAATCAGGATCATCGTTGGCTCCTCTTGCCTGGCTTTTATGAGTACCTTTGGAAGAAGAGGCAGTGGTGGGAAAGCGTATACTTTTAGGTTTTTCCAGCTGAATGAGAGGGCATCCACTTTCCATGCTTGTGGATGGTAACTCCTTGTGCAGAATTTCTGTAGCTGGCAATTCATTGGGGATGCAAACAGATCTATGTCTGGGCTCCACCATTTCTGTGTTATCATTCTGAATATTTGTGGATTCAATTCCCATTCATGGGAATCCATGATATTTCTGCTTAAGTTGTCTGCCAGTGTGTTTTTCTCTCCTGGCAGGAATTGTGCTTGTAGATGAACTTGATAGTTTATAGCTGTGTTCCACAAGGTCATGGCTTGTCTGCAGAGGGGATAGGAATGAGTGCCCCCTTGCTTGTTTATGTACCACATAACTGTGGTGTTGTCTTGTCTTTAGTAGTAGTTGTCCTGAATGCAGCAGGTCCTTGAAAGCTATAAGGGCATTTTGTACAGCTAGCATCTCTTTCTGGTTAATGTGAAGATGCTTTGTTCTGTGGGCCACTTGCCCTGAATAGATTTTCCTGCCATGTGTGCTCCCCAGGCGTAATCCGATGCATCTGTTGTCAGTGTTTGCCTGGCTGTGGGTTGAGTAAAAGGCTGTCTCTTGTTGAGGTGACAAGCTTGAGCCCACCATCAAAACTCCTGCTGAAGGCAAGGAATTAGTGGTATAACTATTTCCAAACTTTGACAGTGTTGAAACCATACACTCTTTAGGTACCATTGTAGTTTCCTCATATGCAGTCTGGCATATGGAATTAGTAGTATGCAAGATGCCATGTAACTTAAGGCCTGCAGAATTTTTTTTTGCAGGGAGTTGGGTCTTTGTTGCCATCAACTGAAAGTACTGAGTCAGTTGTCCTTGCTTGTCTGGTGTGAGATAAGCCATCTGGGCCGTTGTGTTCAAGCTGGCACCCAAGAATATTATCTCTTGTGAGGGCACTAGTTTTGATTTATTTTCGTTTACTGTGTACCCCAGGCAACTTAACTTTTTTTACAAATGCCAGATGCTTTAGAAGAATGTCCTTCCTCTCCGCTTGAATCAGGCAGTCGTCCAGGTACGGGTAAATATGAATTCCTGTCTGCAAAATGCAATTACTGGTGCCAGGCACTTTGTGAAGACCCTGGGCGCAGTAGATAAGCCAAAGGGCAGTGCAGAGAATTGATAGTGCATTGGACCAGCTATGAATCTGAGGTATCTTCTGCAGTTTTGTCTGATAGAGACATGCAGGTATGCCTCCTTGAGGTCCAAGGTCACGAGCCAAGCTTGCTTGCCCAGCATGGGAAGAAGCTGCTGCAATGTCAACATTTTGAATTTCGGAACATCCAGGTAAGTGTTTAGAGAAGAAAGATCCAGAATGGGCCTCCAGGCTTTGTCTTTTCTGGGAACCAGAAAGAGTCGAGTAAAATCCTTGTCCTTGTTCCTGTGGTGGTACCTTTTGAATAGCTCCCATGTTGATGAGCGCTGTAATTTGTTTTTGAGCCTCTGGCCACTGATTTGGTGGCAAATTTGGCATTCCTTTTAACCTTGGCAGTGTGTGAAAGTGGAACCTGTAACCTTGAGATACGATATTGAGAATCCATTTGTCTTTGGTGATCATATACCAATTGTGATAGAAATGAGCCAGTTTTCCTCCCAAGGGGGCTGCCAAGAGAGAGTTGTTTGGCAGCTGTAGTGGGAAGTCATCGGGACTGTTTTTTATAAGGTTGGTGCCTGTCTTCCCCTTCTTTCTGGCCTGATGCACCTCATTGTCGAGGTCTGTAAGGACCTTGTGGCTGACCTCTACCTCTTGGACGTCTGTATCTGCCCCTTTGAGGTCTGTCCGTAACTGGAAAGGACCAATTCTTTGTTGGCCAGTTTCTACTAACTCGAGGAGGCTGAACCTGTAAGAAATCCTTCACTGTTTGCATAGATTTTGCCTTATCCTCCATTTTCTTTAATACCTCTTCTGACTCAACTCCAAATAAGACATCATGCTGCAAAGGTGCATCCAGTAGTTTAGCTTTAACATGATCTGGTAACGTATGTTCTTTTAACCATGCATGTCTTCTAATGACAGAGCCTGTAACTGCTGCTCTTCAGGAGGCCTCTAAAGAATCAAAACCACATTGCAAAGTATGTTTTCCCACTTGTTCAGCAGCATGCAATAAATCCAATTAGGAGGATTTGTATCTGGAAGCATTTTTTGTTTCAACTGAGACATCAAAAATTGCTGATATTTTAGCATGTGAAACTGGCAATTTAAGGCTCTCATTGCTAAAGTTGCAGACGTATATACTTTCTTTCCCCATCTGTCTAATGCTCTGGAATCTCTGTCAGAGGGAACTGGATTCTTTGCTGATGAGGCCTTAACCCCTTTGGGTCCCTGAGAAATAGTTTCAGGGTCTGCAACAGGGCTTTTATACAGAAATTTGTGTGAGTCGGGGACTCTAATACCAGTCAAGTTTAACTGGAGCTGGAGGTAAGGAATCAGGATTTAAGCTGGATTCAGTATACACATCATCCACAATATCTAACACTGGTGGAATTAGCAATGGGTCTGTGTTGAGGTAATAATAGGAAGTCTCTGAGCCTTTTCTTGGATTCTGAGTAATCCTGGCCTTCCCAATGGAAATGCTCTCTCATGGTATGTAAAGTTTTCCCAAAGGAGTAATCCTCTGGTGGAGAGGCTGATGGAATTGATTCCTCAGCATCAGAATCCTCATAAGGGGGTAAAGAATAACCTAGGTCTGAGGAAATGGAACCTGGTTGGATGAGTCATAATCTGCATCCTGTCTAGGCCTTTTATCAGGTGGGGGATGGGACCCCCTGATCAGAGTGATTAGGTCTTCGACCATTTTGAGCATTTGTTTCTTAGGCATGGAGGCCTGTCCTGGAGACTGTATTTGTTTCTTTGTTTTTAAAGGAGGCTTAGACTTAGAAGAGGGTTTAATGCTTAGTTGAGTAGGTCTGAAGACACCCTCAGAAGCTGAGGGTTGCTCAGTTACTCCGGATCCCTCAGCAGGGTCGGTTTCAGTAGTCTGAAAAACTTGTGCGTCCGAAGGCCCAGCCATCTCCACGAGGGAGTCAGAGGCGGCCTGTGGTTCTGCAGAAGCAGTCGTCAGGGGCTGCGAAGGCACCTCACTAAAAACCGGAGAACTGGCGACTGGCCTAGAAGAGGCTTCGTCGTCAGTTTTGGGCCTCGGATGCCTGTCCTTGCCTTTGCGCTTTTTATGAATTCCAGTCGTCGGAAGCTCCGACGGCATGGTATAATTAAATTTTCTGCCAAAGTAATGTTGGGCAAAATCAAACCGACATTTAATAGTGTGCTTGTTAAACCTAGCACAAAACCGACAACCAGTGACGTCATGGTCTGGGCCTAGGCATGGGATACAATAAGAATGGAAATCCTTATGAGGTATTTGCTTCCCACAAGAAATACAGTTATTAACTTTTACTGACATCGGTCTGAGACAAGAAAAGGTTTCCCCAACGGGGTACTTAGCTTTGTAGAAGACTTCGGTTCTGGATTCGGAATGAAAATCTCAGGAGTCGGCCGACCGGCACTTGAGAACTGCTTTTGCTTTGGGCACCGCACGGCAAGAAAGACTGAAGAAAATGGCGGACCAAGACTTTGGAACTCAGGCCGACTGAGGAACCGCCTGACGGCAGGATAACCCAACTGTAATGACTGCAGCAGTGTAACACAATGAACATCAAGGAAGAATGGTAATAAAAGGAGAAAGAGAATAAAGGGGGATGGAGGGAGGTAAACCAGGACTGCAACAGTGAAGACACTCTTAACATCTACATTTATGGTAAGTGTACACAACTGTACTATGTTCTTCATGTTTTACTGTTGCAGTCATCACATTTGGATAGATTCCCAAAGCTGAGGAAATGGGTGGAGGCAGTCCAGGAAGTTAGGGGCTGGCTAGCATGCCCTGCAAGACTGCAGAGGCAAACCCTGCCCTGGATTTGGAGAAGAGAGGTAGGTGGTAATGCTTGGTAAAGGTATGAACAGATGTCCAGGTGGCAGCCTTCAGGATGTCCCTGGTGGGGACTCCCCTGAGGAAAGCTGCAGAGGTGGAGGCTGCTCTGGTGGAGTGCGTCCTGACCCCCTTGGGCAGGCTTGCCATGCTGTTTGTAGCAGAAATGGATGCAGTGTGCTATCCATTTGGAAATGGTTTGCTTGGAGATGGCTTTGTTTTCTGTCCCTGAAGCAAAGCTAACCAGCAATTGATCAGACTTTCTGAAGGGTTTAGTCCTGTCCAGAGAGTATCTGAGCTGTCTGTGCACATCTAGAGAGTGCAGAATCCTTTCCCCTTGTTTTAGGGGTTAGGAAAGAAGGTGGGCAAATGGATGGATTGGTTGAGAGCCACACTGGACACCAACCTTGGGCATGAAAGATGGATTAGTTCTGAGGGAAACCCTGTCTGCATGGAAGATGAAGGGTTCCACAGCCATGAGTGCTTGCAGCTCAGAGACTCTTCTGGCTGAAGTAATGGCCAGGAGGAAAGCCATCTTCCAGGAGAGAAATTTTTAGCTCTACAGAAGAAGCTGGTTGGAAAGCGGGCAGGGTGAGCTTTTCCAAGACGAAGATAAGGTCCCAAGCTGGTGTTGGTGCCCTTCTGGGGGGGGGGCCGCAAGTTGCTAGCCCCTCTGCGGAACTGTTTTAATCACAGGGTGTGAAAAAAGAAGATGCTCAGTGGGAAAATGAGGCATGAATGTCTATACAGGAGAAAGAGAGACCACTGTGTAGTAGGTCAGCTAAGTAATCCAGGATGAGAGGGATGGAGGGGTATGACGTATTGGCCTCCTTACCTGGACCCAGGTGCAGAACCTTTTCCAATTATCTGCATAATACTTTCTGGTGCTAGGCTGTCTGGCCTCTCAGATGACATCCAGAACCTGTTTACTGACAATGGCAGATTGGTCAGGGGTTAGGGTATAAGCTGGGTGCATGAATTCCCCTTCTCTCTACGTTAGGAGGTTTGGAATCTGAGTTAGATTCCATGGAGGTAGCGGGGAGAGGCTGCGCAGCAAGGGGTACCAGTGCTGTCGCCAGTCTGGAGCTATGATAATGGTCCTTGGTTTTTCCTTCCTTATTTTGAGCAGTACCCTGGGAATGAGAGGTAAGGGAGAAAAGGCATAGACAGAGAGGTTCACCCAGGGGAAGGACAAGGCATCCACTTTCCAAGGCATGCAGTGATGCTGCCTGGTGCAGAATATGCTGAACTGATTATTGGTGTGGGAGGCAAAGAGGCCGACCTCCGGGGGTTCCTCATTTCTGAGTTATTAGGAAGAAGGTGTTTCTGTTGAGCTGCCACTTGTGGGGGGTCCAAGAGCTTTCTGCTTAATTGGTCTGCCTGAGAGTTGAGAGAGCCTGGCAGGTATTGTGCTAACAGGTGTATTTGCATGGAAGAGGCTGTGAACCAAAGGGTCACGGCCAGTCTGCACACCAGGTAGGAGCGAGTCCCTCCCTGATTGCTGATGTAGCACATTATAATGGTGTTGTCTGTTTTGATCAGGAGAACCCCTGGAGAGAGAAGGGGTTTGAAAGCTATTGGGGCCTGCTGGACAGCCATCATCTCTTTTTAATTAATATGCAGGGGGAGTTGCTGGGGGTTCCATTGGACCTGTATGCACCTGCTGTCCAGGTGTGCACCCCAAATGTAGTCTGATGCGTCTGTGGTGAGGATCTGGGCAGCTGTTTATGGGGAGAAGGGCAGTCGCTTGCTGTGGGAGCAGGCTGTTGCCCACCAAAGAAATTCCTACCTCAGGCAAGGAATAATTGGGAGAAGAGTTTACAGATCTTGAGAGTGTTTACACCAAAGGCACTCTGAGTACCGCAGAAGTTTCCTCATATGCAGTCTGGCATATGGAATGAGGAGAATGCAACAGGCCATGAACCCCAGGGTTTGCAGGATTTTCCTTGCAGAAAGCTGGGGCCTGATGGCCAGTTGAGAGAAGTAAGCTGATAAGAAAATGTGTTTCTCTGGCGTAAGGTTTGCCATCTGGGATGCTGTGTCCAGACTTGCTCCCAGGAAGATTATCCTTTTGGTGGGTACCAGTTTGGATTTCTTTTCATTGATTGTGTACCTTAGGGAGGTTAGTAGGTCCCTTACAAAGGCCAGGTCTTTCAGGAGGTTTTCCTGTCTGCCTGAATAAGGCAGTCTAAGTAGGGGTACATTTGAATATTTCTTTGTCTGCAAAAGGCAATGGCCAGAGCCAGGCATCTTGTGAAAAGTCTGGGAGCAGTACATAAGCCAAAGGGAAGCGCGGAGAACTGAAAGTGTTGAGATCCTGCCCTGAAGTGGAGATATTTCCTGCAGGACTCCCTGATAGGAATGTGGAGGTAGGCCTCTTTTAGGTCCAGGGTGGCTAGCCAAGCGTCCTTGGAGAGCATAGGTAGCAGCTGCTGGAGGATCAGCATTTTGAATTTTGGGAACAGGAAGGTGTTTAGAATGGATAGATCAAGGATGGGGAGCCAGGTGCCCTCTTTTCTGCGCACCAAAAAAGTTTGGAGTAGAAGCCTTGGCCTATCTGCTCTGCAGGAACATGCTCCACTGCCCCCAAGGAGGAGAGGGAATGGAGTTGCTTTTGAGCCTCTGCCCACTGACTTGGTGGCAGATCTGGGAACCCTTTTGGGGTCAGAAGGGTGTGGAAGGAGAATTTGTACCCCTAACACACAATGTTCAGAACCAACTGGTCTTTGGTATTGGTGGCTCAGGTGCTTGAGTAAAAGGAGAGTTTTCCTCCAAGGGGTATGTGAAGTTGGGCAGAGACGAGGTCGGGAGGAGGCGAGTCATTGTGAGTTCTTACCATAAGGGGATGGCTTAGAACTCCCTGGTTTTGAAGTGGAGGTAGTCCACTGCTTAGATCTGTGTGACACCTGGGGCTGCTGTCTGAGAGGTCTGTTTCCATGGGACCTAGGCTGGCCCTGTCTACTCGGAGCAGGAAAGAACCAATGCTTGGAGGTAAAATGCTGGCTGGACCTGTAAGAAATCTTTAACAGTCTGCATAGATTTTGCTTTTTCTTCCATCTTTTTTAAGACCTCTTCTGCTTTAGTACCAAATAAGTTATCTTTGTGCACCCAACAATTTTGATTTGACATGGTCTGGCGGGGGTCGTTCTTTAAGGCATGCATGTCTTCTAATTACAGATCTGGTGAATGCTACCCTTCAAGAAACTTCTACGACGTCAAAACCACAGTGCAAAGTGTGTTTTGTTACTTGACCAGCAGAATGCACTAAGTCCTGTAAATCTTTAGAGTCTGCCCACAGGAAAGGAGGAAATGTTTTTTGTTTAAGGAGTTCCAAGGTATGTTGCTGATACTTCAGCATATTGAACTGACAATTTAGTGCGCTGACAGCAAGAGTAGCTGAGGTGCATACTTTTTTACCCCATCTGCCCAGTGCTCAGGAATCCTTGTCTGAGAGGGTGGGATTCTTAGCTGAGGTTGCTTTAATCCCTTTAGGCCCTTGAGTAAGACAGCTGTTGGATTTTTAAAAAAGATACTTGTGAGAGTCAGGGACTCTGTATTACCTGTCTGGTTTTCTGGGAGCAGGAGTGAGGGCATCTGGAGTCAAGCTGGATTCAAGGAAGACATCATCCAGTACATCTAGGCTAGGACTGGGGGGATGGCTAAAGGCCTTTGTCGTGGAAGGTGCAGGAACTCTCTGAGTCTCTTTTTAGACTGTGGGTTAATCTTGACTCTCCCATTGGAAATGCTCCCTTAAGGTATGCAGGGTCTCTCCAAATGAAAAATCCTCTGGGGAAGAGGTTGAAGGAATGGACTCCTCTGCATCAGAATCCTCATATGTGGAGAGGGGCTGCATGTCTTCATAGTCAGATGCATCAGATTCATCTGACTCTTGTTCAGACAAAGCTACTGGAGACAGATCTCTTCCTTTTTGAGGGAGTGGCTTGGCTTCTCCTAATCAGCATGATAAGGTCTTCTGCCATTTTAAGCACTTGAGACTGAAGCAAGGGAGCAGGCACCTGAGAATAGGTAGTCAGTTTCTTGGGTGTCGTTCGACCCCTGGGCATAAGGAAATCGGTTTTCCATGGAACGGAAGCCGTGAAAGAAGGCGTCGGTTTATGTTGGGATTCGGTGTTGCAAAGGACTTCCTCGGAAGCCGGTGCCTGCACAGTGCTCCGGACCCATCCAAGGTAGAGACGACCGCGGGATCCTTAGACTAAAAAGAGTTCTACGGAATATCGGACTCCGATAGGGTCTCGGTAGTGGCCTGTGAATCAACTGAAGATGGCATCAGGGGCTGCGAAAGCGCCTGAGTTCCGGAGGACTGACGACCAGCTTAATGGAAGCGTCGTTGGAAGGTTTGGTCTTGTGCGGTCTGTCTCTGTCTTTATCTATGTTTTTTCGGAAGATCTGCTGTCGGATGGCTTACCGAAGCCATATCGGAATTCGAGGACTGTAAAACGGAAATATCTGGCTACAATAAGGGCCAGACGACGAATAGTTCTGGAGTTAAAGCACAGAAGAGACAACGAGGGACGTCGTGGTCTAGGCCTAGATAAGTGACGCAGTAAGAGTGCAAGTTCCGGTGTGGTATTTGCTTTCCGCAGGCGAGACAGTTGTTAACTTTTTCTGACATCGGTTAGTGCATGAAAAAAGGATCCCCACTGGGGTACTTAGCTTTCGAAGGCTTCAATTCGGAAACGAAACTCAGGTAGTGGCCGACCGACACTTGTGTGAACTGTTTCTGCTTCGGGCTCCACAGCAAGAAAGACTGACGTAATGTTGTCAGATGCCTTCCTTTATAACACTGACGACCTGATGTCAGTCTTCAAGCGACAGCAACACACGCAGAAATACTAAGTCTTTGGTATTCAGGCCGGCTGAGGGCTACCCTAGCAGGGATAACCCAAATGTGATGACTGCAACAGTGAAACAAGAAGAACATCTGCCACCTTTTTTTTTTTTTTTTTTAAATAATGAAATGGGTGGTGTTCCTGGACCTCATAAAATCTATCTGGCCTTTTTGGGTCCAGGATTAAGAATTGGTAACTTGAGAGTTAGCCTCAAAACCCCTCCAATAAAGCTCCTTGGAACTGCTTCTGTTGGGGGAGGGGTCAAATAAGCCAGTACCTTTAAGGGCCTCTTTTGCGCATCAGAAACCTCAGTAACTTGCCACTAAAAATGGTCCCTCAGAAGGGCCAAGGCCCCCCCCAAATGTGAGGTCCTCAAATGCGGAGTCTAGGGTTAAAGTGCCTCACTTTCAGTATTCTAAGCTCAAGGATGAGGGCATCTGTGACCTGTAATCTAGGTCATCACTCTCTTCCTGCGTGACATCATCTGATGTTATAGGCCTGGCATGGTGCACCTGACACCCTTGCAAAAGGCTTAAGCAGCCCTGGATCAATGAGAACCAATCTGCTGACTTTACAGGGAAAGCAGCCACATAATTCCAATTGTAGTCGCTTTTACTTTGTCCTTGGGGATTTGATGAATTCTGCAGTTTAGTTTAAGCTCAGGAGTCTAGTTCACCAGCCACATGGTTGCTCACATCCACTATCAGAGTTGAGCCTTCTTTCCCTGACAATCAACAGGCATCTCCTTACTAGGAACACAGAGAAGTCACAGTTAGAAGGCTCCACTTTTTGCTTCGTTGAGACAGACACGGCTGAGCCAATCAATAAAATTGCCTCCATAGGGGCACTGTCAGGGTATATGCTCCACCTCAGTACTGGTGTCCTTGGACAATCCTCCAACTCCTCCAGGCCTATATCATGGTTTCCAAGGGTAGGCACCTGGACGACTGCTACATGATGCCATCAAGGTTTGATGGATAAGTGCAGTTGCCTTTACATGAACTACAATGGTATCCCTTTAGGCTTTAATGGATTTTCACCAGTGTCACAAGATGCGACACTGTAGCCACGGGTTAAATATACACACTTGCTGTATCTGTCCTGGAAATTAATTTGTGTTTTGCAAGAACACTTGATCTGCTTGGCCAGCATCCCCTGACCTCCACTTGGAAATGTCAAATACCAAGCAGATGAAAAAGATATCACACACACACAGACACACCTACAAATTACCTCCATTAGAAAGGCTAGAAAATCAGTCCCCTAGGGAATACTTATCCTCCTCTCACACTCTGGCCAAAGGATTACAGGAATGTCAAACTCATCATAATAAGTGGCAAGAAAGAACTGTACACAGCTAAACATACATCTGCTTTTGTATTGAGATGTGGAGACATCTGAAGGGAAAGAGATGCATAGGCAATGAATTGGGGACAGGGAAACTGAAAAGAAGTAGGATTCCACCTGCAAAGCAAATCCCCAAAGATATGACTGCAGCAGCAACTTGCATGTAGAATGCCACATCGTACAGAAATGTTGGACGTGACCGGCAAAGAACCAAGCAGTTACATCAAAGCTGAGGCAGACAATTCTTTAATATCCAGGTATGCAAATTAGCATTTTGTTTCCCCCAAAAATGAGGATTCCCCAGAACAGGTCAGACCACGATGGATTCTTCCTTACTCTCATGTGGCAGCAATCTCAGAACCGATTAAGAGTAGCAGGGTGCAAAGGGCACAGCTACCCACATGCTGCATGGCAGATGTGGGACTTTGACCTACCACTGCAGAAAAAAAAACATTCTTAAATTATGCTTTGCAGTTGTCAATCAAACATCATTCAAAGAAAGTAGTTTCAGTAAACTAACTTGAGCTTGACCCAAAGGACTACATCATCACAGTGGAACATAAAAGATTTTTTCAGTATGAAATTTGAAAATTGAAGGATAATAGCTTGAACATGATACATTATCAAACACAACTTACAACAGCACAGACTACCATCATTCTCAGCATCAAGTTATTGACTACAACTTTTTTACAATTAATGGGTATTGTAGAAGGAGAAAGAGCAACCAGTACTAAATGCAAACAACAATACTAAAGTCAGAAGCTATTAAAGTGTCTGCCCTTCAAGGCCAGCTGCTTACATAACTTAACAAATATCCCTTTACTGGTAACTGGCCCAATGGAGAAGTAAAGCAAGATGTCTCGATGCTGTAATGGGCAAGGCATTAACTCAGCTACTAGTAAACCCAGGACTAGTAGTAAACCCAGGACTAGTCAGAACAAGAAGTTATGTGCTCACCATAACGTTCGATGTATGTAGTCCATCTCGCCTCACATTCTTACCAGTGGGTTCGGAACTGAATGTCAGGTCTGACTCGGCCATACTTTAGCTCGAAGTCTTTCAATTGGCTGGGCTAAGATGGTATCCCATTCTGCACTGCTCTCTATCCCCAGATCTAGTTTGCTGCGAGCACCAGCACTCACTCTCCATGCATAACACACCACCTAAGGTAGGAAGAACAAACCAAGAATGAAGGGACTCTGAAACCAGGCCTAACCTCCAGATCCTCCAGGACGGGGGAAGGTGGGGGGGTAAGTAAGAATGTGAGGCGAGATGGACTACATACATCGAACGTTATGGTGACTAGATAACTTCTTGATGCTATGTAGTCCAATCTCACCTACATTCTTACCTGTGGGACAGCGTCCCCAGCACCTAAATCCTGGCAGGCTCAGTGGAAAATACCTCTGAGCACTGTGGAACCAGAGGAAGACCTGCCTCTAGATACCACATCTAACTTGTAATGAGTAACAAAGGTGTGAGGAGATGCCCAAGTAGCTGCAGCACAAATATCATCCATAGAAAATCTGGCCTGAAAAGCTGTAGATGTAGATACAGACCGGGTAGAGTGAGCCTTCACTTGGAACGGTAAATCTCTTCCCCATGAAGTATAAATGAAATAAATACAACTGGAAATCCACCTGGACAACGTGACTGGAAACAGGAGACCCAATTCTGTTTTCCGAAAATGAAACAAACTGATCAGATTTTCTGAGGTCCTTCGTTCTGTGCAAATAAAATCGTAATTGTCTGTGCACATCCAACTGATGAAATTTGAATTCTGCCTTGTTCAAGAACTGAGGAAAAAACGCTGGTAATTCAAAGGATTGGTTAAGGTTACTAACTGATGCTACTTTGGGAAGAAAGGAAGGATTCGGTCTGAGAGAAACCCTGTCCTTATGAAAAATTAAATAAGGTGGTTTAATTGATAAAGCTTGAAGCTCCGAAACACGTATGGCTGACGTGATGGCTACCAAAAAGACAGTCTTCCAAGTTAAGAATTTTAAATTACAAGTGGCTACAGGTTCAAAGGGGGGGGGGGTGAAGTAAGACCCTGTAGAACAAAGTTTAAGTCCCAAGGCATAACAGGTTCAGAGACAGGAGGACGAAGCAACAAAGTGCCTTTCAGGAAAGCCTTACAGAGTCCATGTGCCATTAGACTAGGTTAGTCTGCGATGTGAAAGGTAGAAATCACCGCCAACTGGACTTTAATGGTTGCGGCAGCTGCTCCCTGGTTGAAAAGCATAGAAAGGAACTCCAATACTGATGAGATTGGAGCTGTGTAAGGGTCAATCTGTTTGGCATGTGCCCAGATGGAAAATCTCTTCCATTTGCTGTAATAAATCTTCCTGGTCGAAGGCTTATGAGAGGAAGATAGAATATGAACTACCTCGGGCGAAAAATGGTGAAGCCTAACTAATGACGGAAGTGGAGTAGCCAAGCTGTTAACCGGAGGAGAGGGATGGAGCTGCCCTGACATGTGAGTCAGTAAGTCTGGTTGTGGGTCCAGAATCCAAGGAGCGTCCATGAGATAGGGATGGAGAAAGGGGAACCAAATTTGACGAGGCCAGTATGGAGCAATCAGAATAATTTTGCTTCCCAAGGATTGCACTTTCTGAATAACATTTGACAGCAAAGGAACCGGAGGGAAGGCATATAGTAGACCGGAGGGCCAATCGTGGACTAGAGCGTCCCTGGATGACTCCCGCTGAGGGGGGATAAGGGTGAAGCAGCTGCTGCATTTGGCATTGAGGGGGCTGGCAAAAAGGTCGCAGCAAGGCTGATCCTACCTGCGGAAAATCTGCTCCACAACTTGACAGTTCTGGGACCACTCGTGAGTCATCAGAATAGCTCTGCTTAGTCTGTCTGCGATCACATTGGACTTCCCCGGAATGTGCGTTGCTACCAGAAAACGTTGGGAAGACACTGCCCACTGCCACACTCGCATGGCCTCTCTGCAAAGGGGATACGACTTGGTTCCTCCCTGTTTGTTCAGATACCATACCACCAACATATTGTCTGAGTGGATTGCAATAGTCCCGAGAGGAAGAAAGCTCTGTCGTGCTTGCAACGCTAATAGCACTGCTCTCGTCTTCAGGACACTGATATGCAGATGCATCTCATGCTCTTGCCACGTACCTTGGACTGTCCTGCCTAGATAATGCCTCCCCACCCCCATCTGGGAGGCATCCGTGGTCACCATGGCAACCGGAGGTGAAGGAACGAAGGGCTTTCCCGCTTTGAGGTTGTCGGTGTGAAGCCACCAACTGAGAACATGTTTACACCTGTCTGTGAGTAGAATAGGGTGAGAAAGTGGAAGACGTTGAGGAGACCACTGGGCGAAGAGTAGCCACTGAAGGAGCCTCATATATAACCTTGCCAGGGGGACTAACATAATTGTAGCAGCCATCGTCCCCAACAATTGGAGGACCAATCTTGCCTTCACTCTTCTCAGGGGGAGCAAGGCATAAATCTGTTGTTGTAAGACTCTGATTCTTTCCTGTGGTAGAAACGCCCGCATGAGGACGGTGTCTAACTCGGCGCCTATAAAGGTGACACGCTGCGAGGGCAACAAGGCAGACACTTCTTTTTCCAACAATGGGAGAATAGATTGCAACGTGACCATTCGGAACTTGGACTTTTGCACATGGGTGTTCAATCGGCTGAGATCCAAAATAGGTCTCAGGTCCCCTGTCTTTGTCGGCACCAAACAGAATCTGGAGCAACTCCCTAATCCGATTTGGTCTGAGGGGACATGCTGGATGGCTCCTTTTTCTAGCAGCTTTGAAACCTCTGAAGCTGCGGAATCCCTTTGACTGGGTGGAACATCCGGGATTTTCTTGATTGGAGGGGGAGTTGACGAGAAGGGAATGACATATCCTCCGGAAATTACTCGTAGAACCCACTGGTCCTGGGTGATACCTTGCCAGGCCTCCAGGTATAGTGAGATTCGATCCCCGACTGGCTCCGAAAACGCACAGTCGGGCCTCCCATCAGCAACGGTGGTAGGGAGAACCACGAAAGGAATCGCGGTCTCCCAAGTTACGAGGGCCTCCTCTGCCCCTAGGGCAGCATCTACCTGAATAACCACCCCCTTCCCTGCCTCTGGAGGGGGACCCACCTTGTGCAATGGGAAAAAACCTCTGTGATTTCTTGAACCACATCTTCCCGCCCCTCTGGGCCTTGGGATAAGGCCTAGAGGGAAGGGAAAAATGGACTCCTATGGCCGACAGAGTTTTTCCCTCTTGCTCGCACCTAGTGAGAGTGTCTTTCACCTTGGTTCCGAACAAAGAGGAACCATCAAACGGGGTGTCGGTGAATGTAGACTTGAAGGCCTCCGCGAAATGACAAAGGCGCATCCAGGCATGTCTCCTAAGAGCGACTCCTGAACTTGCTGCCCTACTCGCTCCCTTGGCTGCGTGAGAGATCAGCCTCATGGAGGAGTTTGCAATAGAATTGAGGGTAGACATCTGAGCGTTGACCTTCTGAGCCACCGCCTCAGAAATGTTACCCGTTAGAGCATCTCCAAGCTCCTTTAGGAGATCTCTCTGGAGCCGTGTAAAGTGTGATAAGTAATTCTGTGACCGCAAAGTAAAGGCCACTGAAGAAAACGTATGCTTCCTGTACCGGTCCATAGTCCTAGACTCCTTGTTAGGGGGATGGATGGTGGAAGAAGTCTCAGCCAATTCCTTCTAGTGGCCGCTACTACCACCATGGTATCCACAGGGACTCCCTTGGATAGAAATTCCTTACCAGAAGGGGCAGATAAAAATTTATTGCGTCTCCTGGGGACTGGTTCCACAGAGTCAGGGGTTTCCCACACCCTGCGACAAACCAGATCCAGAAGCTCGTCAAAGGGTGGAGACACCCAGGAGGTGGAGGGGGCTTTGGATGGCCAGTCACCTCTTTGCTTCAAAATCTCTAGGATGTCAGAGAAAGAAAGATCCTCAGAGGATGACTTAGGGGACCCCTCTGATTCCTCGAGGTCGGTGTATGACGTGAGAGACTCATCTTGGGAATCTATGGGCTTCCTCTTGCATGTTCTCTTTCTGGGTGGCTACTCAGGCAAAAACTCTGAGGGGCGCTCAGAAATATGGGGGACCACTCATGGGGGTACTCTGAGGCCTTGGGGCTCCACTGTCAAGAGATAAGAGAGTGATCAGAGACCTGCACTGGTGCTGTAGGGGACAGAGAGACCGAACCGTATGAAGCCGCTGATGACCTGGCCGGCACGCTCCGCATGGCCTCGAAAGCTGGTCCTCCCGGGTTCGAAGATCGACCAGCCTCCGAAGCCGAGGCAGGAGTCAGGCTTCCCCGCGCCGAAGCACCGAGAGGGAGACTAGGAACCGAGAGATGTCCCGAAGCCTCTCCCTCAGGTCCGACCAAGGAATCTTGAGTCCTGAACCCCGTGGACGGTGCAGACGGGGTCAGAGCTGACGTCAGAACCGATAAGCCAGGAGGGGCTGTAGGAACCGACCTAGGGACATCACACGGAGTCGAGCACTCCGGCTCCGAAAGCTGAGATGCGCTCAGAGGAGGAAGTATTGATGTAGGTAGAGGGACCAGCTCTGGAGCCGACTGGGTCGGAGCCGAAAACAATTTAGCCAGTACCAGTGACTGAAAAAGTCTCTGCACCACTCTACTGATGTCCACATCCGATAAGGTCCTGGAGGATTTGGAGGATAGGGAAGGAGATAGAGACCTCCTCTCTGAAGGAGCCCTGCGAGGAGGAGATACCAGCCTAATGCTAGGTGACTGGCTATGAACAGGCTCCAAGAAAATCGGAGCCGAAGCAGGTTCCATGGACACTGACACTTCCTGCGGCCCCAAAGACAATGGAGCCGAGGATGTCATTGAAGATTTAGCTTGTTTTCTCCGGTGGCTCCGAGGATACTGATGGAGCTGGGGATCCCTTTTTAGCCTTGGAAGATTTAGCTTTGACGGAGAAGACAAAGCTGGAAGCACTCTCCAAACCCTCCTTGAAGGAGGGTTTCAGAAGTCCCTTCAAAATCAATTTGTTCTTCCTTTCCTGAAGAACACGCGGACTAAAAGCATGACAAAAACTAAACGATTCCTGGAGGTGAATCGCTCCCAGACAGTACACACAAACAGAATGTCCATCAGTGATGGACATCTTATAACTACACTTGGTGCACTTCTTAAAGCCCGAAGGCTTACGCTCCTTAGTATCTTTAGACATAGTTACCACAAACACATGATTAACTAACTCAAGAACCAGACCAACGGTCAATCAGCCACAAGCGCGGGAAGAGAACAAACAGTACACCACAAAGACCTCTAACTAAAACGGTCCTAGAACACAAGTACAAGAGGGAGGACTAATTCCTCCAAGTTAAACGGTTTTAGCCCAAGAGAAAAAAGTTAGCACACAAGGTAAGCAAGGGGACAGACTAGGTCCTCTAACTGAAACGGGCCTAGCCTGTTGGAAATAGCTAGTGGGATACCACAAGAACACGCTAAAAGAAAAAACAACTTTTCCACAACACAGTTCACGACACACACAAAAATAGCTATGAAAATAGCTTTTTTTTTTTTCGCAAAAAACTTCTCTGCTAAAAAGAAGAAAGGGTACTTAGCCATCCCCAAGAGCGAGACCACGTCCGAGCTACACGAGCGGCAAACGAGCTCTGGGGATAGAGAGCAGTGCAGCATCTTAGCCCAGCCAATTGAAAGACTTTGAGCTGAAGTATGGCCAAGTCGGAGCAGACATTCGGCTCCGAACCCACGGGTAAGAATGTAGGCGAGATTGGACTACATAACATCCCCAGATTCAAGAAAGCTTGCCAGTAGGAGGAAGGACAAAAGACTAAGTACCTCTCTTCAGTGTATGGGAAGGTACCCAGCAGCCACAATTACAGTGATGGTTGATAATCAATTTTTTTTTTTTTTTTGTAATTCGTCATCTCTTCAGGGCCTACCTGATCTGTTATGAGAGCTTAGTGTCCAACTATTGACTATATTCACTTCTGCCTAAGTGTAGCAGCATCCCTACAGAACAAAATTAGGCCACGCAATATCTTAAGCAAGCACCTGGAAACACAGAGCATACAATTAACTCTGCTACACTGTCAAAAAACAGAAACAAGCACAACATCAACTCTCATGCTGACATCAGCTTAGTAGTGTGACTAAAGTTAATTCTTCCCAATAAACAGCTCTTTGCCAGGCCTCAAGAAGTTACTCCTCTCAAACTCTAGAAGGAAATTACTAAACAACTTGAATACTGAAAAGTTTTCACATGTTTGAAGGAGTAGGCAGCAGAAAGACATCTGCTAACTTCCTGCAAAAATAACCAGCATTCACAGTTCTGAACCTCCTCCTGCTGGTAACCCTCTAATTATGAATCACTTCAAAACCAAGAAGCATATACTGTCAAACTCATGCCACACCACAGCACAGCACATACAATAAAAACTAACTTGACAAAGAACAAAAAATTGCAAAGAGGAGGAGGAAGAGGGGGTCTTAACACCATAAATACAAAGAAAAATAATTATATTTGTATGGTGAATACTTCACAAACCATTAACACAGTAATTAATTTCTTTCTGCCTTTTCAGTAAATAGTCACCTTTGGGGTGTATCTCAAGAAATAAATGTGCATACGTGGGGAGTCTAAGCCAGTGTGCCTTGGAACCACTACAGTAGCAAACTCTCTCTAACCACTGAATGGGCATCCAATGTATGTCTACTGAAAGCACAGTTAAGACCAAGCTGCAACCATGCAAATGTCCAACAGAGATCCCCTTAAGGAAAGCTACCAAACCAGTAGGCTCCATAGCAGAATGAGCTCTGATCTACTCAGAAATTAGTTTGTTTGCAGTGCCATGACAAAGTACCACTGAAGGCCAATTAGCTATAGCCTACAAAGAAACTATTGCACAAAATGAAACTCAATAAATATAAAGTCAAATTTTCTGAGACTTCACTGTACAAATGGGGAACAAGGCATTGCATCAAAGAATGTTTTAATGAAATTGTGCTTTTGCAGTCCAGCTAAATAAAAATAAGGCAACATTTTTAAGTTTTTGAATAAATTGTCACTTGATTAAACTTGCAGATGAAGCACATGATTATGTGCGCTGGTTATCATACTCCCACTGCAGTTGTATATTAGGAGATTTAAGACAGCAGTCTTTACATTGTAGCAGAACAATCTTTGAAGGAGGTGGTCCAACTCCTTCTCAGTAACAGTGAGACTGTGTAATTAGCATATTTAAGAAAGGGAATGGGGGTACAGAAGGGTTTGACTCTTTGCAAAAAAGCATGGTTGCTAGCTAGCTTGTTTTGTGCTCTCAGTGGAGAAAAGTACAGCTGTGTTTTACGATCACCATAAATGTACACACACTACTAGATTCACTATTGCAGTCCTCACATTTTTAGATTCCTGTCTGAAGGCAAACAAAATGCCGGACTTCCAGAACTTTACCTTCCCTCAGGGCATCAGTTGCGACCCTCTCACCAGGATGCAAGGATATTGATGATGTTAGAGATGTACTGGCTATTGTGATTTTCTAATCCTTCTTGCACCAACAATAGTGAGATAAAAAAAACCTCAGCACCACCCCAGAGGATTAGATTTAACAGCCCTGTATATGCCAGGCCCACCCCAGAGATTCCCCAGTCTCCTTATTCAGGAAACAGATAATAGAGGGAGTGGGGCTTGGTGGAAAAGTAAAAGGTGAAAAATGCAGAAACGGTACTAGGTAGCCACTATAACCGACATGCCACAAACCAGCAGGTCAGAAAAGGTGGTAGAAGAGATATCTGGACTACCATAGTGAAATCTACTAAAACATCTACATTAAGTACATTCCTAACATAACTGTAAATATGTTAAGGGTAGTACTCACTGCTGAAATCTTCAGATTTGGGAAGATTCCTAAAACAAAGAATTAATCAAGTGGAGAAGTGTGATTAGGGAAGAAGACCCTACAGGACAGCAGAGGTGAATCCTCTCCTGGCCCTAGATGTTGTTCGTAAATTGCAGTGTTTAAAGAAAGTGTGGACATAAGCCAAGCTTGCTATTTCAAGACCGGCTTGTGTGGTAACATCCCTGAGGAAAGCTGTGAGTCTAGTGGAGTGGGCCCTGATGTGCCCTGGGACAGCTTTACCATGAGCTGAACAATAGGAAATGCTCTGAGCAAGCCACTATGGAAACGGTCTGTTTAACTTTTTTTGCTCTTCCTCTTTTTCACAGGAAACAAAGAGCTGATCATACTTTCTGAATTCTTTAGTTCTATGTTAACTAAAACTTCAGCTGTCTGTGCACACCAAGGGAATGAATGGCCCTTTCTCCTCTAGTCTTTGGTTTAGGGAAGAAAAATTGTAAGTGAATGACCTGGTTAATGGACAGCACAGAAACCACCTTCGACATGAACAAAGATTTTTTTTAAACATGGTGCTGCGGTAGCGTTGTCGCCTCACAGTAAGACACTGTCCGGTTAGATTCTCAGCTAGAGCGTCTTCTGCGTGGAGACATGCGTGAATGGGCGTACCTTCGTTGAAGGTTGTGCGTCAGAGCTGGTAACTCGGCACGTAAAAATCCGGAGTTCCGCTGTGGCGACCCCTAACCGGGAAAAACCGAAAGACACAACAACCTTTACTGAATTATCACTTGTGACACAGACAAATTTACATTTATAGAAAAGTAATCAAAATGTATTAACAAACATTATACTTCACATATATTGTTATATATCACATAACCTAAGCAACATTAAAACTAATTATTCAATTCCTGCCCCTTTTTTTCCCCAACAAAAATCATCTTTTATTCACTTACAACATAAGCAGTCATACATTTATATAAATGAAAAAAGAACACACACCAACACAATCATAGTTGCAAGCATTTTACATCACAAACCATACTGGCATACTCCCAAGTTGCAAACATTATATATCACTTACAGTCTACCCAATCATTTTCAGTCAAACATTTAGACATGACAAAAGTATGAAGGAAAACCATAACCTGATGAAAAACAAAGAGTAGCTCTTTGCACATTAATACTTGGGAGTTCAGAAATTCTCCTAGCAAAGGTTAACAGCCAACAAAATCCATGTCTTCCAAGACAGGAATTGATGAAGTGATGAAGCAGTTAGTTCAGAAGGGATCAGGGCCAACTTTCCTAACACAGTTCATATAAGATCCCATAGGGAAGAAAGAAGAAGTTATGTACCTACCATAATGTTCCATGTTAGCTGTCTTCTTCTCGCCTTCTTTCTTGCTGGATGGGTTCGGAGCCGATCCTCGGCTCCGACTTGGCAAGCTACTAAAGCTCGAGAGCTATTTACTGGCTCGAGGCCCTCCCTATATCCCACAATGCTAGGCATCAGATCCCCAGATCTCGTTTGGCAGAGCTAACACCAAGGAAAGATTCAAGGACGCCTGTCCAACCACAAGGAAAACTATAGTACAAAGACAGAGGAGGACACAATGTACATCAGAGTTGCCCAGAGGAAGAAGGCCCCAAAAGGGGACTCTTCTCGGTCTGTCCAGGCTAGGATGATGGAGGGTGGTCCGCAAGAAAGAAAGCGAGAAGACAACTAACATGGAACGTTATGGCAGGTACATAACTTCTTAAATGTTAAGTTGTCTATCTCACCTTCATTCTTGCTGGATGGGACAGCGTCCCTAGCACCTTAGTCCTGCTGGCTCATCGGAACAGACTCGAGCACAGTGGAACTAAACTCAGCTCTATTCCTAGAGGCCACATCCAACTTATAATGCGAAATGAATGTATGAGGAGTGGCCCAAGTGGCTGCGGCTCAAATAGATTCCATTGGTAGTCTTGCTTGAAAGGCTACCGATGTAGCTAACACTCAGGTGGAATGACCTTTAGGTTTAGCAGGGAGTTGTTTATGTCAGAGTTGATAAATCAAGGTAATAATAGAGGACAACCACTTGGATAAGGTTACTTTGGAAACTGGCCGTCCTTGTATGCCCTCAGCCTAGGATAAGAAGAGTTGGTCTGATTTTCTTATTTGCTTAGTTCTGTCAAAGTAGAAACGTAATTGCCTATGAACATCCAAGTGGTGCAAATTTTGTTCGGCTTTGTTCGAATAGTTAGGAAAAAAGACAGGCAGATCAATAGTCTGACTCAGATTTGTTTCAGAGGGTATCTTGGGTAAAAACGAAGGATTAGGCCTAAGTGAAACTCTGTCCTTATGAAACACAAGATAGGGAGGACGAATACAGAGGGCTTGAAGTTCCGAAACTCTCCTAGCTGATGTGATGGCTACCAAAAAGAGAGTCTTCCAGGAGAGCAATTTTAAGGAACAGGAAGCCGCTGGTTCAAAGGGGGGGAGAATCAAGGAAGCCAATATCAAGTTCAAGTCCCACGGGGGCGGGGGATCTCTGACCGAGGGCCTAAGCAACAAAGTTCCTTTAAGAAAGGCCTTGCAAAGTTTGTGGGACATGATGCTGGTTTCTGACAGGCTAGCATGGAAATTTGCAATAGCAGCTAATTGGACCCTAATGGTGGCAGAGGAGGAACCAGCTTGAAAGAGCTCTGCTAAAAAATCTAAAACATGATGGACAGGGGCTGTAAAGGGGTCAATATTCCTAGCCTCTGCCCAGAAGGAGAAACGTTTCCACTTACTAGCATAAGTCTTCCTGGTGGCCGATTTGTGCGAAGAAAGGATGATTTCACGCACTGGCTGAGAAATTAGCGGAAGCCTGGCTAAGGTTGGAAGTGGAGCAACCACGCTGTAAGGTTGAGAGACTGAAGGGACTGGTGCAGCCCGCCCGACTGATGAACCAAGAGATCTGGCACTGGGTCCAGATTCCACGGCTGCTCCAGCAGGTGCCGATGCAGGAATGGGAACCAAATTTGTCGAGGCCAGTAAGGGGCAATGAGGATCATCCTGGATCCCAATGTGGTTGCTTTCTGAATTAGCTTGGGAATTAGGGGGAAAGGTGGAAATGCGTACAGAAGACCCCGGGGCCAATCATAAACTAGAGCGTCTCTGGGGGAGTGGCCGGGAAGGGGGAAGAGAGTGAAGAAGTCGTCGCACTTGCTGTTGAGAGGAGTTGCAAAAAGGCCGCAGCAAGGTTGACCCCATCTGCGGAAGATTTTGTCCGCTACTAATTGATTGAGAGACCACTCGTGAGGCATGAGAATAGCTCTGCTTAGCCTGTCCGCTATGACGTTGGACCTCCCAGGGATGTGCGTTGCTATCAGAAACCGTTGAGAGGAGATTGCCCACTGCCAGAGCCTGAGTGCTTCTCGAAATAAGGGATAGGACTTGGTTCCGCCCTGCTTGTTGATGTACCACACTACAGACATATTGTCTGTCTGAATTGCAATAGTCCCGGTGGGTAGAGAGTCCTGAAGAGCTTGCAACGCCAAAAGCACCGCTCTCATCTCCAAGACATTTATGTGCAGATGGTACTCTAGAGGTTGCCAGGTGCCTTGGACACTCCTGCCCTGAAAATGCCCACCCCACCTGATCGGGGAGGCATCCGTGGTCACTGTGGCAACAGGAGGAGGAAGAACACACGGTCTGCCCTGGAGTATCAGAGAGGAGACCATCCACCAAGCCAGGTGGTCTTTGCATGACTGAGTGATTATTATCTTGTGAGACATTGGAAGCTGGTGAAAGGACCATCGAGTAAAAAGCATCCACTGAAGAAGCCGCATGTGAAAACGAGCCAGGGGAACTAGTATGATTGCTGCTGCCATGAGGCCCAAGGTCTTTAGTACAACTCTGGCCTGAATCCTGTTGCACTGTAGTAAGACTTGCACATGTCGGCAGATTTCTGAAACTCTGTTGAGAGGAAACCTTGCAGACAGATCTTTTGTATTTAAGCTTGCGCCTATAAAGATTATAGACTGACAAGGCGACAATGCAGACTTTTCGAAATTTATCGATATACCTAGCTCGGAGCAAGTTTGGATGGTATTATCCCTGGCTCACAGTAGCTGATGCCTGGTAGGAGCAGTGAGGAGCCAGTCATCGAGATATGGAAACACCTGGAATCCTCGCCGTCTCAGGTGAGCCGTAACCATTGCCATGCATTTGGTGAACACCCTGGGGGCTGTGGTGAGACCAAAGGGCAGGGCCCTGAATTGATAGTGACTGGCTCCCAGCCGGAAGCGGAGAAACCTTCTGGAGCGCCTGTTCAATTTGATACAGTAGTACGCATCCTGAATGTCTATGGAGCACATCTAATTGTCCTGACCCAAAAAGGGTAGAATGGACTGGAGCGTGACCATCCGGAACTTTGTTCTTTGAACAGACTTGTTTAGCCTGCTGAGATCCAAAATGGGTCTCCAGTCCCCTGTCTTTTTTGGCACCAAAAAGAACTTGGAGTAGATTCCGGATCCTTGCTGGTCTGTTGGGACTGGCTGGATGGCCCGTTTGTCTAGCAGTTTTGAAATTTCTAGCACTGCCTGTTCCCTTAGACCGGGTGGAACATCTGGAAGGGGACTTGGTTGTTTGTACCGGGGTGCGGACAAAGGGGATCTTGTAACCCTCGGATATGATAGACCGTACCCATTTGCCTTGTGTGAGGAGTTGCCTGGGTACAGTGACAATCTTCCCCCGACTGCCTCCGAAGGCGGAGAGTCGGGCAGCCCCTCAGGGGTGCTGAAAGGGTTGGTCAGAGAACGATTCTCTGCTACCCTGAGTTTGCGGGCCCCCTCTGCCCCTTGGGCGGTGTCTATTATTGTTCCCTCCCCTGCCCCTGGAGGGAAACTCACCACGTGTGTCAGGCACGACTCCCTGGGGTTTCAGAAAGCACATTTTTCCACTCTTCTGGCCCTTGGGGTATGGTCTAGAGGGGAGTGGAAAAACGGACTCCCACGGCAGAGAGAGTCTTGCCTTCCTACTCACACCTGGTAAGGGTAGCTTTCACCTGTGGTCCAAACAGAGCCGAACCATCGAAGGGGGTATTGGTGAAGGACGCCTTAAAGGGGTCAGCAAAGTTGCATAACCGCATCCAGGCATGTCTTCTCAAAGCCACACCTGTACCTGCGGCCCTACTCGCCCCATTGGCTGCATAAGAAATGAGCCGCATGGAGGAGCTGACGATAGAATTAAGGGTCCCCAGCTGGGAGTTGATCTTATCTTGAGCCCCCGCAGCTGATGGATCCTGAAGGGTATCACCCAGTTCCTTGAGAAGATCCCTTTGGAGATGGGTGAAATGGCAAAGATAATTCAGTGACCGCATAGAAAAGGTCGCTGAGGAAAACACCCGCTTCCTGTATCTGTCCATTGTCCTAGATTCTTTATTAGGTGGATGGACAGACACCGAAGGGTCAGCCAGCTCCTTCTTTGTGGCTGCTGCAACCACCATGGCATCAACAGGGACGCCCTTTGTCAAAAATTGCTTGTTGGGTGGGGCTGTAATAAATTTAGTGGGCCTACGGGGAGTTGGTTCCACTGTGTCCGGGGCTGACCACGCCTTTCGAGCCACCACTTCCATTAGCGGGTCGAAAGGTGGAGACACACAGGAGGCGGAAGGGCGAGAACCAAACGCGTCCAAGGTAGACCGACTCATCCTCCGAAGGGTTAAGGGCAGTCCAGTTCCCCCTCTGCTTAATGATCTCTAGGATGTCTGAAAAGGAGACATCCTCAGAGGGGGATCTTGGGGATCCTTCCGAATCCTCCAAGTCGGTATCAGATGTGACTGACTCGGAGGAGTCGACATGTTTCCTCTTACATTTTCTCTTCCGGGGGGGGGGGGGGGCTCCTCTGAAGGAATGGGGGAGGCCTCAGAAGAGGAAGATACGCCCAATGGGGCGACCTGGAGTGTTTGCTCTCCACGTTTGGGGTCAGGAGGGTGGAGGGAGACCGATGCAGGCACCATGGGGGAAGGTGCCGAAGGGGCTGATCGAGGGGCCAACTCAGGAGTCAGCACACTCCTCATGACTTCGAAGGCGCCCCTGACAGGCAGAGCAGAAGGTCCCCGTTCCGAGGAGATGAGAACCCCTGTCGGCACCGAGAGGGACGGCTCTGAGGCTGATGTCGGGGCCGAGCTCACCTGCGCCGATGCTCCGAGAGGGAGAACGGAGTCGGACAAGGGTCCGATGCCACTCGCCCCCTCGGAGCAGACGAGGGAGTCTTGGTGCCCAGATCCCTCTAAGGATGGAACCAAGGAAGAGATCGGAGCCGACGAAGGAGTCAGAAGGTGTGGTATCAGTTCCGACGTTACCAAGATTCGAGCCCCAACCAGCTCCGGCTCCGAACACAAGGAGGGAGTCGGAGGAGGAACTGCTGTAGATACCGGGACAGCCAGAGTCTGTTGAGATGGGCTGGTTAACATTTTGGCCAGGGCCTGCGACTTAAGGAGACTACTGACCACCCTCTCTAGGTCATGATCAGATAGCCTGGAGGACCGAGATGAGTGAGACCTATGGCTTTTCTCAGAGTGGAGTAATGGTGACCTTGGAGCCAAGCGAACAGATTCTAGGGAAGGAGACCTAGAACGTTTTCGGCTCAAAGACGGTTCCGACAGTAAGGATGGAGCCGACTGAGGTCTAGAGGTGACGGCTCCAGCTGGAGCCGACGAGGAGACAGGTGCTCCACCAGGCGACGGCTCCGAACTGGGAGCCAATGGCTTGGCGGGCTTAGAGAATTTACCCGACGAAGGCTTGGTTGGGGATCCTTCTAGCTTAAGTAAGCCTCTCAGGATGAGCTTGTTCCTACGCTCCTGCAGGACTCTCGGGCTGAAGGCATGACAGACCGAGCAGAAGGCATGACAGACCGAGCAGGAGTCCTGCAGGTGTAGGGGGCTCAAGCAATAAACGCAAGAAGTGTGACTGTCTGTCAGAGACATCTTCTGACAGCACGAGTCACGCTTCTTAAAACCTGAAACTTTGGTATCCTTAGACATGATGGATACCAAAGAAAAAATTCACTAGTGCTTAAACACACAGAAAAACACACACACACACACACTCGCACTAGTTAAGCTAACAATATCAACAACTACACAGTTAACTATATATAAATATATACAAAAACTACAAGTCTACAAAGTGTAATAAAGTAAAAGAGCTAACACTACCCTATTAATACAAGGAAACGGAGGGGAGATTAGCCACTGAGAAAAAAAAAGGGGGGGGGGGAACTCTAACTAAAACGAGTTTTTAAGAGGGAATATTAGGGAGTAAACAACTAACCGGAAAGCTATAAAAATAAGATAAGGTTATCGAAAAAAATTAACTTTTAATATATATATTAGAAGAAAAGATTAATACGACCTGGAGCCAAGTAAAATCGCAACCTTGTAGCTGAAGTGGCAAATGAGATCTGGGGATCTGACGCCTAGCATTGTGGAATATAGGGAGGGCCTTGAGCCAGTAAATAGCTCTCGAGCTTTAGTAGACTGCTGAGTCAGAGCAGAGGATCGGCTCCGAACTCATCCAGCAAGAATGAAGGCGAGATAGACAACTTAACATTACTCTTTCACGGCAGTCTAACTTAGAATATCCCCTTTAAAAATTGCTTAACAGCAGGCAAGGAGTACAAGGCTACATCTATGGAAAGTCAAGCTGAAATGGCAAAAGCATGCACTTTGGCAGAGGTATAAGCTGCAATCATTCTGTAAAGGTCTGACAGGTACTCCAAAACCAGAGGCAGCTTTCCATTGTTTGGGTCAAGGTTCCTAGACTGGCACCAGAGGAAGAGCCTTTTCTATTTAATTAGGTAGGATTTTTTTGTGCTACCCTCCCTCATAATTTTTAGAAAGTTCTCAGAGTAGATGTGCCTATTTGGAATTGATGTGAAATAATCCAAGAGGTCAGCGTTACAGTGTCAAAGTTGAAGTTTAGGAAGAACCTTTTGTTTCGAGTCAGAAAGTTTGTGCATTGAAACATTTTCTGCTTTCTTCTTACCAGACTGTTCACCAGAATGAACCAATCTTGCTTTGGCCAAAAGGGTGGTAGCTTAATTACTTCCACCTTGTCCTCCTTCGTTCTGAGGCGCACCCTCACGATCAAATGTATTACAGGGAATGCAAAAATAAACAGTCCTGTCCAATTCAGGGAGAAGGTATTATTTCCAAGGTTCTACAGCTGCTGTCCTGCAGGAGAACTGTTGCTGTTGCCTGTTCAGATGACATACAGGTCTACTTCTGGTACACCATACATCCTGGTCATGTCCAGAAAGATATTCCTATTTAGCATCCATTTGTGAGGATGTGTTAGAGATCTCCTTGGCCTGACTACCAGCACATTTTGTTGGAAGGGAACACAGAGTGCCCTTAGTATCATGCCTACTTCTGAAGCTACCTCCCAAGACCTGAAAAGCCAGCCAAGCACTGCAATTATGATGGCTTCTCCCTGCCTATTTATCTGCCACAACTGTAGCGTTCTCTGCCCTTACCTAAAGAACTCCTCCTCCTCTAAGGCAGGGGTAAGATGATCACCATCATCACTTTTATGTTTGTATGTTTTCTCTTAGTCTTCCCTTACTGTGTTATCTAAACCTGAAGGGATCCAGCAGCATGATGAATCTGCAGTAAGAGTCACTGAGGGCTGAGGGTCACATCTCAACTTATTTGCTCAAGAATTCTGTATAATGGCAAAAATAACAGGGGAACAAAAACCAAAAATCAGAAAATTTTTAAACATTGCCCTTGTTCACTTAAAGTTCATAGAATAACATTTTTCACTAGCATGCATTTTTCTGTACTATAAAAAGCATGAAACTCCAATGTCTCCCATTACTGACTGAATACAAGTCAGTGGTTCACCAGAAAAATCAAAAATGTTATCATGGACATGGTATAAATAAGAGTCAAAATAAAGGATGTTCTACAAAATCTGGGAGAGCTAAGCGGCATGGTTTGTGTACTTTGAAGGGTACTCCCTGGTTCTGAATGCATTGCTGTATCCACTACAAGTTCTCCTTTCTGGCACATGAGAGGAGCAGGACATTGCTCTCTAACAAGAGCATACCATATGTTTGTCAAGTATCACTGAAGTTTCCCCATGTGCAAATAGACAAGTGGTACCATTAGGATACTGGATGCCATGTAACCCTAGCAGCTTGAGGAGTTCCCTAGCTATAATTCCCTTTTGCATCAAATTGTTTTGAAGAATACTGTCAGATGGGCCACTGTGTTCTTCTGGGAGGAAGGCTCTATTGAAGATGGTACCCAGAAAGCACCAGAGAAGTCCAGGTTCATTGAGTGTCAGGTTTGATTTTGTTGTGTTGATGGTGGGACCCAGTTCCCTGGAGCAACCTCAAAAGCCTTAATAATTCCTTGTAGTAAACTCCACTACAAAAAGGCAATCATCTAGATAGGGGGTACATTTGGATGTCCTTTGTGTTGCAACAGGCAATTAATGCAGCCAGGAATTTTATAAAGATTAGGTGCCGTAGACAAACCAAAGGGCAAAGATATGAACTAGGAATTATTTTTACCTGCTGCAGATCTAGGGAATTGTTTGTGACCACTGGCAATGGGAATATGAAGACAGGAGTCTGAAGCCCACAGAGGCCATAATGGACTGAAGTGGAAGTAGTGATGACAGGTTTTGAAGGTTAAAATTTTAAATTTTGGCACACTAATTTGTTTAAATAAGATGGTCCAAGGATGGGTTTCCATGTGCCTTCACTGTTTGGAACTAGTTAAGAGCCTTGAATGGAACCCTTGTCTTTCCTCTTAACTGGGGTCCTCTCTATGGCCCCAGTCTGCAGCATTTAAGATTGTACAGATTAGACCCAACTGATTTCTGGGGAATGCTGGAATGTCTCTGCATTTTGGAATCTTTTGGAACAGTAAGTAATGTGTAGCCTTTTTGCCGAATGTATACTACCTAATGGTCTTGGGTAACACTTTCACAACTTTTTGCAAAAAAGGCTTATCGCCCTTCAACGTTTTCAAAGTGGATACTTGGGAAGGTGGGTTGGGATGGTCGTTGGGGAGGAGAAAAGGGAGTCAACCTGGATCTTGCATGGTGGATCTCCCTGGGGGTCTTGGTCCTGAGGGACCTCAGGCTTCTCTTAAGGTATTACGTATCACTCTTCTTTTGGGCTTGGCTTCAAATTCAGTCTACAAAACTCTTGCACTAAAAATCCTGAGGATCCAAATTTTTCTTCTCTAATGACAACTCAGGCCTCCAAAGCCAACAGTTTACCAGTTTCAAGAGGTGTTTCAGAGATGTCAGTCTGGTAAGACATATGACACACTGACAGCATGGTGGTCTACACAGTGGTCTATCCAGAAGCCCTGGCAAAGAAACTCAAGGGTGGGGGGGGTGGGGTTGCAAAAGCACCTCTCTGCACACACTGATGCAAGACTCGGAGAAAGGCCAGAGTTGCCCACTGGGGTACCATTGGACTACTGATCCTTCTCCTGTGTCGCTTTATGCAGGAGGTTCCTGGTAGCCTTGTCTGACATCAGAACAGCACAGAACAAGGCAAATGCCTGTTTTTTTGGTTGCAAGCTCCTACAAAGTCTGTCCCAGTTTTTGGATTGTTCTTAGGGTGAAATACAGTCAATACAGTCAGGAGTCTATGTCATGCTCTGGGCTATGGTGGAATAAAGCACAAAATGTAGAAATATTTGTGGGAGTCTGCTTGCCACACACAATACAGATGTTGACAAACTACTGACAGATTCAGACATTAGCTATTTCAGAGTATAGGAATAAGGAAGATAAAAAAATGCCCTAATGGGTACTTAATCTGCTCCTAGAAGGCCAAATGTTGGACTGCCAATGCTGTGTAACATACGGCTACACAACATTGCACTGCAAACATCATCTTAATATAGCAGTCAATGTACCTCTTATACCACTGACAGCCTTCTGTTACGATGGGTTTTGGTGGAAGGGCCTCAGCCAAAGCCCTGGGGGGAACATAAAGCTCTGGAAGTCGGCTCAGCCAGTCTGGTTACCTACAGGCAAGATTCCCAAATGCGAGGACTGCAACAGTGAATACTATGACTATCTGCATTTCTGCATTGAGAAATGTAGTTTTGAGACTAATTCTGACACGCTGGCATTTATCAGTTTAGATGCAGATCTACTGACACGAATCACAGAAATAACATTGCTAGAATCTCCTTGTGTTCTGACTGAAGAGTGCTTCTCAAACAATCTGTAAATATAGCGCTGATAAGTATATTTTTTGACACTTTTTAACTTTTCAGAGTTCTGCACTGTCTTAATTTTTGCTTGACTGAATTATTTATATATTTGCTGGCATTGTTTTATGATCTGTTCTGAAACTGGTCCCCCCCCACCTTATTCCTGTGGTGATGTTATAGTTGGTGGCTTTGTAGTTGCCCGCCCCTACTGTAAATTTGATCTGGGACACGCCTCCCAGTCTAGTGTCACTATCTCATTCTACCTAATACAGAGAGAACATTTGAGAAGGCCAACCCACTTAGGTTCTTAACCTTGAATTATCTTCTGCTCCTCCTTTCTCCCTTTCCACTTTACTAAAGAATAAGAAAAAAAAGGAAACTTTGCTAGAATCTCCTTGTGTTCTCAGTGTGTTCCTCAGCTGATAAGTATATTTTTCAGCACTTTTTAACTGTTCAGAATTAACAATTGAATTCACTGTATTCAGAATACATTTTGAATAAATTGCATTTATTTAAACTGTATTTGCTTTAATACTGCTACAGACTTGTGTGCTAGATTACACTGCACTTGAATTGTTTTAAGTGCTGTTTTAGCTGCTTTTCTGTAAAAAAAAATCTAAACTTGTTTCCTGCCTTTCCTGTAGCTAATCTAGTTCAGATACAGATTTGCTGTATCCAGGACTGTTTGCAAGCTTCTGAGCCCCCCTCCCCAAGCCTTTCTATGTTGGATGGAAGCCTTCTAGCTTATAAGTGGTAGTGGTAAGCACGAGGTAGCCTACCTACCACAAGAGAAGTGGTTTCTGGCCCAGAAATTGTAGTTTATTGGCCGTTTGGGGAGTCTTTCCATCTCTTTCAACTTTCTGGTTTAAAAGCCCGCATCTGCGCTTGTTTCCCGCCTTTCCTGTAACTAGTTTAGCCAGATACAGATTTGTTGTATCCAGGACTATTTGTAAGCTTCTGAGTGGTGCCAAAGTCTGCTCTTTAATTTTTCCCTTAGATCTGCTAGTTTTCTTCTCTCCAGCACTTTTACTAGCTTACTAGTCTAGAACTTTACCAGACTTCTTGTAGTAATTATTGTAGCACACAAAAGTGTTACCGGCACTAAACGTTCCACAAGGAAACGGCGCCAGTACTTATTAATACCCACCCCTTCAGGCATGTCTAAAGGTCAGTTCCCTGTGCTTTCTCCTATTAACCTGGTGAACTTGGGCATCCTGAGGCAAAGTAGCAACTGCCTCATATACACTGACAACCCTCTCCTCATCTCCCAACACTCAGACTTGCGAGAGATGCACTTACATATCCAAATTGGAAGCCACACACACTACAGCCAAGATCGGAATAGCTGGTCAAGAGGAGAAGGTCAACACTTGCACCACACCACATGGAACAAACAGCCCTCCAGAACACACACCAGCACTGCCTTCACATAAAAACACAAATCACACACCCACCTTCCCGGAGGAGCTCAATAAAAATTTACCCAAACAGCAGAGACCTCCACGGCAGAAATGCACTCAACCACCAAACCACAACACTAACCATGGGACACATAACTCGCCTAAACAGTATGCCACTCAACCAAAATCCCTAAAGCAAAACAGCATGCCCAACACACTAGTCATAGGTGACTCGATAATGAGGCACACTGATGTCCCACACACTAGGTTGAATAAGGAGAAAGAAACAGTCAGCTGCCTGTCAGGTGCCAGGATCCGCCACATAATGCACAGACTGAGGTCCCTCAACAACAGGTACAAATATGACTCTGTCGTACATGTGGGTGTAAATGACCTAAGATATACCTCTCTGGACTACATGAAGAGAGACATGGAGGAGCTCTCGGATTACGTAGCCCAGACAGGTATGACCCTAGCCCTGAGCAGCATCCTACCATCGCCCAAAATGATACCACAGTACAAGCAGAAAATGATTGATTTCAACAACTGGCTAAGTTTCTGGTGTCATTCTAAGGGGATCCAGTATCTGTCGGCCTGGGATGACATGTCTGACAGACCTCTATGCTTTGCCAGAGATGGCCTGCATCTGTCACCCCTGGGCTTCTGGCTAAGGCTCTTGCCACTCCTATAGTGCCTTTTTTTAGACTGTGTTCCAAAGACCAAATTACCACCATAAAAGCTACAAACAAATCCAATCTGTGGGTCATGCTGCTCAACACTAGAAGTCTAAATTTCAAAATGCACTCGCTCTAAGCACTCCTTAAAATGGAGAACATCGACATTTGTGCTGTAACAGAGACCTGGTTAAAACCAGCAGAAACCACCCCTGCACTACCAGGCTATAAGTCATTCCACACCTTTCGGCCCTAAAACTTGGACCGAAGCTCCAAAGGCAGCAGTGTTTCCATATTCATAAAGGGTGTGCACACCTCCAGACTGGTAGCCCAACATAACGCATCTGAGATACTTCAGGTTCAGCTAACATTGGGTAAAACAGTGAGTCAGACCATGTCCCAAGACTCACACTCCACGTTCCTAAGCACCATGGAGAATACTGGGGTCCAACCTAACACTCTCTTAATAGGCGACTTCAACTATCCCACCATTAACTGGGAAAACTAATCATGTACCAATACACTTGCCCAACGTTTCCTGGAATTCATTAATTCTAATGCCCTGGATCAGCTTGTTCTTAGTCCCACTAGAGATAGCAACACCCTTGACCTGGTCATTACTAACATGGGCAACCGTTGCTCTACAGCAATAGTCATCTCCTCCCTGGTTAGCTCAGACCACAAACAAATCACCTTGGAAATCCACATTCCACCCCCCACAAAGTAACTACCACATGAAAAACTTCTCCAAAGCTAACTTTGGGCTCTTAAAAACAGAGGTGGCTAACTTCATGGCACCCATGCAAATGGAGAATAGTTGCATGAATGCCGCATCATACATCAATGCACTGTACGACCACGTACACAAATGCATGGATCTCGCCATACCCAATAGAACCAAGATGCTCTCCTCCAAAAAAGGAAGCCAATCTAGTGGTCCCCTGCCATAAACAAACTCTACAACAGAAGGAGGAAACAGATGTGGAATAAGGTGAAGTCCCAAGACTGGAAAAACTCCCCTTATTAGACTCAACAAAAAGTTGAGATCCCTCAACAAATCCTCTAAAGCTAGCTATGAAAACCGGGTTCAGTCCTAGGTCCTCCCCTGTTTTCTATCTACTTCTTTGAAGTCCAGGCCAACACGAAAGGCCTTTCTGTAGGACTTCAACATTACTTGGTGAGTTAATAATAGCTCCCAACTTGCAATCGTTTGCGTACTTTGTCAGCCAGAGTCCTTTCGTGTTGGTCTGGACTGGTGTTAGAACCATGGCCTTAAGCTCAATGCAAAAAAATGTGTCGTCACCCCCCTTGGGAAAAAACAGGTTCCCAGGAATTACCATATCAAAGGTAGTCCACTGAACACAGAAGGCGTTATAAGAGATCTGAGAACACAGGTTGACAGAAACCTCTCTTGACCACCACATTGCCACTGTGTTCAGAAAGTCCTATGTGGCACATCTCATTACTAAGGGTTTTGCATCCAGGAAGAAAGAGGTCATTGTCTCCCTCTACTCTTTCCCTCATTAGGTCAATCATCAAGTACAACACCCCATTTGGCATGTACCTCACTAGACACCTGCAACAACTGGAGAGGCCACAAAAGTACCTCACAAAGAGGATCCTAGGCCTTAAACACTTGTCCTATATGGACAGACTAGAAAAACGCCAACTATTCTCTGTCTCATATCGCCTACTTAGTGACAATCTCTGCTTGACTTACAAAGCCATGCCTGACCCAGTTCTGCTAGAAATGCTACATCTAAAGAAATCCCAATCCCTCTGCACCACACACTCCAGGGACCTCAACCTCATTACCACAATCAACAGAACATGTTGGAGGGACAGGTTCATAACCCAGAGACTGCCCATGCTATGGAATAGACTTCCTATACATGTCAAGCAGAGCACCTCACTGGAACTCTTCAAGAGAAATCTTGATGAGTGGATGGGAAATAAAAAATTCACCCCGGGGAACACTCCTGTGGCTCTAGTCGACAGAGGCACTGGGAACTAAGGGTCGGGTGGCACGATGCCAGGGTAATCCTATGGGATAGGCTTATAAATGCTCCAGGGCCATTAACCAAGTACACACCTATGAACCTACAAAATGTAGATTCAATGAAAAAAGTACAGTTGTGTACACTTACCATAAATGCAGATGTTCGAGTGTATTCACTGTTGCAGTAATCACACTTGGGTTATCCTGCCAGGGGTAGCCCTCAGTCTGCCCAAATACCAGAGGCTTAGCATTTCTGCGTCGGTTGCTGTCGCTTCAGGACTGACGTCAGGTCGTCAGTGGTATAAAAACAGGCAACCAACGTCATTACATCACTTTTTTTGCCCGAAATGTCAGGAGCCTCCAAATAGGGAGCTAAGTTATGGTGGAAAACCACCACCAGTAAAAAGTAAATATCAATAACCCTGTAAGGAGTGAGGAAGAGAGAGAGAGAGAAAAGGGGGCTGGAGGGTGGGAAACCAGGACTGCAACAGTGAATACACTCTAACATCTACATTTATGGTAAGTGTACACAACTGTACTATGTTCTTCATGTTTCACTGTTGCAGTTATCACACTTGGGTTGATTCCTAAAGCTGAAGAATGGGTAGAGGCAGTCAAGAAGTGTTGGGGCTGGCTAGTATGCCCTGCAGGACTATGGCTGCAAAGCCCATCCTAGATTTGGAAAAGATAGGCAGGTGGTAATACTTGGTGAAAGTATGAACAGAACAACAGAACTCCAAGTTGCAGCTTCCAGAATGTCCCTGGTAGGGACTCCTCTGAGAAAGGCTGTTGAGATTGAAGTTGCCCTAGAGGAATGTGTTCCGACCCTCTAAGGGGGGTGCTTTCCCATGGTGTTTGTAACAGAAATGGATACAGTGTGCTATACCTTTGGAGATGGTTTGTTTTGATACAGCCTTGCCCTCTGCCCCTGGTGCAAAGTTGACTAGTAACTTGTCAGATTTCCTAAAGGTCTTAGTCCTATCAAGGTAGAATTTGAGCTGTCTGTGCAAATCTAAAGAGTGCAGGATCCTTTCCCCCTTATTTTGAGGAATAGGGAAAAAGGTGGGCAAACGGATAGATTGTTTGAGAGCCAAACTGGACAACACTTTAGGCATGAAAGTTAGGTTAGTCCTGAGGGAGACCCTGTCAGCATGAAAAATGATGAAGGGTCCCACAGCCATAAGTGCTTGCAATTCAGACACCCATCCAGCTAAAGTGATGGCCAGGAGCAAGGCTGTTTTCCAAGAGAGGAATTTTAACTCTGCTGATGCTGTGGGCTCAAGGGGGGGGGGGGGGTAGTGTGAGCTTTTCCAACACAAAGTTAAGGTACCAAGCAGGGGTAGGGGCTCTTTCTTGGTGGCCTTAAGTTGTTAGCCCTTCTCAGGAACTGCTTGATGAGAGGGTGTGAGAAGAGAGGTGGCTCAGTGCTGTAATGAGCAGAGATGGCAGAGGCAAGGATCTTAATGGAAGAGCAGGACAGGCCCCTGTGAAGTAGGTCTGCTAGGTAATCCAGGATGAGAGGTAAGGAGGGCTGTGCTGGATATGATCCTTTAGTCTGAATTCAGAAACAATACCTTTTCCACTTGTCAGCATAGGATTTCCTAGTACTGGGTCATCTGGTTTCACGCAGGACATCCAGTACCTGCTTGCTTAGGCTGGCCACAGGAGAAGAAGTCAAGGAATAAGCCAGATCGCAAGGTTCAGGGTCTGCAAATGTGGATGCAAGAACTGTCCCTCCTGCTGAGTCAGGAGAGTTGGAATCTGGGGGAGGTGCCATGGAAGCAACGGTGACAGACTGCGCAGTAGTGGGTACCAGTGTTGGCGTGGCCAGTCTGGGACAGCCATGATTGCCCTTGGTCTTTCCTCCCTTATCTTGAGTAATACTCTTGTAAGAAGAGGTAGAGGGGGAAATGCATAGATTGAGAGGTTTGCCCACTGGAAGAATAGGGCAGCCACTTTCCAGGCCTTGCTGTAAGGTTCCCTGGTGCAGAATTTGCTGAGCTGGTGGTTGTAGGGAAAGGCAAAGAGGTCCACCTTTGGGGTACCCCATTTCTGGGTCACAAGGCTGAAGGTGTCGTGGTTTAATTACCACTCGTGTGGGTCTAGGAGATTTCTGCTTAAGTTGTCTGCCAGAGAGTTTTGGTTGCCTGGCAGGAATTGAGCTTGCATGTGAATATGCATGGCTGAGGCCGTGTTCCAAAGGGTCATGGCTAGCCTGCAGAGTGGGTAAGAGTGGGTTCCCCCCTGCTTGTTGATGTACCACATTACTGTGGTGGTGTCGGTTTTGATTAGTAGAGGCCCCGGAGAGAGTAGGGATCTGAAAGCTGAGTGTGCTGAACAGCTAGCATCTCTTTTTAGTTGATGTGCAGATGGATTTGATTTGGGTTCCAGTGGCCCTGAATGCACCTGCCATCCAGATGTGCACCCCAGGCATAGTCTGATGCGTCTGTGGTTAGGGTGTGGGGTTGTGTAAAGGGAAGCCCCTGGTTCTGGTTGCATGCTGCTGCCCACCAAAGGAACTCTTTCCTTAGAAAAGGTATCATAGGTATGACAGTTTCCAGGTCCTGAGAATGTTGGCACCAAAGACTTTTTAAGTAACATTAAAGTTTCCTCATATGCAGTCTGGCATATGGAATTAGTTGAATGCAGGAGGCCATGAACCCTAGAGTTTGCAGGATTTTCCTGGCAGATAACTGGGTTCTGGTGGCCATTTGAGAGAAGCAGCCTGTCAGGCTGTTTTTTCTGTAGTATGGAATGCCATCTGGGATGCTTTGTCCAAGCTTGCTCCCAGGAATACAATTATTTGACTGGGGACTAGTTTTGATTTCTTATCATTGATAATGTACCCCTGGGAGGTCCTTTACAAATATCAGGTGCTGCAACAGCTTTTCCCTACTGTCTGCCTGAATCAGGCAATCGTCCAAGTAGGGGTAAATTTGAATATTTCTTTGTCTGCAATAGGCAATGGCTGGAGCCAAGCATTTTGTGAAAACTCTGAGAGCAGTGTATAAGCCAAAGGGAAGTGCAGATAACTGATAATGCATAGATCCTGCCCTGAAACGTAGATATTTCCTGCAGGATTCCATGATTGGGATGTGCGGATAGGCCTCCTTTAGGTCTAGAGTGGCTAATCAGGCATCTTTGGACAGCATAGGAAGAAGCTGCTGTAAGGTGAGCATTTTGAATTTTGGTACCACCAAGAAGGTGATTAGAATGGATAGATCTAGGACTGGGTGCCAGGTGCCCGCTTTTCTGGGTACCAGGAAAAGCCTGGAATAAAAACCTTGGCCTATCTGTTCTGCAGGAACAGGCTGAATTGTCCTTATTGAGAGCAGGGACTAAACTTGGTTTTGTGCCTCTGCCCACGGGTTTGGAGGAAGATATGGGAACCCTTTTGGGGTTGGCAGCATGTGGAAATAAAATTTGTATCCCTGGGATACTATGTTGAGGGGACACATCGATCATTGGTGATGGAGGACCAGTTTTTTGCATGGTCCGCAAGTTTTCCTCCTAGGGGAACAAGCAATTGGGGAGGAGTTGAGAAGTAATTGTGAATTCTTTCCATAAGGGGGTGGCTTAGCACTCCCTATTTTATAAGTGGAGTTACTCCATTGCTTAGATCTCTGCATACCCTGAGACTTTAGTCTGGGGGGGGGGGATCTGTTTCCCCTAGGTCTAGTTTGAGGTGGCCTTGAGGGGGCTGGAAAGGACCAATGTTTTGAGGGGCAATGTCTACTGAATCTTGGTGGCTGCACTTGCAAAAAATCTTTGACTGTCTGCATAGACTCAAGTTTTTCTTCCATATTTTTTAAAACATCTTCTGTTTGGTGCCAAACAGATTGTCCTTGTTCAGAGGTGCGTCCAATAATTTTGATTTGACATGGTCTGGCAAAGTCTGCTTACTAAGCCAGTCATGCTATCTTAGCACAGAACCTGTGACTGCTGCCCTGCAAGATGCTTCTAGGGCATCAAACCCACATTGCAGGCTATGCTTGCTGACTTGGCTTGCAGAATGCATAAGCTCCTGTAATTCTTTATTTTCTGCATAGCCAGGGAAGGTAGATAATTTTTGCTTAGTAAGTTCCATAGTATGTTGCTTGTATTTCAGCATGTTGAACTGACAATTTAATGCTCTAATGGCAAGAGTTGCAGAGGTGTATACTTTTTTACCCCATCTGTCTAAAGCTCGGGAATCCCTGTCCGAAGGGGTGGGATTCTTAGCTGTAGTTGCTTTTATACCTTTAGATCCTTGAGAGATGACCTCTGGGTCAGCAGTAGGATTTTTGAAAAGAAATGTGTGAGAGTCAGGGACTCTGTAGTACAAAGCGCCTGACTGAGCACCAGTGAACTGGCAACTAGCTTAACGGAAGCATCGTCAGCAGTTTTGGACCTGTGCGGTCTGTCTCTGTCCTTATGTTTTTTCGGAAGATCGGTAGACGGATGGCTTAACAAAGCCATTTCGGAATATGGAGATCGAGAGCGAAAGTATTTAGCAACAATAAGGGCCTGATGACAAATAGTGCAGGTGTTGAACAAGGCACAAAACCGAAAGCGAGGTACATCGTGGTCTGGGCCTAAACAGGTGACACAGTAAGAATGGAAATCTCGGTGTGGTATTTGCTTTCCACAGGCGAGACAATTGTTAACTTTTTCTGACATCGGTTAGAGCAAGAAAAAAAGGATCCCCAACGGGGTACTTAGCTTTAAAAAATGTCAGGATGATTCAATTTGGAAACGAAAACTCAGGTAGCAGCCGACCGGCACTCATGCAAACTGCTTCTGCTTTGGGCTCCTCGGCAAGACAGATTGATGTAATGGCGTCAGCTGCCTGTTTTTATACCCCTGATGACCTGACGTCAGTCCTGGAGTGACACCAACAGACGCAGAAATAGTCTCTGGTATTCGGGCCGACTGAGGGCTACCTGCAGGCAGATAATCCAAGTGTGATGACTGCAACAGTGAAACACGAAGAACATCATCCAGAAAAGGAGGGATAGCTAAGGGTCTGTGTTGTGGTAAATCTAAAAATTCCCCAAGTCTCTTTTTGGACTGAGGATAATCATGGCATTCCCAATGGAAATGCTCTCTCAAAGTATGTAGGGGGTTTCACCAAAAGAAAAATCCTCTTGAGGGGAGGCAGAAGGAATGGATTCCTCTGCATCAGAATCCTCATAGGCAGATAAGAGCATGTCTTCATAATCAGAAACCTCGGAGTCGTCGGATTCTTGGTCAGATAAAGCTGCAGGGGACAAGTCTCTTTTTCTTTTAGCAGGGGAAGGCTGGCTTCTCCTAATCAGCATGATAAGGTCTTCTGCCATTTTAAGTATCTGTGATAGTGGCATGGAAGCAGGCGCTTGAGTTAGGGTCATCGTTTTTTTAGGCGTAGCTCGTACTCTTGGCCTTAGAAACTCGGTAGTTTTAGAAAGTACTGAAGACGCGAAAGAAGTCATCGGTTTGTGTCGAATATCGGTAGTGCGAAGAACTTCCTCAGAAGCCGGTGCCTGCACAGCGGCTCCAGACATATCCAAGGTAGAGACATCCGCAGGTTCCATAGTCAAAGAAGAGTCTTGTGGCATACCGGACTCCGAACGGGTCTCGGTAGTGGCTTGCGAATCCATCGAAGCACCTCACTGAGTACCGGCGAACTGGTGACTAGCTTAATGGAAGCGTCGGCGGTGAGATCGGTTGTCAGATGGCTTACCGAAGCCATTTCAGAATACGGAGATCGAGAAAGTACAGTTTTATACACTTACCATAAATGTAGATTGAGTGTATTCACTGTTACAGTCATCACACTTGGGTTATCTGTCTGCAGGTAACCCTCAGTAGGCCTGAACACCAGAGTCTTAGTATTTCTGCGTCGGATGCTGGTGCTTCTTCCATGACATCAGGTCATCAGGGGTATAAAACAGGCAGCCAACATCATTACATCAGTTTTTCTTGCCCCAAATGTCAGGAGCCCCCAAATAGGGAGCTAGTATATGGTGGGGAACACCACCAGTAAAAGTAAATACCAATGCCATTGGAAATGGCCATAGAGAGGAGAGATAAAAAGACAGAGAAAAACAGGGGGGCTGGAGGGAGGGAAACCAGGACTGCAACAGTGAATAAACTTGAACATCTACAATTACGGTAAGTGTACACAATTGGACTGTACTATCTTCTTCGTGTTTCACTGTTGCAGTCATCACACGTGTTGATTCCCAAAGCTGAGGATGGGTGGAGGTAGTCAAGAAGTGTTAGGGCTGGCTAGTAGGCCTTGCAAGACTGCTGTAGCAAATCCAGCCCTGGATTTGGAAAAGATAGGTAAGTGGTAATGCTTGGTGAAGGTGTGTACAAAACTCCAGGTTGCAGCTTCCAGAATGTCCCTGGTAGGGACTCCCCTGAGAAATGCTGTAGAGGTGGAAGTAGCCCTAGTGCAATTTGTTCTGATCCCCTGTGGAGTAGGTTTTCCATAGTGCTTGTAGCAGAAATGGATGCAGTGTGCTATCCATTTGGAAATGGATTGTTTTGAAATGGCCTTACCCTCTGCCCCTGCAGCAAAGCTGACTAGCAGCTGGTCAGATTTTCTGAAAGGCTTAGTCCTGTCAAGGTAGAACCTGAGCGGTCTGTGCATGTCCAAGGAGTGCAGGATCCTTTCCCCTTTTATTTTGAGGGTTAGGTAGGAAAGTAGGTAAATGGATGGATTGGGTTAGAGCCACAGTGGACACCACACCTTAGGGATAAAGGATGGGTTAGTCCTGAGGGAAACCCTGTCAGCATGAAAAATAATGAAGGGTTCCACAGCCATTAATGCCTATAACTCAGACACTCTTCTAGCTGAAGTTATGGCTAAAAGCAATGCTGTTTTCCAAGAGAGGAATTTTAACTCTGCTGAGGCAGCAGGTTCAAAAGGGGGGAAGCGTGAGCTTTTCCAGTACAAAGTTAAGGTTCCAGGCATTGGTGGGTGCTCTCACAGGGGGCCTTAAGTTGTTAGCCCCTCTCAGGAACTGTTTGATGAGAGGGTGAGAAAATACAAGTGGCTCAGCATTATAATGAGCTGAGATGGCAGCAGCATGAATCTTAAATGAGGAGAAGGATAGGCCTCTGTAGTAGCTCTGCTAGGTAATCCAGGATTAGAGGTAAGGAGGGCAATGCTGTGCCCTTTCCTTTAGGCTGATTCCAGGAACAACATCTTTTCCACTTTTCAGCATAGGACTTCCTAGTACTAGACCTTCTGGCTTCAAGAATGACATCCAGCACCTGTTTGCTGAGGGTTGCTGTTGGGGTACTCAAGGGATAAGCCAGGCTGCAAGGTTTAGGGTTTGCAATTGTGGATGCAAAATCTATCCCTCCTGCTGAGACAGTAGGGTAGGAGTGTGGTGTAGGTGCCAGGGGGCACCGTTGTCGAGCTGCGTAGGAGTGGGTACCAGTGCTGGTGCGGCAAGCCTGGGGCTATAAGAATTCCCGTTGGCCTGTCCTGTTTTATCTTGAGTAGTACTCTTGAGAGAAGGGGCTGAGGTGGAAAGGCATAGATTGAGAGGTTTTTCCCATTGGAATGATAGGGCATCCACCTTCCAGGCCCTGCTGTGAGGGTTCCTGGTGCAATATTTGCTTAACTGGTGGTTCCCGGGGGAGGCAAAGAGGTCCACCTCCAGTGTCCCCCACCTCCGGATCAGAAGGTTGAAGGTGTTGGTCACCAAGATCAAGATCACCAAAAGGAAGGTATAAGCAACAACAAGAATGTGTGTGTTATAATGTTTAACCCATATTCTAATTTGGTTAAAGAGATTTTAAGGAGGCATTGGGACATATTTTCAAGTACGGACGATATTGCTAGAGTGTTAGGTGACCATCCAGTCAGTGTATTTAAAACCTCCTTCAATTTAAAAAGAATTATTGAGGGGGGAAGTAGAAAGGAGAAAAAAGGTGGTATGAACAACAGAGGGGAACATACAAGCTCTTGTGGTAGGTGCAAGTACTGTCAGTATATTAATGCCAATAAAATCACGAAATTGGCCAATAGTACCAAAACCATTTGTCATGGTAAAAGAGGAAATTGTAACCCCATGCGGGTGGTGTATTTAGCTTCCTGTTCTGGGTGTCAAGCTTACTATATTGGTAAGACAGAAAGGAAGCTAAAAACCCGTATTTATGAGCATTTATATAAAATTAAGAAAGTGGACACAAAAAATGCACTTAGCAAACATGTTAGTGAGAAAGGAATCCAACATAGTTTTACCTTTAAAATAATTGATCAAGTTGGGGTAAATGAACTTGGGGGTAATTGGAAGGTTAGATTGTCATGTTTAGAAGCCAAATGGCAGATTTTATGTGATGCCACTTCTTGGCCAGGGCTAAACGACAGTATAAGTATTAAACCCTTTCTTCTCTTAGATAGGGGTTGACAATATACAATATATTATTAAGTATATGGTCAAACGTCCAAGCACACACACACAGGAAGTTTAGAGGTTACTGCCCTTTACTACATTAGTATAGAATGAATGAATGGATATAAGAGTATTGAATGAAGTGTACTAGTGTAACACCAAGGAATATTTGGAAAGTAACACTAGGTTTATATGTTTTTAAAAAACATTGTTGTGCTTTTATATAAAAAACTTTAAAAGTTTTGTAACAATATTGGAGAGTATTACATACTATATAATAGTTGCATATATTCACATATAAGTGAGTTATTAATTCTAATGTGCAATACAAGTAGTGTGTTTTTAAAGAAAAAGTTCTGGTTCAATTTTAAAAGAAAATGAGTTGATTGATTAATTGAAAATTTTTTTGGCGCCAAATTTACTATATAAGGTATTTGGTAGTTTGAAATCATTGGTTCTGAAGAAGTCTACCTTTAGTAGATGAAAGCGCTAAACCTGTGATTGATCAAATCGTGTTACCTGTGCTTTGCTGTGATCGCAATAAACCTGTTTTAAGAACTAAGAGTGGATTATTGAGAACCTGGTTGGAGGTGAATTTGTGTTTGGAACATTCATTGTATTCCAGTTACAATTCTGTATTCTAGTTACAATCCTATACTGAGGGTGTAGCCAGCTCCTGGCACTGCTTACTCGAGCTACAGAGATCCTGGTGAGCTTTACGGTGTTTTGGCTATTGCTTCAAGCGCCTTCTCCCAGTCACCTGGTACAGGATCTGGAGTTTACCATGTCACTTCTTCAAAGTCTGGGGTACACCATCAACTTCCAAAAGTACACCCTAATTCCCTCTCAGGATCATGTGCATCTGTGATGCAGGATTTAGACAGTGCCAATGTTGGCCTCTCTTCCACCTCCAAAGGATTTGTCATTTACAGCCTTCTTTCAAGTCTCTTCCTCCTCTGACTGCCATGTCTGCCAGGGAGTTTCTTTGAGCTCTGGGATTCATGGCCTCTTCTACTCCAATGCTCCCTCTTGCCATACTGCATATGAGAAAGCTTCAATGGTACCTCTACAGTCAGTTTGGCTAAAGCACTGCCACCCTCTAGATATTAGTGTACCTCTTCTTTCCTGTCTAAAGAAGAAATTTGAGTGGTGGACTCAACAGTTTACTCTCAACCCAGGCCTGCCCTTTCAACCTCCTGTCCCTTCTCAAGAACGGTTCACCAAAGCCTCAGTCATAGGGAGAGGGGTTTTTTTTGGTCCCTAGAAATTTCAGGGTCCCTGGCCGCCCTCATCAAAAGTCAGATCATAGCAACACCAGAGATGACAGGTTAGATTCTGGCCCTTCAGGCTTTTTATCCCATGTTCTCTCCAAGCCCCTTGAAGATGTACACAGACAACACTATGGTGATGTGGTATGTCAACAATCAGGGAGGCACAAAGTCTTACCTCTTCTGCAGGATGGCTCTTCAGGCTTGGGAGATGGCTCTCGGTTATCAGTTAACTCTTCAGGCAGTATACACTCCTTCAGAGCACAGCCCCGTGGCAGACTCTCTGGGCAAGTCCAAAACACAAGCTCACAAATGGATGCTTTACAGAGACGTGTTTCTGGATCTTGTCCATCTGTGGGGTATTCCTGGAGTAGATATTTTTGCCTTCCTTCTGAACGGGCAGCTTCTTCTCTTCTATTCCAGAGTGCCATGCCATTTGGTGTGGAAGTTGGATACTCTTTCTTTTCCTTGGAAGGAGATGTTTCTTTATGCATTCCCTCCTTTTCCTCTGCCTCCAAGAGTCCTGCAGAAGACTCAGCTGGATTCCCCAAAAATCTTGGCAGTGACTCCCTTTTGGCCAAGACAGCACTGGTTCCTCCTCAATGCATATGGCCAGGAAAAAATCACCATGAGTTACCTCACTGGTTGGATCTCCTCACACTGGATAAGAGATCTCACATCCATTTTCAACTGACTCTGTGGGTGACAGGGTTTTGATCCCTTTCAGGTACCTCTTTTTCTGAGGACGTGCTCAGGGTTTTACAGTAGGCAAGGAAACCTCAATTAGAAAATCTTATATATGTCTAAATGGAAAAGATTGTGTCTGGTGCCATGCTTGCAACTAGGACCCTTTTTCAGTGGGGATCTCCTGTGGTCCTCATTTGGTTGAGTTGTTCCAGTCTGGCATGGCCTATTCTTCAGTGAAGGTCCATTTGTCAGCCATTTCTGCTCGTCTGCCCTTGAATCCTCCTTTGACTTCGGTTTTGAAGTCAAATGATTTCTTAAAGGCATCCTGTATACTACGCCTCAAAGGAAACCTATTCCTCCATCTTGGGACCTTAATGTTGTTCAGGAAAAATTGACTCAGTCTCATTTTGAGCCTGCAGATTCTTTGCAACATTGTACCTGGAAAACTGTTTTGTTGCTGGCACTTCTGTTAAGAGGGCTCCAGAGTTCCAGGCCCTTATGACCATGCCTCCTTTTTTTGTTTTTTTCACAGGGACAGGGTGTCCTTTCATAGTAATTTTTCTTTTATGCCCAAGGTAGTAAATGAGTTGTCACTGAATCAGATGGTGCAACTCTCTTCCTTTTCCCTTCCCCTCAGTCTGCTAGTGACAGGGTCCTGCATACCTTGGATTTGCACAGACAGCTAGAGTACTATTTGGATAAAACTAAGGCAATTCATAAGTCTGATCAGGTTTTTGTTTCCTTTCACCCCAGAACATTAGGTTTGGCTGTTTCTAAGTAAAATATCAACTTTAGGATATCCAAGGCCATTTCTTTTTGTTATTCTTTTCATGGCAAATCTATCTATTTCTGTTCGAGCTCATTTCACTAGGGCTGCTGCCTCTTCTATTGCCTTCTTCAAGGGATTGGACATCAGTTCTATTCTTGAAGCTGCCAATTGGTCTTAAATGCATACCTTTATTAAGCATTACAAGTTGAATATGGTATACAGAGCCAGAGCAGGTTTTGCTGAAACCAGTTTATATGGATTTCTTGAGGGTTCTTCTCAGTCTTCTACCTTTCATTCAGTTTCTTGAGCTTTTTTACTCTCCCCTCTGTTTTGAATACTGCAACAGCAATATAGGAGGACATAGTACAGCTATGTAAAATCTTACCATAACAGTAGATGCCCTTCTCTTCACTGTTGCAGTATTCACTCCCCCCTTCCTAGCCCTCTTGTTTGTTCTGGTTTTTGTTTTAGATTCCCTTTCTGGTTGAGGTTTCCGCTTTTTCTTCTGCATTTTTTTCTTCTGGATGTACATAGACTCCTTTGTCCTATGGAGACTGTTCTCTACTGGGGCAATTCAGCTCTGGGTAGTTGCATTCTTACTTCCCTTTTATGCCCTAAGTTCTATGCAAGAAGCATAGATGTGACAAACGGTGCACACAAGATCATTAGGCTTTTGTACACTGGCTGATTGTTAAGCTGCCCTGGGTGGGAGGTCCCTTTTATTTGGAATACTGCAATAGGGAAAGGAGGACATCTACTGTTACAGTAAGATTTTTACACAACTGCGCTGTTTCTTTTGTCCAAGTCAAAGAAACAGGGAAATTGATCAATTTCAGAAAAAGCAAAAAAGTTCCTTAGATGGTGTCCCCCACCATATGTTCACCAACAGTTGTATAGCTGCCATTTGAAATTCAGAGGCACTCTGCTACTGAGTGTGCCTGCCAAGATACTGCAATAAACAGGCAGTGTACTGCACTGAGTTATTCAATGAATTTGTAAGGTTCCAGACATTCACAGCCAATCTGTAAGTTAAATGGACCAAGACCCCCCCCCCCCATGTTTATGTGGAAAACAGGGATTTTTCCTCATCTCTCTGAATAATCTCTTCTAATCACTTTGGGTCTTTAAGAGAGACAGGGGAGCATACGTCTCAACCTCATTATTTTAAAATCACAGACAAAGCCAAAATAACAGTGGGAAAAAGCACTAAATCATTAAGATATTACCAGCATTCATTTAGAAACCTGATGGAATCAAAACTATTGACATGTGTCTTATGAAAAACAAGAACGTTGTAACTGCAACTTCTCTAATGACTTTAAACTTCACCTTTTTGTCGTAAAGGTGCAATTTTTTAAAAAAAGTGTACAATCAAGATACAAACTGAGGGATCGCTCAAAATCATGGATACTTGTGAGGTATGGAAAGGAGGTGGTTTTAAAGAAAGAAAGAGCATGGATACTTGAGAGGTATGGAAAGAAGACGATTTCAAAGAAAAGCATAATTCCACAGATTTCTCAGAATCTGCAAGTTCTACCCTTATAACACTTGTGGGGATGCTATCCAGAAGGGACAGTGAAAAGCCTCACTCAGAATGTACTGTATACATCACAAAAAAAATTGTTGAGCAGACATGAAATTTTATGGAGTCTTCTTAAGAGCAAAACATCAAAACAAAGAAAAGTTGCACCACTTGTCTTGAACTTTGAAATTCTGCTCCCAACCATGGGTACTGTTAAAATGGGTAGAATTACCTGTGGAGAGATGCACAATGGAAACATCCGCACTATGGTTGCAGAAGGAAAGAAATAGTCACTTAGCTGCTTAAGGTTTGCCTTAATCTGAAGGGATCCATCTTCTTACCGAATTTAAGAATCCTCCAAGATGTTCCAACTAAACAAAGTTGCCCCTTCTGCTAATAAGGTCAAGAATGGGATGAATGCCCACAAAACTGCATGGAAAATGTTTCTTATAATAAAAAGACTAATTTCTACCCATGCTACAGAGTCAGAATCTGATGCAGTACTAATACAAAGCAGATACATTTTCCTTTGTTTTACCAATTTTTAATTTTTGCATAAACTCATGAGTATCAGGACTACAAAGATAAGAGATAAAAAGGAAAGCTCAGTTAAATCATCATTTGGGGAAAGCTGTCCCTTAAAGTTAAGCACACCTACTAATCAAGAAATCTAGTTATATAAAAAAATCATGAGAACAGTATACATGCCACAGAAAATAAGATATAGGATCTAGAACTTTTTTTTTTTTTGCCAGGGGTGGCTGTTAATCATTTGCTAGATATGCATATGGCTGCATATCCATGCCCTGGTCACCAGAAGGAAGTCTGACTATTAAACCACAACCAGTGTGCTTACCTCTACCCAGGACAAGCCAGACAGACTGCACTAACAAATTCACTTAGCAAGTTAAAGCAGACAAAAAGAAGTTAACAGCAGCATCTGTACCTGACCGCCAAAAATACCAAGGTGGCATCGAAGAACCACAGTGAGCCAAAGGATTGTATATAAAATTCTCAATTTTAGTCATACCAAATTAATTGCTTTCATCCCATTCAACTCAGGGATGTCATCAGAACTAAAAACCTTCATCATAGTGAAGTTTATATAGCACAAGCAATTGAACATAGTGAATCACATGACTTCAACAAATAAACCAATTACAAATTAAAGATGCACAACAACATATTAAAATCAGCCTTCATACTCTACTAAACTAATGCTGTTGTGTCAACTAACTGTTAAAAAGTTAAGTTAAAATAAGAAGTAAAATGAATAATACAAATCACAACATGTTAGTTGTTTGTCTTTTCGTTTTTTCCCGGTAAGGGGTCGCCACAGCGGAACTCCGGTCCGCTAATGATTGGCAGTAGATTTTATTTACGAAACGCCAAGGTGCCAGCTCGACGCCCAACCTTCAACGAAGGCACGCCCATTTAGGCACGCATGTCTTTCGAATGCTATCCAACCATGGGGAGGACATGCAGACTCCACACAGAAGGCACTCCCAAGCCCAGCTGAGAATCGAACAGGAGAACCTCTTGCTGTGAGGTAACAATGCTACCGCTGTACCACCGCGGCAGTCTCGAAATCACAAGATGTTAGTACTTTGCTAAATTCAAGGGGTCTGATAGCAAATAAAAAATTAGAGCTTAGGTGCTCTTAATTTAAGGGTACTGTTCAGGGACATCATATAATTCAGGCCTGGGGGGTTACGTGCATCCAGTCTTAACTGCCACATGAGTTTGCTGAACTCAAGTCTATTTTCCCGTGCACCACCCCTGGAATTAACGGGGACCTGTTCTAAAATAAAAAAAAAATAAAAACTTTTTATTATTTGGACAACACATTGCGTGTTTATATGAGGCAATGTTAACATTACATTTACTTAACAGCAGTGTTCATATAAGGCACTTTCAGTTTTTCCTATATAGAAGAAATAACAATAGTCATAGAAGCAATATAGAAAACACCTGTAGAATTACAGTCATAAGTTCCTTTTAGTGCAAGTTCAGAAGGAATAGTATTTAAATTACACCCTGTAAAGATAGTTACATTGTGTACATGACCCACATTGAGTCATACCCTTAGGTAATCTAGATAAATTATTGTGCTCAAGTCCAGCGGTAGTTCTCTCAAATCTTTCTTTTAAATTAGGCAGTCTTCTGTATGTAAACTGTAGGGCCTCACCTAGGACTTATTTTTATCTGTTCATCACAATCAATAAGCTCCCACTTGTGTATCAGTGTCTGCCTAATTGTGTTGGATTCCAAACCATATTTCATAACCATGGTCTGTTCAAAGCTTTTAACAACATTTGTATTAACCTGGTCCTTTTGAATGCCTATCCCTTAAATGGGATACAAATCTACCACGCCACTAAGCAATAACTTCTTTAATTTCTTGAAACATCTCCTTAGGGTAGCCCTGGTTAATAAACATATCCACAATGGAATCAATTTCAAGCTACTGTCATCTGATAATATTCTAGATATCCTTACCATCTGTCATTTTATTAAGCTCTTTTTTTCGTGGTAAGGATGACTGCTGTTAACAGCAGTCCAATGACTCCAAATTCCACCTCCAACAACTTCTACTACAAGAAGAGGGGTTGTCACTAGTTGCCGATGGAGACAATTTTGTCAGTCTTTTTTTTTTACCCCCAAATATATGGTTATTGCTACTGAAAAAAATTGTTTGGTAGTTGTACATGAACATCAGGGGTTTAAGATATTCAAGATATTCAATTATACCCAAGAAACTGTCAACGAGCAGTATCTTAACCTGTTTAGCAAAGGATTGACATCTGTCCCAAAAAGTAAAACTGGCATTGCAGACACTTTGCTTGACCTGAAGTTATATGCAAGAAAACTAAATTTAAATAAAGGTTGTGCTACAGGAAGGTTGTGTAGCCCCCTCATCTAGCAGTAAGTTTAAAAGACCTAGTACTTACAACTCCCCTTTGCACCCTACACTGGCTATGTTTAAGAAGGTATGTAAAACAGATATTAGTAAAGCGTCGAACCAACATTTTGGGCACTTGGCAAGCAATTTAACTAAAGAAGAGCATATTTTAATGAATGAGTTAACTAGCAGCAATAAGTTCAGAATCATGAAGCCAGTTAAAGGAGGAAGAGTAGTCTTGCTGGACACCACAAACTATTTGCTAATATGTATGACTTACTCAACAATGAGACGAGATACACACGGGTTTCTAAAAATGAGATTATTCTTTTATCACAAATTGAACTTATTTCTTAAGGATTTGTTTGGATCAGGGCCAGATAGATTTCACATTATACAAATATTTGATTGTGGACAATCCCATTATACCTGCTATCTTTGGCATCCCTAAGATCCACAAGGATCTGAATATAACCCTCCTTTACTGCCCACTGTTGCAGCAGCTGGCTCTAAAACTCACCCACTACAGTAAGCTCTCAGTTAACCGGAACTCAAGCAACAAGAACTCTCAAGCAACCAGAAAAAAAATCAAAGGAATACAGTACAGTACGAATAGTTCAGTTTTTCATGTGTTGCATTTTGTTTTCCCTCCACAGAAACATACTTTAACATTTTTAGAGTTTTAAAAAGGAAGATACAAATACATTCCCTCTCCCCCCAACCTGAGAACAAGTCAAACCAAACAAGTCAAATCGCTAAAATGTCACTCTCTCCATACTCCGTTTTCATCAGACTGCAAATTCTCTCCGTCACACACAGTCTCTTCAGCTTTCATACATGCATTCACTCACTCTTTCTCTCTCAGATCTCTCACACACACTCTTCAGCTTTCATGCATCTTTCTGATCTCTTACACAGTTGCTTCTGCTTTCATACATGCATTCACTCTCTCTCTCTCTCTCTGTTCAGTTCATTCAATTCCAATCCACTCAGCGTGCCATGCTTTCTAGCTGAAATACAAGTTTAAAATAGTATTATTCCAGCCAAGCTTTTAATTACTACATTTCAGTTCGAAAATCAAATCAACAGTGTTTATGGTATGGTATGGTACGGTATAGTATAGGGTACAGTATCTGTCAGGTCTGTTTTTAATAGCAACTCTCAAGCAACCAGAAACGACACTTATCCGGCATCTACCAATCCACAGGGGTGCCTGTTAACAGAGTTTACTGTAGCACTGTTTGTGGATGGTACCCTTAGAAATTTTTAAACCAATATCCATACATTAGCAAAATTCATGGGACTTCTTAGGATACATTAAACAAGAATTCTATCACCTTAACTGGCTGCTTGTGAGCACTGATGTGACAGATTTTCTTGAATTCCCCATCATATTGGTACTCAATGCTTTAGAGAAACTTGTACAGGCTATGATTATTTAGACAACATTCAGGTTAATCTACTGGTTGAATTGCTGCAACTAATGTTAGAAAATACTTTATTTTGAGGGTGAATTTTATAAACAGACGTGGTTCATGCACACCCCCCAATATACCAACACTGTACTTTGGTATCGGGAAAATCAGTTTGTGTTCAATTCTGATTATATGCAAAATGTTGCTACTTATTTGCGTTTTGCAGACGAAATTTTTGTAATTTGGAAGGGAGATGAATCTGAATTAGGGGACTTCATTTTATAGATGAATCTGACTACTGGATTTCTCCAATTTACATACAATTCTTCTATTAATATGAGTTACCTTGATGCCACCCTATCTAAGAATGTTCTTGCATGTTAAGTTCAGTTTGGAACTGTACAGAAAACCCACCAATTCGAATACTTTTCTACATTTTAACAGCAATCATCCTTACCACCAAAAAAAGAGAGAGCTTCGTAAAAGTACAGACGGTAAGGATATCGAGAATATTGTCAGATGTCAGTAGTTTTATGCTTGAAATTGATTCCATCACGGATGTTTATTACTCAGGGTTACCCTAAGGAGATGCTTCAAGAGATTAAAGAAGTTATTGCCAAGTGGCATGATAGTTTTTTTCCCATTTAAGGGATAGGCATTCAAAAGGACCAGGTTAATATAACCAATGTTGAAAGCTTTGAACAGAGCATGATTATGAAATCTGGTCTGGGAGCCAACACAATTAAGCAGATACTGATGCATAATTGGAAGCTTATTGATTGTGGTGAACAGAAAGTCCTAGGTGAGGCCCCACAGTTTACATACAGGAAACTACCTAATTTAATAGAATGATTTCTGAGAACTACCACTGGACTTGAGCACAATAATTTATCTAGATTATTTAAGTGGGTCATGTACACAATGCAAATATATCTTTACAGGGTGTAATTTAAAGTTAAATACTATTCCTTCTGAATTTACACTAAAAGGAACTTGTGACTAACTCTACATCTGTTGTCTATATTGCCTTCTGTGACTATTGTCACTTCTATATAGGCAAAACTGACCTTGCCTCAAAGAAACACATATATGAACATTGCTATGATTTAAGCAAATGTAATGTTAACAATGTCTTATATAAACACACACTGTGCTGTGCAAATAAAACATTTTTAGTTTTTATTTTAGAACAGGTCGCTGTTAATCCCAGGGGTGATGCATGGGAAAGTAAGCTTGAGTTCCACAAACTCAGTGGCAGTTAAGATTGGAAGCTAGTAACCCCCCCTCAGGTCTGAATGACAGTGTCCTTAAATTACGAGCAGCTAAACTCTAAGTTTTGTTATTTACTATCAAACCACTTGAATTCAGCAAAGTACTAACATCTTGTGATTTTTATTATTCCTTTTACTTATCTTAACTTAGTTTTTAATAGTTAGTTGGCACAACAGCATTAGTTTAGTAGAGTATGAAGACTGAGTTTTAATACACTACTGTGCATCTTTAATTTGTAATTGGTTTATTTGTTCAAATCATGTGAGTCACTGTCTTCAATTACTTGTGCTATATAAACTTCATCAGAACTAAAAACCTTCGTCAAGATGAAGTCCCCGAGTTGAATGGGACGAAAGCACTTAACTGGTTATGAGTAAAATTGAAGAATTTATATACAACCCTTTGGGTCGCTGTGGTTCTTGGACGGCATCTTGGTTACTTGTTTTCACCGAGGTTCTACTCTACTTTTTTGGTTAACATCTGCAATTGCATATAACAATATTTATAAACGTGAAAATAACAATGAACAACATAAACCAAAAGATTTTAATAATGTTATACAAAACATACTGCAGTAATAGGAAAAAGCAACTATAACAGCTGAAAATGTATCTTTGGTGATAGCCAAAGTAAGTGCTCCACCAACGCTACATTACCCTGGACAGAGTGCAGACTGTTCTGCAGAAATAATTCAGTCATTTAGACATCTACTGTTACAGCAAGTTATTTTTATGCATAATTGTTGTACGAAATTAAATATGTAATTTGGAAGAGTACAAAGCAGTGCATACTGTAGGCTCCATAAATAGTGTTTGTCGATAAGATCACCTGTGACTCTGTAGAAGCAAAACCTGTTATGTTCCCAAATTAGACATTTAGTTTACAAAATTCTAAAAAAAAAGTGTAAAAGATGACCATATAGCTTCTGGAATAGTCTGAGCAGTCACTCCTCTAAAAAAACATGGAGTGGTAGCAGATCTAGCAGGGTGGGCCCTAACACCCCCAAACAGATGCTGTACTTATTGCAGCACATAACAATGCAATTATAAATGGCACTTCCAGATGGCTGCATTCTGAAGAGCAGGTTAATTAGAGCTCTCCCAGTAGGAAAAGAGGAGAACTGAAGAAGCATGTGGAAGATGACAGTTTTGGTAAAATTCAGCTACTGGTAGTAACTACACTGCCTAAATGTTAACAAAAAAATCTGGAGAAAGAGAAAATCAACTAGAAAAGGAAAAGAAAAATACTTTGGTTGGCAAGAGCTTTGCTGTTCAGCAAAAAACAGTTTAACGTTTATCTTTGATCCAAGAGATTGTTTCCAATGACTAAAGGCTGAAAAGAACAAAAGTGGCTTTAAGCAGCAATTTGGATGAACTAATAAAACTGCAGAAATCAGAGGACAAAAAGAAGGAAAGACTGACTAAATATGAGGCTTCTCAAGAATGGTTTAAAAATATAGTAGAGTTAGAAGACAAAGCTTGCAGAGAAAACCTGAAATGTTCTGCTATACCACAGAAAATGGAAGGAATACATTGTACTGTGTGGTGCAGCGGTTATAGCATTGTCACCTCACAGCAAGAGGTTCTCCGGTTTGATTCTCGGCTGGAGCGCCTTCTGTGCAGAGTCTGCATGTCCTCCCTGTGGTTGACTGAACTTTAAAGACATGAAGATAGGTGGGTGAGTGTGTGCTTGCCTTCTGTGAAGGTTGGGCGCCAGGCTGGCAACTCGACACGGTAAAAATCCACTAACAATCAAATAGCGGACCGGTGATCCACTGTGGCAACCCCTAACTGGAAAAATCCGAAAGACTTTCATTTTTATGGAAGTACAAGTCAGCAACAGGACTGGTATCCCACAGCACATTTGTTAATTGAAAGGACGCACCATGTGTTTTCTCCAAATCTGGCCATGAGAAAGAAGCAAAGACACACAATGGTAAAAATGAAATCAACCAGCGGACAGAATTGCCTCTGACAGGAGATTTAGACTAGTAACAAAATGGGACACTAGAGTGTTTGTGGAAAATTATTATTCACTGTACATTAAGCAGAAGAGAAGCAATTGTATTCCCCTGCAATCGCAGCATCTGAAAGGCATGTGTGAGATTCAAGTTGATATATCCAGCAGTTTTTAGAACATTTTTTTTCTTGAAGATCAAATACATTTTTGGATGCAGAACATGTTAAGGAAGGAAATAAAGTTTGCCCAGCAAACAGTGATCAAGTAAACTGAAGGGCCCTCTGCTTCTCATTCCTCTGACAGCATCAAATCCCATGGACCAAGCTTGCCAGTGAAACCTTTTGTACTGTTTCAAAGAAAAATGACTTAAAAAAAAAAAAAAGCCCAGGAGTCAACTATAAAAATCAGAAGTACCCTAGACTTGAACCAGACACCAATGTTGGGTGGTTGAGATAAGGAAGAAGACCAGCAGTAATGTGAAAGTAGGAAATAAACAGAAGAATTGTAAAACGTCACTTCCATAAGACTCAGTTTGGACATAAGAACTGTGCTTCTACAAGAAGTGGTTAAAGACTGGAAGTTTGTGAACTATGTTAAACTGATGGAAGGACTCTAAATCACAATTTCCACTTTATCATTAATGTCTACAAGGACAGTAAAGGAAATAAAGATGTACCTGTAAGTAAAAATATTCTTTTTTTCTTACTAATATATGTATAATAAATTACTTGAAGTAAACTGCATGTTAAAGTAGTTCTATACAGTATGTATAAGTTATTAAGGTTATTTTAAATGTGGGGTGTGGGGAGTCTTAGATTTAACTGTTGTTAAGGCAGTGACGTTACAGTGACTGTAATGTATCTGGAGTTTATATCTAGGGTTTACCTTGTTGCAGTATAAATAGTATAATGTGACCTTGGGCTGTTGGGGTGATGTGGAAGTGTACTGATACACATTTTAAATTATGGTGGTTTTCCCTGATGTCATACAGGTGGAGGTGTAGACTAATGTTTTTGGACAGCTGCAGACAAGGGATTTTTTTTTTTTTTTTGAAAAAACAGAACATAAAATGGAAAGCATGTAACATGATAGTTTCCCAGTTTTTTGAGAAGAGCTATTCCACTCCATTTATAAATTAACTGCTTTTCTCTTCACCAGTGAAGCCCTGCAGCTGGAGATAGTCTGTCTAAAGGTGCATGCAATTAATCAGGAACTGAATGAAACATGATCTTCAAGGCATCTGGAATGAAGAAAAACAAAACAACCGCACTAATTAGTACTTAATGGGGAACTGGGAAGCAATTCAATTGAAATAAATAAAGTATCACAATCTAAAGGGGATTATTTTGCAAGTAGATGCATTCCTAGCAGAACGTAGCTCTTCAGTATATAAAAATGACAGTACAGTCAAGTTTATCTATTTATGGGTTGTCAGTGCACCTTTTCTTAAGGCTAAAAATTAATTAACTGAGAGCATGCAAGTTTTCTTCCCACAACTGGGAGAGAAATAGGACTAGGACATAAATGGACAGTGTCAGTACAGGAGGGCATGCAGGCTCTAACATGCTTTTCCAGAATGATTAAACCTAACTTTAGGTTAGGTAAAGCCTGTGGATATAGCTGTCTATTTGGGGCAACTACCCCTACATGGAGGGGTTACGTCTCTTTTTGGAAAGTATATATATATATTTTGTGGTTTTGAAGTGAATTAAAAGGGGCAAAAAGTTAAAAATAAAATGGTATAGCATTTTTGTTTACAGAGTATTTTGACTGAAGCAAAAAGTATATGAAAACGTGATGTGGGCTCACACACACAGATGAGAAGCCACAGCCGCATACAGATCCGCCTGCCAAACATTACAATGCACATTTAAGTTGCAAGCTGGAAACATACATTCAAAAAACTGTCATGCAGAATATGTGAAAGCTATAGCTCATCAGAATGATTACCTTATTGATTACATCATGCAATGTAATTGCCGTTACAGTTACATGCAAACAGTACTGAATCATATTAAGCGCTGGGTACAAAGCATTACAGGAGACACTTTGCTAGAAATGAGCATGTCTATTTGGCAAAGAAAAGATTTCAGAATGGATTTTCAGCAGAGTATTATGAGAGACAAAGGAAAGGGGTGGTAACAATCCTGATAGTGAGACAAGCTCCAGCAGTGACAGAAAAGGATAAAGACAATGACAGATTTGTGGTAATAAGTGGTAATTGGTAAGGAAGGAGGATTGCACTGGCACGTATTGATATTCCACCTGAAACTACTATTAAAGAGCTTAAGAGAATTATGGTAGTGGTAATTAGCTTTCAGCAGGGATTATTATTCATGGGTGGGGATTGGAACCTGATCTACAATAGCAAGGATATACCGGGAGGACTCAGAAGGGAAAATACAACAGAAGAGGGTAGATTTCTGAAGAGATATATGAGAATATTTGTAATGGAAGATGTGAATTTACTAGTAGGAACTTAGGCAGAATTTACATTTCATTCCTCATTATATTTTACAGAAACAGGAGTATTTAACTGAAAGCTCTGAAATTAGTCTAATAACTACTTCAGGTTATGCACCAATAAAAATTAAGATAGAGTTGCAAGGTAATCAAGAAAAATGAGACACTGGTGCTTCCCTAATTATTTGTTAAAAAGAAAGGAATTTTAGGAATTGGTAGTAGAAATGAATTCAGAGTTATTAGGGAAGGTGTACATTTTTTCACAAAGGATAGCTAGGAAGTGGGATAAAATTAAATGGAATTTAAAAAGTATGGTAGAAATAAGAAATAGAGAGATATGTGAAGTAATTAATAGAATTATTTAGAAGGGTTATCAAAGTACTGCAGATGAAGGGGAACAAAAAGGAGCAACTGCTGAGTGATAAAGGGAAAATAAGAGAACAACTGGACAATATGCATGAGTTTAGAAAGCTTTCGTGGTCTGGAGTTATTAAAACTGATCAGCACAATAATCTTAGCTAGCAAAAAACAAAAAGGAGTTCTGTCAAAGACAGGCAGCAAATGACAAGAAAAGCATAGACCTTACAGATATATTTTGGAAACTATGAAAATCTGTATGAAGCAGAGGAATGTGGAAACTATGAAAAAAAGGCAAAGTACGTACTGCTCTAGTGGAATGAGCTCTAGGTTTCACAGGTAGAGACATTCCTTTCGAAGAGATTGCAAAAAAAACCCCAAATGGACAGCCCTCTGGATATGTTCACTTTGGAAATAGGCTTACCAAGTCTTCAGCTCTCCTCAGGTGAAATCAGAAGCTAAGAAAATGGAGTGCCATTGAAGCTGTTTTTTGGGTAAATGTCAGTTATTGGCTACTAAGTACACTGCCTGGATGCCAGAAAAGAAGACATTTAGAGAACCTGAAACAAAATCAGCCAGAAAAGGTGGAGAAAATGTCTGGAAAGGGTTCTGCACTTGTTCAACACAAAGCAGTTCAAACTTCAACTTTGGTACAAGAGATGGCTTCCAGTAATTTAGACGAAAATAAAATACCGAAAAATATCAGCTCAAATAATAAAATGCTGAAAAAAATAGAAGCAGTTTTAACAAACTATTCGGATCTAACAAAACTGCAAAAATTATACACTGAAATGAAGAAAAAAATGGATGAGCCCTTTTAAAAATAGAGTTGGAAGACAAAGTGTGCATAAAAAAAAAACTAAGATTTTCTGCTGTACCAGAGAAACTGGAAGGAACAGATTGCATTAATTTTATGAAAGCACAAATAAGCAACTGGACTGATATTTCACAGCAAGACTTGTTAACTGAAAGGACACACTGAGTGCATACTCCAAACTTGGCCAAAAGTAGCCAAGACCTGTATTAATAGAGATGCCATCATACCAGTAGTATGTTGATTCTGACAAAATTGTGGAAAAATGAAAAAAGTGTTAAAAACTGGAGACAGCAGAATGTTTGTGGAAAATGATTATTCATGGTACACCCAGCAGAAGAGAAGCAAATTTATTACTGCAGGGAATGTCGAAAGCCAGGTGTGGGAGTCCAACTGCTGTACCCAGCTGTCTTCAGAGTTTTTTCTCCCAGTGGATCAAAAACATGCTTGATGCACAACAGGCAAAGGAGGAAAGTACAGTTGTGTACACTTGCCATAAATGTAAATGTTTGAGTGTATTCACTGTTTCAGTCTTGACTTGTGAGACTTCCTGCTGTGGAAGCCCTTGGCTGGCCCAACTACCAGAGTAAAAATCTCCCTTCTCCTAAGGCTGGTGGTCATCATATCCAACGTCAGTACACTTGGGTATAAAGGAAGCTAGCTGACACCATGACATCAGTTTTTTATTGCCCCTTAGAAGGTAAGATGAACCATAAGCAAGTGTCAAACTCAGAAAAAAGGGTCCTGCAGGGTAAACAATTAGCAGGTGGCCTGGTTAGTTTAGAAGACAGAAGCAGGCTTCTACTGTAGGCAAAAGGGGGAAGGAGGGAGAGAAAGAAGACTGCAACAGTGAATACACTCGAACATCTACATTTATGGTAAGTGTACACAACTGTACTATGCTCTTCACGTTTCACTGCTGCAGTCCTGACTTATGGGATGATTTCCAAAGCTGAGATGAGGGTGGAACGTAGATTATGGAGAAAAGAATGCCCTGCAAGATGGCAGTGGCAAATCCTCCTCTAGACTTGGAGAAGCCCGATAAGTGGTAGTGTTTGGTAAACGTATGCACAGATGACCAGGTAGCAGCTTCCAAAATGTCTTTGGTAAGTACTCGCTCATTCCAGGAAGGCAGCAGTGGAAACAGTGGCCCTAGCAGAGTGATCCCTTACAGTTTCAGGAGGCTTTTTACTGTGAGGGCTGTAGCAAAAGGAAATACAGGGAGAGATCCACTTGGAAATAATCTGTTTTGACATTGGTTTCCCTTCAGAGCCAATGGCAAAGGACAAAGAGTTTGTCTGATTATCTGAAAGATTTAGTTCTGTCAAGATAGTAGCGAAGCTGTCTGTGCACATCTAAGAAGTGAAAGATTCTTCTCCCCAGTTCTGAAGCTTGAAGGAAGAAGATGGGCACATGTATAGCTTGATTCAAGAATGTGTCCTTGACCACTTTGGGCACAAAGGATGAATTAGTTCTGAGTGATGCTCTGTCTGGGTGGAATAAGATAAATAGTTCCACTTCCATGAGAGCTTGCAGCTCACAGACCTTTCTAGCTGAGATGATAGCCAGTAAAAGGGCAATCTTCCAAGTTAAGAATTTTAATTCAACAGACGCTGCTGGTTCAGAGTGGGACAGCATCATTTTTTCTAAAACAAAATGGAGGTCCCATGGAGGCATAGGTTGTCTCCTGAGAGGTCGGATAAGAATCATTCTCTTAAGGAATTGCTTCATCAGGAGGTGGGAAAAGACAGGAGAAAGAGTAGAGATGTGGGCTAAAATGGCAGATGCATGAATTTTGATGGAAGAAAAGGATAGGCCTCTGTCAACCAGGGCAGCCTGGTGATCTAAAATGGCAGAGATATTGGCTGAGTTAGGATTGAGGCCTTTCTGCTGACACCAAATGGAGACTCTTTTTCCACTTGACTGAGTATGATTTCCAAGTACTACTCCACCTAACTGCTTTGAGAATGTTTTGAACTTGTCTGCTTAAGGTATGCTCAGAGGAGTAATTTTGGGGAATTATCCAGGCTGAGAGTTTGAGAGCATGTAGGCTGGGGTGCACAAACCTCTCCTTGTCCTGAGAGGAGATCCACTCTCCGAGATAAATGCCACAGATTTTCACTGGTTAAACTTGGTATCAGAGGATACCAGTGCTGCCTAGGCCAGTCTGGGGCTATCAGAATGACCCTTGCGTCTTCCTCCATGTTTTTTCGGAGTACCCGTGAAAGAAGAGGTAGGGGAGGAAATGCATAAAAGAAAAGGTGACTCCAAAGGAAGGAGAAAGTCTCTGTCCTCCAGGCTGTGGGTAGTTTGCTCCTGGAACAGAATCTTTTCAGTTGAGCATTTTCTTTGGTGGCAAAGAGGTCTATCTGTGGGGATCCCTATTTCTTGACTATGCCGAGAAATGTTTCCTGATACAGATGCCATTCATAGGGATCTATCAAATTCCTGCGAAGATGATCTGCTATTGTGTTTTGGATCCCTGGGAAGTACTGTGCCATGAAGAGCAACCCCAGAGAGTAAGCTGTCTCCCAGACCTGCAAGGCTAGTCGATAAAGAGGGTAGGAGTGAGTGTCCCCCTTGTTTATGTACCACGTGACTGTGGTGGAGTCTGTTTTGACAAGCAGGATCCCTGGTTTCCACTGATCTTTGAAAGATAATAGGCCCTTTTGCACTACCATCAATTCTTTCCAATTTATGTGCTTTTGTCTGAACTGATTTTCCCATCTGTCCTGGGATTGAAGGTGGTGGAAATGAGCCCGCCCCAGGCCATCTCTGATGCATCTGTGGTTAAAGTTTGGCCCTGAAGGATGAACCTGAAGGGGAGACCCAGGTTCTAGGCACACGCCTGTGTCCACCATGCAAACTCCTCCTTGAGGCAAGGATCAGCTGAATTTCTGTCTCCAGGGACTGTGAGTGCCTGCACTACAGATTCTTGAGGAACAACTGGAGCTTCCTCATGTGTAGCCTGGCCAGAGGGATCATGAGGATACAAGACACCATGTAGCCTAATTATCTGAGGAATTTCCTGTCCGACAGGGATTGTCTCTGCATAATGTTGTGGAAGTACTGAGTCAGGAAGGAGACTTTCCAGAGGAAGGCCTTTTGAAGGGAGGAATCCAGAAGAGCCCCCAGGAAAAGTATCCTGGTGAATGGGTCTGTGCTGGATTTGTGAAGTTTTACGGTGAACCCCAAGGAGGTGTGGAGGTTCTGACTGAAGGCCAGATTCTTGAGGAGCTTTGACCAACTTGTGGCTTGAATGAGGCAGTTGTCTAGATATGGGTACATTTGGATCCCTCTTGTTCTGCAGAAGGCAATCACTAGAGTTAAACGCGTTGTGAAGACCCTGGGAGAAGTAAACAAGCCAAAGGGCACTGCCAAGCATTGAAAGTGACTGCTACCTACTCTGAAACTAAAAATGATTCTGCAAGATTCCTCTACAGGAATGGGCAAGTAAGCATCTTTTAGGTCAAAGGTAACCGTTAAGGCTGGAGGGGCTATCAAGGGAAGAAGCTTTTGAAGAGTTGGCATTTTGAATTTTGGTACCAGCAGGTGACTGGTTGGGAGTGGGCAGGTCTAGAATAGGGTGTCAAAAGTCTTCCTTTCTGCGAACCTGGAATAGAACTCCTCCCTATTTGATGATCTGGCACTGGTTCCACTAAGTTCTGTGGGCACAGGCTGTGAATCTGAGATGATTTTGTGGAATATCCATGTAACCCAAGTATCTTAACAGGTCTTTGAAAGTGAGCCTGTAACCATTTGAAACAACCATTTAGAACCCACTTGTCTGAAGTCATGAGAGATGAATTTTCTTTGAACAGGGATAGCCTTCCTTCTATCTTTTCTGGAGAGGGTGGGGGAGTGGGTAGGAGAAAGGAAGAGTCATTGCTGCTCTCTGCCAGAACCCTGTAGGTAGGAGAATGGAAGAGTCATTGCTGCGATTTGCCAGAACCCTGTGGCCTAGAACTCCCCTACCTGGGCCTTTGTGATTGATGCTGCTTTTGAAGCCTTTCCCTCCAGGGTTTCCTTTGCCTACTTTTTGACTGAGAGGAAAGGGACCAGTGTTTAGTGGGAAAATTCCTTCTCAATCCAGGAGGCTGAACTTGGAGGAAGTCCTTGAGTCTGCATAGATTTTGCTTTATCTTCATCTTTTTGAGCATGGCTTCGTCTTTTGGCCCAAAGAGGAAGCCCTTATCCAAGGGTACCATCCAGAAGGTTGGATTTGATATGATCTGGTAGGGTCTGTTCCCTAAGCCAAGCATGGCTTCTGATGAAAGAACCAGATACTGCAGCTTGGCTAGTGACATACATAGCACCATAGCCGCAGTGTAATGAGTGTCTAGCCACCTGGGAGCTGGAATGGCAAAAGTTCAACAATTCCTTGGAAATGTGCTTGTCCTCCAGGGAGGATATCTTTTGCTTCATTTTATCTAAAATATTTTGCTGGTATTTTATCATGTCAAACTAGCAGTTAAGGGCCCTCATTGTTAGGGTAGCAGAAGAGTAAACTTTTTTACCACACCTACCAAGGGCCCTGCTTTCTTTGTCAGCAGGTAAAGAGTTTTTTTGAAGCGCTGGCTCTTGCTCCCCTAGGTTCTGAAGTGACTACCTCTGGATCAGCAGTGGGATTTTTGAAGAGGTATTTATGCGAGTCCAGCACCCTGTAAAACCTGTCTGGTTTTCGACGGCTGGAGGTAGAGATGCAAAGCTGAAGCCAGATTCTCTTCAGAATCCAAATCTTCAAAAGTACGGAAGGGTCCCTCCTCAAAGACAGACTCCTCCTGATCAGAATCTTCATCTGAAACAGGAGGTTCAGAAAAAAACTTCAGGGGTAGGATCCCTAGTTTTTTTTTCCCTGGGGAAGACTCCAAAGGGGGTTGCCTAGCTATGACTAAGGAGATAAGCTCCTCAGCTAACTTGATCAGATATTGCTGATATACCTGTGGATGGCAGCAGGTAGACCCAGGCATAGGACCGGAGGAAGAACCCTTCTCAGAGGTAGCTCTGGCCTGGTCCTAGGTATATCTGCAATCCTGATTTCAGTCTCTTTGTAAGGAAGAACAGATGCAGGCTGATGCCTCAAAGGAATGTAGTCTGTAAAAGATCGATCTTCAGAACCCAAGGTCTGCCGAGTGACTCCAGACCCGACCGATGAACTGAAAGCCAAAGCCTGTGCAGAATTTTAGGTACCTGATGGCATGCATGAGTCCATATGGGTCACAGAGGCCTGTGCCACCACCTTGGTCACAGAAGGGGGCTGTAAAAACACCCCACCTTCCTCAGCGATAAGTCTTGGGGGACTGGCAAATGGGGAATGGTTGTCGTCAGAGGCCATAAGCATGGGTCTTTTTTCCTTGTCCTTCCTAAGCTCAACCTTGGGACAACTGGTGGATGCCACTGGACAATATAAAGTAGATGGCAGACTAAGATGCCTAACTAAAATTTCAGCCCTAGGCCTGACCGTTTTAAAGTTGAAATGGGTGTAAAAACGGCACTTACGGATGTCATGATCACGGCCTAGTCAGGTGACACAACATTTGAAAGTCTCAGTGTGGGACTTGCTTAACACAGTGGAACAGTGGAGACTATTATTAACCTTACTTGACATGGATTAAAGGATGAAAAACATGTTCCGCAATGGAGTACTTAGCTTTTAGACAACTTCTCTCTGGTGTGGACCATCTGACCCACTGAAACATTGCTTTGAGCTCTGACAGCAAGAAAAGACTGATGTCATGGCATCGGCTGGCTTCCTTTATAACCCAAACGTACTGATGTCGGATAGGACATCTGCCAGCCATAGGAGGAGGGAGATTTTTTACTCTGGAAGTCGGGCCAGCCAAGGGCTTCCACAGCAGGAAATCCCACAAGTCAGGACTACAACAGTGAAACATGAAAAACAAATAAATACATAAAGTTTATCCAAAAAAAAGTATGTCATCAAACAGAAAGACTCTGCTTCTCGCTCTTCTGGCAGTCAAGTTCATAGAGAGACATTGCCATTGAAGCCTTTTCCAGTATTCCAATGGAGGATGCTGGAGACACAGAAAAAAAAAACACATGAATTGTCTAGAAGAATCAGAAGTACCTTCAACTTGAACTATAGTCTAATGTTAGGAGATGGAGATGATGACGAAGACGACAACCAGCAACACTGAAATTAAAGAATAAATGTAAATACAAAGCATCTATCACATTTCTGAAATATGGCTTTATAAGTAAAAGTGGCAGAGAAAAAAATGGACTTTTGTTGACTTTTTTAAACTTGTGGACAGACTGTAAAGAATATACCCCACATTACATAATTTCCTTTGTTTCTTCAAGGGTGGATATCTAGATTAATGCCCTTGTTTTAAGTTATGAACAAGTTTTTGTAAGCAAATAGGCTTGAAAAATTAAACAAAATGATGAAAGGCATGAAAACGCTAATCCTGCATCTGCAAAGTTTTTCTTTTTCTCCATTAACAAATGTTCTCAGTGACAGTCTGCAGCTGAAGGCATCTAGCCAAGGGAATTGGGTACATTCAGTTCTGAGTGACATTTACAGAGAGTTCATCAAGCATCTGCTGGCTGTTTTTTTCTTTGCTGACTACCTTTACATAGAGACAAGCTGTGTGCAGGTGCAAACAATTAATCTTCAGAGTTCTGAGCATTCTTTTCTGAGGGAAATGCAAAATTTAAAGGTACAAAGATAGGCAGTTCAGTGAAAAATAAAGTCTGAAATTATGGGAAGCGAATGAGAGAGAGTAGCTTCTCCAGCACATTTAATTTAATGCACTTCATGAAACGAAATTGTGCATCGTTCTATTTAAAGATTGCCAGTGCACTTTTTCAGTGCTAAAGGTTAATATCTTCTACAAGCTGCTGTTCACATTTGGGTGGGAATATAAATGCTTGTTCACATTTGGGTGGGAATATAAATAAGAAAAAACAGACAGCAGTTGGTGTTAATAGAAACACATGCTGTAACAAATGCTTTAGCATGTGTAACCTTCAATTTAGATTAGGCTATGCATGTGGGTGCAGCTGTCAATTTGGGGCAATTGTCTGTCTGGAGGATTAGAGTTTATTTGTTAAAAATGTACAGTTTTGTGTTTATTCTAAGTTAATAGGGGATGGGGGTGTTCTGAAAATGTATGTAGTTTTTGTCTTGAGGGTTTTCATTAATACAAAGTCTTGAGAAATGTGACATAGGTTCAAATGGAAATGAGAAGAAATGAAACAACCATACAAAAGAGCAGCCTGTCCAACATTACTGTGTGCATATAAAACAAAAGTTAGAAATAAACATTCAAAAAAAACCTGTCATGTTTAATAAGTGGAGAAAAATAGCTTTTTATCATAAATCTTGGAACATAAATTGCATTATAGGTATAGGCAAAAAGGAAAGAGTATTGAATTATATTACGAAATATAAAGCGCAAACAGCAATGCTGAAAACAGTCAGATTTTCTGAAATGTTTAGGTTCTGTACAAACACAACTTGAATTGTCTACGCACATCCAAACAATGAAGCAAAAATGTACCCTTATTATGCAAGTTTGGAAAGAATACTGGCAAGTCAAGAGACTGATTCTAATTAAACTCCGAAGCAACCTTGGGCAGAAAAGAGATGATATGTAAGGTAACACTATCCTTATGAAAAGTAAGGAAGAACAGGACAATGTCGGAAGTTTGGCCACTCTACTTGTTGAAGCGACTGACACCAAAAAGAAGGTTTTTTTTCTTTACAACAATTTTAAGGGTACTGTGGCTGAAGGTTCAAAGGGAGGCCTAGTAAGAACTTACAGTAGCTAAAGAAGGTCCCAAGGAGGCACTGGCTCTCTAACAGCTAGGCATAATAAAAAGGTACCCTTTTAGAAGGCCTTTGAAAGCTTAAGACCCACTGTGGAGGTACTATCCATGCCAATATGAAAGTTAGAAATGGCAACCATCTGTAATTTATGGTAGAATAGCCAAGACCAGCTTGAAAACGAATAGTCAAAAAGTCCAGAATGGCATCTAATGGTATGGAAAAATGATCTAAGCCCTTGGAAGAAGCCCAAATAAAAAGGCTTCCATTTACTAGTCTAAACCTTCCTGGTACAAGGTTTCTGGAAGGATGACAGGATTTGAACAACTCTCTCAGAGACCTTAGGATTCCTGGTCACCATCAGAATTGGAGAAACCATGCAGTTAGCTTGAGGGAGTAACCCGGCAGGATAAGAATTCAGAACTGAGACAAGGTCTAGTACCCAGAGAGGGTGAAGCAGGTGAGGTCAAAGAAAGCAGAACCAAAACTGACTGGGCCAAAAAGGAGAAATGCAGAGGACAGTTGCTCTTCAATGGGCTGCCTTCTGAAGAGACTTGATTATCAAAGGTGTCGGGAGATCAGCACACAGAAGATCCAGGGGCCAAGCATGCAGGAGAGCGTCCCTGTGTGACTGTCCCTCTGGGGGGATCAAGGCATAAAAGCTTTTCCACTTGTGTTGAATAGGGAAGAAAACAAGTAGCAGCAGGAAGTGTTCCAACAGCTGAAAATCTGTGTTGCTATGTCTGGGGTTCCGGGACCACTCATGAGGAAGAAGAATGTTTCTGTTCAAACTGCCCACTAAGATGTTTCATTTCCCTATGATGTGTGTTTCTCTCAGAAACCATTGATGGGACATTGCCCACTGCCAAATCCTCATGGTCTCTTGACACAGGAGATGCAATAAAGTTCTTCCTTGCTAGCTCAGATACCATACTACAAAAACATGTTGTCCATCTGGATGGCAATCACACCTTTGGGGAGAATGTCCTGAAAGGCCTGAAACACTAGGACCACCACCCTCATCTCCAAGATATTGGAGTGAATATTGTCCTCGCTAGACAACCAGGTCCCACAGACAGTTTTTCCTTCAAAATGCCCCCATCCACCCAAAAATGTAAGTGTCTGTAGTCACTGTGGCCTGGGGATGGAGATAACAAAAAGATGACCTGCTGCAACCAGAGGATATGCCAACCACCTTAGAGCGTTGTGATGAAAAATGTTTTTTAAAGCCACCAAAGTCCACAGATGTGTTAGATAAGACAATTGAGATGCTAGAGTCCACTGTAACACTCAAGGGGAACCTCTCAGCGTACCAGACAAACAGAGGGGTCCAAGTGTCCAAGGAGAAGCAGCACTGAAGTGGTTATGGTTTCCTGCAGGACGTGAAAACCTTGTAGAAGAGAATTCAGTCTTCATAATGGTAGTTTGGCTGTCTGAGTGACCATATTCAAATGGTAACCAATAAATCCTAGCACCTGAACTGGTTCCAGGCTGGGCTTTTCATAATTCACTGTTATGCCCAAGGACAGACAAAGCTGGAACAAGGAATTTCAGTCCATCATTAGGGATGCCTCCATGCCTTCATGGAAGCTGTCAGGAAGCAATTACCCAGGAAAGGGAAGACTTGGAAACCCTGCAGTCTGAGCCCGGCTGCCAATACCGCCATGCCTTTGGTGAACACCTGGGGAGCTGTGGTGACACCAAAGAGCAGACCCCCAAATTGGTAATGATTGGTCCTCTCCCCAGATGAAAGCGCAGAAACCTCCTGGAATACCTCACTACCTTTATGTGACAGAATGCATCCTTAAGGTCCATCGAGCACATCCAGTCATCCTTCCTCGGGAGAGGCAGAACGGACTGCACCATGACCATCCAGAATTTATTCTGTTTGACAAATTGGTTTAGCATGCTGAGATCCAGAATAGGTCTGAGGTCCATGTCTTTATTTGGTACCAAAAAGAATCTGGAATAGACTTGTTTATAAGAATCTTCTGAATTTCTACTGCTGCTTCCCTTCACTGGTGGGGTGGTATGTCTGGAAGGGATTTTTGGAAGTCTTTTGGAGTGAGTCAAAAGGGAACTGCATAACCTTTGGACATGACTCTCAACACCCATTTTTCAGATGTGATGGCCTCCCAAGCTTTTGGGTGGACAGCTAGGCGACCTATGACTGCCTCCTTGAGAAAACCTCATGGAAGCCCTGGTTCTGTGGACCATCCTATCCTTGTTGGCAATGTCCATTATGGTTACCCTCCTGCCACGAGGAAACCTTCACAGGGAACAGTCATTGTGCTGTACGAAGGAGACTCTTTCTACCCTTCTGGTTCCTAGAAAAGAACCACTGAGGGCTACAGAAGTGAACTCTGATGGAAGAGATCTCTCCATCTTGCTCACTCTTAGTCAGTCTCTACTCTCTCATTCAGGCCAAATAAGGAAGAATTGTCAAAAGGAGCATTAACAAAGGACAGTTTGAAGCAGTCTGCAAAATTACACAAACAAATCCAGGTATAAATGGGCATGGCGATTCTGGTGCCTGCCATGCAGGACATATCACCTGCATTGAACAACAGCCTTACGAAGACATTGGATATGGAGTGCCTAAGTAAGCAACTAAGCCTCCAGAGACTGCAGAGTCTTAATGACCTTTGACGTTTCACAGATAATGTCTCTCCAAAGCCTAGTCAAATGGGCAAGATAATTCAACACACATGCACTTTCCCCATGCAGTCCAAAGTCCATGACTCCCTGGTGGATGGACGGACTAAAGAACCATTTTCAGGGATATCCTTTTTGGTGTCAGTCACAATAGCAGTGACATCCATGTCCCAGTGGAGTCAGCCCTAATAGGGGTCAACATTTTATCAAGTTTCCTAGAGACTGGTTCTACCACACTAGGTTCTCGCCATGTCCTCCATGACACCAGGTCTATAAGGGCAGCTGAAGGGGGAACCCAGAATGTGGATGGGCCCATGCCAAAGGCCTCCAGAAACACATACTCCTCAGGTGAAGGGGCTTCACCACCATGCTGTTTCAACAGCTCAAGTAAATTGCCAAAGGAAGAGTCATAGGTAGGTACTAGGCTATCTGCCTGAGGGCATTAATAAACCTAGCCAGTGTGTGTCGAATTTCATCGCCCATTTGATTAATTAACTGATCCTCTGTCAAGCAGAGCCAATGAAGTGATCCCTGGGATGTATTTTCTGTTACCCATCCACTCGTCAAGGTTTCTCTTGAAGAGTGTTAGTGAGGGGCTCTGCCTGATGTAATTTGGAATTTTGTTCCAAAGCATGGGGAGTCTCTGTGACAGGAATCTCTCTCTCCAGTATGTTCTATTTATTGTTGTGGTGAGGTTTAGCTCACTAGAGCGCGTGGCTCGCAGTGACTTGGATTTCTTTAGGTGGAGCATGTCCATCAATTCTGAGTTGGACATGGCTTTGTAAGTCAGGCAGAGATCACCTCTGAGTAAGTGATATGCCACTGAGTACAGCCAGAGTTTTTTCAGTCAGGCTGCATAGGACATATGTTTGAGACCAGTAATCCTCTTGGTGAGATACTTTTGTGGTCTTTCCAGCTGTTGGAAGTGTCTTGTGAGGTACATCCCAAATGGGGCATTGTATTCTATGATGGGTCTAATGAGTGACGAGTAGAGGGGCACTATAACCTCTATTTCTAGATGCGAACCCTTGAGTAATTAGATGGGCCACATAGAAGGATTTCCTAACTACTTTGGAAATATGATCGTCAAAGGAGAGAGTACTTTCTACCTGGGTCCCCAGATCTCTTATTACCTCTTCTGTATTAAGGGGGCTGCCACCTATGCGGTAATTTGTGGGTGTTTTGTTTTTCCCAAATGGAATGACTATGCATTTTTTGGCATTTAACTTGTGGCCATGACTTTGACACCAGGTGTCCATCTCAGTAATGCCCTTTTGGAGGATGTCTGTGTCAATTATGGCTCCCAGTTTGCAGTCATTGGCGAACTTGGTTAGCCATAGTCCTCCTGTGTTTGCCTGTACTTCTGAGAAGTATATGCAGAACAGTAGGGGTCCCAGGACTGAGCCTTGCGGGACACCACTTGTGACTGGTTTAGAGTCGGACCTGAAGCCCGCTATTCTTACAGTGTTGAGTTCTGTCTGTAAGCCAGTTGGCAACCCATCTCGTGAAGTAGGGGTTTATGTTCAGGCTGGTGAGTTTTTCTGTAATACCCAAGTGGGGAATGGTGTCGAAAGCCTTGGCGAGGTCAAGGTAGGCTGTGTGAACCACCTTTCCCTCGTCTATGGCCTTGGTGACTGTCTCAAAGAAGTCAACCAGGTTTAGTAAGCATGATCTGCCCTTAAAGCCAAACTGGATCGGGTCAAGTGTTTGGAGGTTCCCAATGTCTGTTAATGAGTTCCATGATGATGTGCTCCATAGCCTTGCAGACCAGGCTAGTCAGGCTTATAGGGCGATAGTTACCTGGGTCAGTTGTGGCCCCTCCTTTGTGGAGAGGAATAACTGTTGCTGTGCGCCATTCTATGGGCACGTAGCCTGTGGAGAGGCTGAGGTTGAACAGCGTGTTTAGGTGGGGGGTTAGTTTGTTCTGTAGTTCGTGCAAGACGCAGCCTAGGACACCATCTGGTCCCATTGACACTGTGTTTTTGGCTTTTGAAAGGACTGTTTTCACCTGTGTCTCTGTGATTTTTGGGACACTACACTTTTCCAGTATTGCTGTGCGCCCTTTTGGAGGTGAGAGGGGGGTGAAGTTTGCACTGAATCTATCTTCCAGGATGTTGGCAATATCAGTAGGTTCAGTATATTTTGTGCTATTTTGCACTAGTTCAGTGCATATCTGCGAGTTGCCACTTAGATTCTTAACATAGCTAAAGAAGGATTTGTGGTTATCTTTTGAATCCTTGGCTATTTTTTTTTCGAAGTTGGCCTTGGATGACTTCATGAGGGACCTCAGTTTCTTACTGATACTGATCAGGGATGTCTTTCCTTCTTGGAATTTGCTTCTTTTCTGAACTAGTTTCCTCCTTCTATTGTATAGCCTGTTTATTGCAGGGGTCCACCAAACTGGTTTCCTTCTCTTAGAGGAGTGAGTCTTGGTTTTGCTAAGGAAGGCACGATCCATGCATCCTTGTAGGTGTTCACAGAGTGCATTTGTAAAGGTTTCTGCATCTTGGGCAGCGTTATCCTTTAGCGTGGGGGCTGTAAAACGTACCACCTTTGTCTTAAGTAAGGTGAAGTTTGCTTTAAAAAAGTTTTTTACTGTGGTTTCCTTAGTTGGGGGTAGTGGTGGGGTGTGGACATCCAGAGTGATTAGTTTATGGTCTGATCTAACCAGTGACTCAGATTCACCAGCTGGACTGGAGAGTGCACCTGAAGTCGCCCTTTGGTCATGCCTGAATAGTAGGGTGACCTGCTTAGTCACTTGGTTGGTGAGGGGTGAATAAAGAGCCTTGCTCTGCTGGGCAATCAGTGTCAGGGTATATTAGTGTGATTCATTATGAGAGCCCTTCCCTTAATCAAGGTGGGTGCCCACGGTGAGGGATTCCTCAAGGGAATCCAAGTGCTTCCTTGTGCACTTGCTTTTTACATGGACCTCTAAGTGGGGAAGTGGAAGGAGACTAGGAAGGAATTGGGGCCATAAATGCAGGGTAAACCTGGATATCCAAGGATGTGCGCTGTCCAGGAGGCCGATCCAATGGCGTATGGGGATGGAGAGTTAAGGACAGATCAGATGCAACTGTTAAGACCCCATCTCTAAAAGGGAGAGGATCCTCTCCATGAAATCGAAGGCCAAAACCAAAGGTGGACATCAGGACTCAGTGCTCCTTGGATCACAGGACCCAACTAAGGCACCAGTGGCCCATGCAGACTAGACTAGCTCTGATGTGAAGATCAGAGCACAGCTGTCAAGTGCTGAAGCACCTAAGGGCAAGGATGACTCAGAGCTGGCTCTCCAGCCCTGAATGCTCGTTTAATTTAATATAATAGTATTATAACATTACTTCTAAGGGAAGAGAACAATTTTTTTTTTCAAAATGTTATCGTATCCAAAAAAGGATACAAGATGACAGAACTCTCTTGACTGTGATCCTAACACAACAGCAGCAAACAAAATTTGGGGATAGGTTATTAGAGTAGGGTATTACAGGTAGGGAGGCAGAGATCTTGGACTGAAAATTTTGAAAAGGCTGGTACTGGATCAGAGTCAGGCCTGATACAACCATGTTGACACAGGACAGAAAAGGCAACTTTTGATCAAATTTTGATTTTAACTTAAAATGCCTGCATGTATTCTTACATAAACACTCTTTTGTGCAAAAATAAGTTTGATTCATGGCTTTTTTTTTTTAAATTTAAGTTAATAAAAAAAGAGCTTCCAAACACTGAAGTCTAAGCTACTTCAGCTGAATTTACATCATTAATGAAAAGCTCACTTCCTTTGACTCTGAATGGGTGAGTTTGGTGGGCCAGGATCCCCTCCGGTCTCATTAACTCAAGGACTTCAATGAATGAGGCATCTTAAGGATGGGACTGTGAGAAACTAATTCAATCCTCCAAGATGGTGTCTAATGTGTGTGTCTCCTTTTATACGATTGCTGGGTGGGACTGATCAGAGTCCCCAGAAGTTTCTCTGGGAACCCATACAGGTTCATCGAGGATTTCTGCTCTGCTGTGCCACTGACAGCCATTATGATTTGGCTAAGAAGCAGATTGTAGGGTATCCTGGAGTAGAACTGAAGAGTAGAATGTCTCAGTATTGATACTATTGCCCTCTCCATAACCTCAAAGGCAGCTCTGGGGTCCATCTGCATCGGTGAATCCAACCTTGGAGCCAACTCATCCAAACTTGGAGCCAACCCCAATCCCTGCTGAAGTGTAGGTGAGGGGTGCTGAAGATCAGAGACCCAGTCGCGAGGATCCAGATGGCTGTGAAATAGAGACTGGTGCCAAAATCAGAAAAAGGCTGATGACTACACCAACGAGGGACATCAAGCAGGTAGGCAAAAGAACCAATGTTGAGAGGTCAGTCCAGAGATCCACCTGGCACAGAGGGTCTCTCTGTGTGACATATGCATCATAGTCAGAGCCAAACATGAAGTTGTCATCTCAGAACATACAAGCTCTTGAAGGCTAACTGGCTTTGTGACCACTAGTATAGAAAAAGGCACTGGGGAAGGGCCAAAAAGTGGTGAAGATGGGCCAACATGAGCCACACTAAAAAGGGGCAGACAGGATTTTCCTCCACTCTGTCTTCAGGAAGTTCCTTCTTCAGTAGTTCCCAGTCTTCTTCACAAATACTTCTGAAAGAATATACAGAAGCAGCTAAAGAAGTGTAGGAGAAATGACCAGGAAAATTCTTGCTCCAAGGACTGCCTACTGGAATTTTTGGTAGGGATTTATCAAAGGGGAACTAGTTCTGTAAGCTGTAAAAAAACAGTGGTGTGACCAGTACTACTGTATGGTCCAGTGACCTGGGCTATGAAGACACAGCAGTTGAAGAACTTACAGGTGATAGAAATGAAGTAACTGAGATGGGTGGTAGAATGCACACTGTGGGATAGACGAAAAATGAGTACAGATCATAAGCCCAAGTAGCTACAATTGCAGAGGTCAAAGAGAACAGGGTACAGTGGTTCAGGCATGTGCAGGAAAGCAGAAGACAATCTTGTAAAGATGATTTGGGACAGATGAAGGCAAGAGGAAACAACAGTGTTTAGTGAAGAGATGGATGGACTGTGTGAGAGAAGACCTGCATCAGTCAGGAATGACTGTCAAAAAAGGTGGCAATGAGTTGAGAGAGAGCAACAGTTGATGAGCACACCCGGACCCATGCAGAAAATGGGAAAAAAGGTTATAGTGATGATAATTTGTTCAGGTAAAGAAGGCCTGTGCACCACAGCAGATGTACATGTAGTAGATTTAAGAGGATTCAGAGATCCCTAGAAAGGACAGAAAAACAATTTTTGAAGTTTGTCAGTCTTCCTTTTCTTAAGGTCTCTTTCTTTGCCTTTCACTTTTCGTTTTTTCTTTTTGATGCACCTACTTGAGGATCCAGAGGTCAAACGACCTTTTAATATTAATTTGTTCCTCCTGCCTGATAGGGATCTGAACCCAAACCTCTGACAGATGGAGCAATCAGTGTTCAAATGTTCTGGCCCTAAGCACACCTCACATTTGAGTGGTTCATGGTGCAGAATTTTATGCCTATATTTAGTACACTTCCTGCAGCTTTTGTCCATTTCAGAAGGAAAATATCCCAACCAACAATAATAAAATTTGTAAGACAGTCTAACTCCAAGTTTAATCTAACTGTTACTATATCTTTTTTTAAATGAAAGAAATTCCCTGGCCAAGACCTACGTGCCAAGGAGTTGAGGCCAGAAAAAGACTACTAAAATAATTATGTTGAGAGAAAAGAAATAGGATCTTAATGTTATGCCTGTAAAATATACGGCAGCACAAAAAAGGCACAGTTAACAATTAAGAAAGAGCACTTCACTGTCCCAGTCAGATCAGAGGGACAGATAAAAACAGGATCAAGAAATACCAACAGCTTGCTCCTAGGTTTTCTTTTCCAGAAACTTTAAGGTGGGCCATTCTTCACTGAACACTGCTGTTCATCAGCAACCTGAGGACCAAGTCAGGAGAGAACCCAGTCATGACTATCATTGATCTGTGACCAGATGACTCGTGAAAATGATCCCCAGTTCAAGGCAGGATGACAGGGGTTTCTACTTATCACATGATGGTTACAAAAGCTCACAATGTTGCCCCCACCCCAGTTAGGAGCCAAGGGGATAATTCCTATCCTTTCCAAGGTCCGTGATCAAAGTAGAGGACTAGTTTGGGATTAAGCTCTTGGTACTCAAAAGTAGTCTCACTACTTGTATGGCAAGTGAGGCTGGCTGTACAACAGGCTTGCTTTGAGGCGGCTCAAGCCTGAACCTTGCTTTGTAGTGACTGTTCTTGTGGCAATGGCATATGCCTAAAGCTGCAGGAAGGACCACTCTTGCTGGTCTTCACACACAACTTTTTACACTGCCATACCTGCACAGCGGGCTAGCAGCTTTCCCCACCTTCTGCGTCAAGCAGCCAGATGACCCTCTGGCACATGTGAAAAGTTATTTATTTCCTTATTCGACATTTGTTGACCAAGATAGTCCAACTGAGCTATTGTCCTTTCAGCTGAGGCCAGAGGAGAAAAGCTCCACAAATTTTGTAAAGAACAACATAGTAACCACTATACACAGTTCACAATTAAGAACAGGTAAAGTTTGAATCACAAGTCATTGCAATGTATCCATTTGTTCAAATTTCATTTGGAGATCATACTAAAAGCAGATTAGGAAAAACAGAAAAAGTTGAACTCAGGTTACAGTTTCCCCAAGATAATGAAGACATTATTAACATGGATCATAGCTTGTGATTTGAAAGCCACACATATAATGCTGTCAATGAGCTGCTGCCTGTAGTCAATGCTACCACCTTCATTAGTCTACTGCCTGACTGTGAGCAAGTCATTACCCAGACACTGCTCCCAGAAAAGCACCTTAAAAGTTGTACTTTGTCCATTGCACTTACCTGGTTAACAGATACTTACAATGCTAAGGCATATGAATGCAGACACCACCAAGGACAGCAATACTTGACATGCAAACTGTGCAAGCAGCAAAAAGAACTGGAGGAAGGTTTAGCGACACACAGGCATGGCATCTAGAAGTGCTGCTGGTAACCTAGGTTCAACTGCTAAGAAGGCCCAGGGTGGCAGACAATAAAATGGATATTCATAAAGCTCTCCAGTGTGGGACTTCTCATGCTTTGTATAACCTCTAAATGGGTTGAAGCACCTAGGCAGCAAGACATTTCCCTGTGGTACATTTGGTTGGGAGACACATGGCTGAAGTGAAATTCAGCTGCACAGAAATACAGCTGTGTCAAATTCCCTGTGAGCACAGAGAAAAATGTGATGCCGTGCCTACAACTTCAATAATCAAAAGCAAAGGGGGAAAATTATGTCCACAGAGCACAAGGCAACATGATACATTAGCAGGCATCAGAAGCAGGCTGGCCAGTGGCAGTAAAAATGCACTGCACAATGGGCAGTGCTATTACAATTGAGTTGAGTGTGTGCACCTCCACCCCCTTCTTAGTGCCTGGGGAACATTACCTAAAATACATACTAGAGCATAAATGTGAATACAGTAGGAAGTAGCACACCTCTACATGTGGTAGTTACATAAGCATGTACTGTACACTGAGCTCATCACTTATTACTTCTTCAGCCCCCATGCAATTGATTGCTAAAGCTGTGGCCATGGCAGTGTGTGCTTCGCTTGACCTACAGGGAGTTCCCAACAGCCATATCTCTCTGCAGTTGAATGTCACCAGCCATGTGTCCCCAACTAAATGTACCACAAGGAAATGTCTTGTTGCTTAGGTGCTTGAACCCCCTCAAAATAAGTTGGAGCTGTCAAATGGACCAGCAAGGTAGGACAGGATAGTTAGCTCTTCTATTTTGACAGAAGTGTAATAGATTCCTCACTATTCACATGTTGTCTGGTGAAAGCCAAGGGCCCCACAGGTATAGCTTCACAGATGCAGAGCAGCAGAGATCCAGTGTACAGAAAAAGGAAGAGCACAGCATGTATGCATGACAGTGCTGCATACTGCTCCCTTTTATTAGGGCTTATGACCAGATGCTTCAGTATGATGAATCCAGTCCATCTGAACTTACTGCCTCGAGCAAGAGTAACAAATTACATCTACCTACCAAGGATATCGGAAGTCAACTCAGCAAGGGGTAATGTCTGGGAAAACTATTGGGGTCTTGGGATTAGAAGAGAGGTAGGCAGAACATCAGACGGTAGCATCTGCTGGTGAAGCCATGTGGGAAGTACAGGAAAAGAACTAGTGGGCTCTGGGAATGGGAATGTTATGCATCTGGCACATTACATCACATCTTAGGTCAGCCAAGACCACAAACATCTCCAAATGTACAAATCTGGTCAAAACATGCTGATTTCTGATGGGTGAAGAAGACCTAATTTACACATCTGTGAGTGTCCTTGTAGATCACTCAGACTCAGGCTAGAGCCACGCAATTTGTGAAACCTCTGAGTTCTGCAGACAACCCAAAGGGCAAGAGACAAACTAGAAGTGAGCTACCCTGCTCCAAATCATGAATACAGTCTGTGTTCACCCTTACAATAGGAATGCTGATACGCATAATTTAGCTCCAAAGAGACCATGAAAGCTACCAGGAACAGAAGAGGTAAAGGATCCTTGTAGATCACTCAGACTCTGCTGTACCAACTAAGTTTTTTCTTTCTTTTGCATTCAATATATTAACATATCATTAACAAACTGCACCTGGAAAATGAAATGAAAAATTAAAATGTGAACTTCATAAGAAAATCATTGCAGCCCTGATTAAAAATGTTCACATACTGAATCCCTGGCTTAATATTCTGTCTAGGATACTTTCCTACTCCTAAAATGGAGTAATGCTGCCACCTTCTGGCCCTGAGGTGATGGGAAAAAAAAGTCTGAGATGAATATGCAGCAAAATCTAAAACCACTATATGGGAGGCAAGAAAGATGAATTTAACAACCAAAGGGGATATATCACAAAGCAATGAGTTACAAAATTAAAAGTAAGCAAAAGAAATACAGCACTCTCCTGTTCACCTCTACCCTTGTGGAAGCCAGGGAGCTATGAAGGATCAGGGCAACAAATAAGATCATCCAGGAAAGATAAATATGTATACCCTTGGTACTACTACAAAATGCTGTTACTAGAGCCAGGCAATTTGTGAAACCTCTGAGTGCTGCAGACAACCCAAAGGGCAAGAGACAAACTAGAAGTGAGCTACCCTGCTCAAAATCTTGGATACAGTCTGTGTACCCTTACAATAGGAATGCTGATGGGCATAAATTAGCTCCAAACAGAACATGAAAGCTACCAGGAACAGAAGAGGTAAAGGATCTTAAAGTGCAAATATTTTGAATTTTGACACGAAAAGGAACTTGTTAGCCTTGAAAGGTCCAGATTAGGCTTCCAAATCCTAACTACATCTTGGTACTAAAAAGATTCCCTAAAAGAACAATGCTCTTTCCTCCCTTTTGCAGCTCTTTCTATTGCTCCTTGATTTAGGATGTCCAGAGGCAGAACCAGAAGAATTTGATCCCTGAGAGCAGAAGGAACCCCCTGAAAACGAGTCTGCTCCTGAAATGTAGTCTGCAACACTATCTCAGAATTTGGGAGACCCAATGTTCCTGGGTTACTTTTTCCTACTCCAGAAATACAGTCAGGTAGTCGCCTATGTTTATGGAGGGAGAGGGTAAGCTGAGGGATAGACTTAAGAGACTGACTAAGGCTGGGGTGAGATTTCTAAGGGGCAATTTGGCAGACTCATAATTGTTCCCTCTTCTGGTCCTGGCTCTGAGGGACCCCAAGCTTATCTTTTTGCTGTGCCTGCCACTGATTTTCTGTAGCACAGCTTCTTCCCTTTATGGTGTTGGTCTTGTATGGGTTACAGAAGCAAGCTCTTACAAGGGTAGTCCCAGCTGTATTTCAGAGTTTGGGAACAAAACTGATCTGTTGCACGATTTTCGCTTTTTCCACCAGGGCTCTAAACAGGTCCTCCTTATTCAGGGAACATTAAGGAGCTCCAGCTTTGCATGGTCTGGCAGAGACTGGGCTCCTCTGCAAGGTATGTCTACAGATCACTGACCTAGTCACATTTTTGGAGAGCTATGGCACCTTTATAGGGAAACTACATAAGACAAACAGCTACTGTTTTACAGGTCATTGTCCATGATCCCCTCTGGCTTAGATTTCAGCTCTTCAATGACAAGACTCATGAAATTAAGCATATGACTGGCAGTTCAAGGCCCTAACTGCCAGATCAATAAATATATTTGTGCCTTTTTCCAAATGCAGTTGAAAACTCTACTCTCCTTATCATTGGGAATTAGATTCTTTGATGGAGGTAAAGGAGGTCTCATGCTGGAATCCAGGAACATCACAACTGGATCAGCAGGGTAGTTCTTGCAATTCTGGACCTTACAAAAAATGGTCAGGCTTACTATGAGTAGGGTAGGTGGATGGGTAACATCTAGCTCTACTGACACACATACATGCATCTTCCATGATTTCTAGGACAGGAAGAACAGCGACAGGCTTAGGCTCAAGCAGGCCCATGAAAGTCCTGTACCTCAATAGGGTCTTTGAGTACTGTTTTGTATCCCAATGGAAGATTTCATTTACCCTGTGAAGTGTCACAAAAAGTGATCCTCTGGTGGAAAAGCAGACAATAGGATTTTCTCATTGTTGCCCGCACATACAAATTCATCAGCTTCAGAATTTGAGGTACCAGAACCCTCCACCATGTCCAGTTATATCTTTCTCTTCATAGGAGAAACCCCAAAACCACAGTAAATTTCCAGCTCTGGCTGTTTGGATTTCAAAAAGCTCAAGAAATCCTAAGCCAACTTTAAAAGGTTTTGGATGAAGCTTTGATTATGGGTTAGGTCATGGACCACTTGACTTGGGCTGATACAAGCTAGCAGACACCGGTTTGTGTTTTGGTATTTTAGGCCTCAGTTTCATAGGATGATCTGCCTTAGAAGACTTTAGTCATAGGCAAGCACCCAAAATCTGTTGGTCTCTGGTGGCTGGCGTGGGGACTTGCCATTGCTCTTATATCACATAAGATGTATTTGAACTGCTGGAAACCTTACTAGACGCTTAGAACAGAGTCAACAACAAGCCAACAGGTCCACTCAATGTCCAGGCAGACAGTGTGGTGAGGAAAACGGTTTTCCTACAAAACAGCCGAACAGTGGTAAGAAATATGCACCACCGCAGTATTAGACTATTACCCCAGGAAAGTGGATCATACAGGACCCCCCTAATGATTACATTTGGAGTGAGGAAGTACATGAAAGAGACAACATCAATATGAGTGAGTGGTTACATATTAATACTGATTTTTCCTCAGCCCATGGTCACATGTGGCAAATAAAGTTCTGAATGTAGTTTGAAGAACTTGTTTTGGACTCAATTTCATTGAAATTCTTTGAAAGTGTGCTGTTCCCCTTCCTGGCCAGGCTTGTGGTAGTTGTTGGGAGTTATTCCTAACTGTGAGCAAAGGTGGCACAAGGAGTCCCTTGGCCTGGATAAGAACATTTCTGGTGGTTGCTGTTATGACCCAGTCATCCAGATATTGGAACACCTGGGACCCCTAACAAGTATGAGATGAGTGCAACCACTGCCATGCACTTTGTGAACACTTGGGGGGCTGTGGTGAGACTAAAGGGCAAGGCTCTGAACTAGAAGTGACTGGCTCCCAGCTGAAAGTGGAGAAGCCTCCTTTAACATCTGCCCATTTGTATATGATAGTATACTTTCTGGAGGTCTACTGAGTACATCCAATCATCCTTCCTCAGTAATGGTAAGATGGACTGTACCATGACTTGTCTGGTTTATGTAATGGTTCAAACTACTGACATCCAATGGGCCACAGGTCCCAGTTTTTCTTTGGCACCAAAAAGAACCTTGAATAGACACTGAATCAGTGTTGGTCTTGTGAGACCTCTTGGATGACTCATTTGTCAAGCAGTTATTTTTTGTGTTGTTGGCCTTCCACTGGGTGGGTGGCACAGCAGGACGTTCTTTTCAGCCAGGAGACTGGTAAAGAAAAGGAATCATATAGTTTCTAGTTATAATTCTCTGCACTCACACGTCATTGGCAATGGACGTCCAGGCCATGGGGCGCAGAGAAAATTGCCCTTGACTTCTTCCACAGTGCGGCAGATGGATAATAGTTTATGAGTGCAGAAAAGACCTGCTGGAGAAGAGACCATGAAAGCCTTGATTTTGTGTTCCACCTCTGCCATGTTGGCGATGTCCATTAGGATTCCCCACCCCACCCATGTGGGGGGGGGGCTATTATTAGAAGCATCCAGGGCAAAACTTTAGGAACTGTGGAACTAGAGTTTCTTCCCACCCTTCTGATTTCTAAGACCGATCCACTAGGGGATAGAAAAGCATACCCCAATGGCAGACGGGGTGTTGCTCTCTTGCTTGTTTTTAGACAGCCTCTCTAACTTTAGGCCCAAAGTGCACCCATCATATGGGGCATTAATAAAGAACACCTTGAAGTGTTTTGCAAAGGTCACAGGGATGCATCCAGGCATGCCAGTGAACAGCTATTCCGGTGCCTAATGCTCTCAGTGCTCTTCATTCAAGATAAGGTGCATAGACATGTTTGACTAGGACTGTAGGTAGCCAACAGCTCTTTGACAACTTTCTTATCCTCCACAGGTGAGGACCCAGAGAGGGATTAAGTTAGCTGCTTGGTCAAACCCCTATGAAATCATGTAGCATGTGCCAAATTCAGCTAAAGCATAAACCCACTTAACTAACCTATCCAATTCCCTGCATTCCTGGAGAGTGGAGCTCTCCTTGACAAGCTCCTTCTTGGTGACCGCTACCACCACTATAGAATCCACCACTGGACTCCTGCTCCAAAAAACTTTTTTTCTTTAGCAGAGACAAATTTTATTGGGTTTCCAACTGCATCCAGTTCCTTCCATGTCTGCCTTGAAACCAGGTCAATCAGTTTGTCAAGAGGGACTACCCTAGAGATAGATGGACCAGCCCTGAAAGCCTCAAGGAATACAGATTCTTTCTGGAAGGGGACATCAGAGGACTAGCGCACTTCGTGAAGTTTGAGCATTTCACCAAAGAAGACATCCTCAAAGGTGGTATCTGGAGGACCTCAGAGTGAGACTGTGACAGTTAAGAGGACAATATGAGAGAAAGCTGCAGAATGACAGTGAGAGAAAGTGCGAGACATTGTGTAAGTGTGCAAGAGAGAGTGTGTGTGAGTGAGGGCAAGGGCAGAGCATGTGTGAGTGAGGGCAAGGGCAGAGCGTGTGTGAGTGAGGGCAAGGACAGAGCATGTGTGAGTGAGGGCAAGGACAGAGCGTGTGTGAGTGAAAGCAAGGACAGAGCGTGTGTGAGTGAAAGCAAGGACAGAGCGTGTGTGAGTGAAAGCAAGGACAGAGCGTGTGTGTGTGAGTGCAAGAGAGTGTGTGTGTGTGAGTGCAAGAGAGTGTGTGTGAGTGCAAGAGTGTGTGTGTGTGAGTGCAAGAGAGTGTGTGTGAGTGCAAGAGAGTGTGTGAGTGCAAGAGAGTGTGTGAGTGCAAGAGAGTGTGTGAGTGCAAGAGAGTGTGTGAGTGCAAGAGAGTGTGTGAGTGTGTGAGTGCAAGAGAGTGTGTGAGTGAGTGCAAAAGAGTGTGTGAGTGCAAGAGAGTGTGTGAGTGCAAGAGAGTGTGTGAGTGCAAGAGAGTGTGTGAGTGCAAGAGAGTGTGTGAGTGTGTGAGTGCAAGAGAGTGTGTGAGTGTGTGAGTGCAAGAGAGTGTGTGAGTGAGTGCAAGAGAGTGTGTGAGTGAGTGCAAGAGAGTGTGTGAGTGAGTGCAAGAGAGTGTGTGAGTGAGTGCAAGAGAGTGTGTGAGTGAGTGCAAGAGAGTGTGTGAGTGAGTGAGTGCAAGAGAGTGTGTGAGTGAGTGAGTGCAAGAGAGTGTGTGAGTGCAAGAGAGTGTGAGTGCAAGAGAGTGTGAGTGAGTGCAAAAGAGTGCAAGAGAGTGTGTGAGTGAGTGAGTGCAAGAGAGTGTGTGAGTGAGTGAGTGCAAGAGAGTGTGTGAGTGAGTGCAAGAGAGTGTGTGAGTGAGTGCAAGAGAGTGTGTGAGTGAGTGAGTGCAAGAGAGTGTGTGAGTGAGTGAGTGCAAGAGAGTGTGTGAGTGAGTGAGTGCAAGAGAGTGTGTGAGTGAGTGAGTGCAAGAGAGTGTGTGAGTGAGTGCAAGAGAGTGTGTGAGTGAGTGAGTGCAAGAGAGTGTGTGAGTGAGTGAGTGCAAGAGAGTGTGTGAGTGAGTGAGTGCAAGAGAGTGTGTGAGTGAGTGAGTGCAAGAGAGTGTGTGAGTGAGTGCAAGAGAGTGTGTGAGTGAGTGCAAGAGAGTGTGTGAGTGAGTGCAAGAGAGTGTGTGAGAGTGAGTGCAAGAGAGTGTGTGAGAGTGAGTGCAAGAGAGTGTGTGTGAGTGAGTGCAAGAGAGTGTGTGAGTGAGTGCAAGAGAGTGTGTGTGTGTGTGAGTGCAAGAGAGTGTGTGAGTGAGTGCAAGAGAGTGTGTGTGAGTGAGTGCAAGAGAGTGTGTGAGTGAGTGCAAGAGAGTGTGTGTGTGTGTGAGTGAGTGCAAGAGTGTGTGTGAGTGCAACAGATCATGAGTGTGTGTGTGTGTGTGTGTGTGTGTGTGTGTGTGTGTGTGAGTGCGAGAGAGCAAGTGTGAGTGCAAGTGTGTGTAAGTGAGTGAGAGGGAACAAGCAAGTGCAGAAGAGTGAGTGAATGCGAGTGTAGGAGAGTAGTACGAGTGTGGGAGTGTGAGAGGGACAGTGAGTGAGTGTGGGAGTGCAAGAGGGAGCGAGTCAGTGAATGTGGGAATGCAACAGAGAGAGCGAGTGTGAGTGTGTGTGTGTGAGAGAGAGAGCAGTGTGAATGAGAGAGAGCAAGTGTGAGTGCGGCAGACTGACAGTGTACAAGACAGAGAAAGTGTGAGCGAGTGTGTGAGTGCGCGACAGAGAATGAGTGTGTGAGAGTGCGAGAGAGAACGACTGTGTGAGGGCGAGAGAGAACGACTGTGTGAGGGCGAGAAAGAACAACTGTGTGAGGGCGAGAAAGAACAACTGTGTGAGGGCGAGAAAGAACAACTGTGTGAGGGCGAGAAAGAACAACTGTGTGAGGGCGAGAGAAAGTGAGTGTGTGAGAATCTCCGAGAGAGAGAGAGAGAGAGAAAGCGAGTGGGTGAGACTCTCCGAGAGAGAGGGAGAAAGCAAATGGGTGAGTGCAACAGAGAGACGGTGAGTGGGTGAGAGTGCGACAGAAAGAGACAGAGTGGGAGAGAGTATGACACAGAAAGAGACAGAGTGGGTGAGAGTGCAACAGAGAGAGAGAGAAAGGGTGAGAGTGCGACAGATAGAGAATGGGTGAGAGTGCAAGAGAATGGGTGAGAGTGCAAGAGCGAGAGAATGGGTGAGGGTGCGAGAGCGAGAGAATGGGTGAGTGCGAGAGCGAGAGAATGGGTGAGTGCGAGAGCGAGAGAATGGGTGAGTGCGAGAGCGAGAGAATGGGTGAGAGAAAATGGGTGAGAGAATGGGTGAGAGATTGTGACAGTGCAAGAGTGGCAATACGAGAGAAAGCAGCAGAACAACAGAGAGAGTATGAGATGGTGTGTAAGTGTGCAAGACAGAGTGTGAGAAAGAGAGGGGGGGCGACAGTACAAAACACAGAGAGGGAGGCGACAGTACAAGACAGAGAGCACATGGGAAGAGACAGACAGCACACGAGAGTATGAGAGAGACAACACACGAGAGTGCGAGAGGGACAGCACATGAGAGTGCGAGAGAGAGCACGAGAGAGAGAGAGCACACGAGAGAGAGAGCACACGAGAGAGAGAGCACACGAGAGAGAGAGAGCACACGAGAGAGAGAGAGAGCACACAAGAGTGCGAGAGAAAGAGCAAACAAGAGTGTGAGAGAGAGCACACAAGAGTGTGAGAGAGAGCACACAAGAGTGTGAGAGAGAGCACACAAGAGTGTGAGAGAGCACATCAGCATGTGAGAGAGAGCATGTGAGAGTGCGAGAGAGAGCATGTGAGAGTGCGAGAGAGAGAGAGCACACAAGAGTGCGAGAGAGAACATGAGCATGTGAGAGTGCGAGAGAGCGTGCGTGACAGTGCGAGAGAGAGTACATGAGAGTGCTCGAGAGAAAGTGTGTGTGAGTGTGTGTGTGTGTGTGTGTGTGTGTGTGTGTGCGCGTGCGTATGTGGTCAGAATCCAAGAGAGAGAGTGTGACAATGCAAGAGAGGGGGAGTGCATGTAAATGGGCAAAAGAGAGTGCATGTGTGAGAATGCGAGAGACAGTGTGTGAGAATGTGAGAAGAGAGAGTGTGTTTATGTGTGTGTGAGAATGAGAGAGAGAGTACTTGAGAATGCGAGAGAGAGTGTGGTGTGTGAGAATGCAAGACAATGTGTGTGTGTGCGCGTGTGTATATATATATATATATATATATATATATATGCGAAAGAGAGGGAGTGTGTGTAAGTGGGCAAAAGAGAATACAACAGAGTGAGTGAGTGAGTGAGAGAGACAGCGTGTGTGAGTGCAAGAAAGAGAGAATAAGTGAAAATGCGAGTGTGTGTGAGAGAGTACGAGAGAGGGAGATTGTGGGAGTGAGCGACAGTGTGAGAGTGACAGCACAAGACAGAGAGAGCATGTGTGAGAGACTGTGCTACAGAAAGACAGCTTGTGGGAGGGTGCGAGAGGGAAATTCAGTGTGCGAGAGGGAGGGAGAGTGAGAGCGCATGTGAGAGTGCCAGCGTGTGTATAAGAATGCGAATGAGAGAGTTTGTGTGCCAGAATGCGAGCGAGAGAGATGGTGTGTGTAAGAGTGAGAGTGTGATATAGAGTGTGTAAGCATGTGAGTGCAAGAGAGACGGTGAGTAAGCATGAGAGTGTGCAAGAGCGAGACAGTGTATAAGTGTGATACAGTGTGTATGTGTGAGAGCGTGAGACAGTGCGTATGGGTGAGCACAAGATTGTGTGTGTGTGTGTGTGTGTGTGTGTGTGTGTGTGTGTGTGTGTGTGAGTGAGTGAGTAAGAGAAAGAGAGAGAGAGAGCACGAGTGTGTGTGTCGGAGTGCAAGACGGAGTGAGTGTGTGTGTGTGTGAGAGCGCGAGACAGTGCATGAGTGTACATGACAATGTAAGAGAGTGAAAAACAATGAGCAAGACAGTGTGAGAGTGAGTGCGTTAGACAGCAAGTGTGCAAGAGAGAGAGCGAGTCCGCAAGTGAGAGCAAGAGCAAGTGCGTGAGAGAGAGACACAGCAAGTGCGTGAGAGAGATCGAGAGAGAGAGAGAGAGAGAGAGAGAGAGAGAGACAGCAAGTGAGTGAGAGAGAGACAGCAAGTGAGCGAGAGAGAGATTGTGTGAGTGGGCGAGAGAGAGCAGGTGTGCAAGAGAGAGGGAGAGCAAGAGAGTGAGAGCAGGTGCATGAGAGAGAGCTTGTGCGTGTGTGTGGGCGCACGAGAGAGCATGAGACAATGTGGGAGTACATGACAATGCAAGAGTGAAAGTGCGACAGTGTTTGTGTGTGTGAGAGAGCGAGTGTGTGCATGTGAGAGACCGAGAGCACGCACGAGAGACCGAGTGCATGCTAGACATTTTGAGTGCACAAGAGAGAGCAAGCAAACGAGTGTGTGTGCGCGTGAGAATGAAAGAGTGAGTGAGAGTGCAAGGCAGAGTGTGCGAGAGTACAGAATGTGAGTGAGAATGAGAGTCAGTGAGCGTGCGAGACAGTGTGTGCATGTGTGGGTGCATGTGAGACTGTGCATGTGAGTGCGAGACAGAATGTGAGAGAATGAGACAATGTGTGCGTGTGAGGGCGAGACAGTGTGTGTGTGTGTGTGTGTGTGTGTGTGTGTGTGTGTGTGTGTGTGTGTGTGAGTGAGTGAGTATATGAGAAGGTAAGTGTGCAAAATAGTGCGAGACACAGTGCTTGTGAGAATGCATGTGCGAGAATGAGAGACAGTGTGTGTGTGAGAATGAGAGAGAGAGAGAGTGTGTGTGAAAGTGTGTGCGTGTGAGAAAGCGAGTGTGTGCGTGTGAGAAAGAGTGTGTGCGTGTGAGTGTGTCTGCCTGTGCGTGTGAATAAGAAACTGTGTGTGTGTGTGTGTGTGTGTGTGTGTGTGTGTGTGTGTGTGTGTGTGTGTGTATGAGAATGAGTGTGTGTACGCATGTGAGAATGAGTGCATGTGAGAATGTGAGTGCCAGTGTGAGAGTGCAAATGTGCGAGTCTCTCGCACTCCTACACACATACACTCTCTCAGAGTGAGAAAATGTGTGTGTGAGAGTGCATGAGTGAGTGTGTGTGTACACAAGTGTGTGTTTATGTGCTTGTACCCTGAAAAGGACGAGTGCATTAGAAAATTAACAAATGTTTATGAATATTAAAATATGTAGAAAAAAACTTGAAATGGTGAACTAAAATGACAATTAATTAGATCTGAAATTAACTTTTGATTTGAAAGTTTACAAAAGGTGTACCAATACCAGGAAAAGCTGCTTAGAATGCAACAAGTGAAAGACATAACTATCCCTGAATTCTAAAAATTAATAAGTACTAAACAGCTCTTTATTAGCCCTGTTGAAATAATGTGCAATGTTGGTCTCATCTGTAACTCATTTTAGAGTAACCTATTTCACATGCTCAGATTACCCTATGAGGTCAAGCATTAGGCAGCACAGCATATCACTGCAGTCTGAATAAAACTGTGAATTTATGAAATGACACTTTACAGTTATTTTTCTTTGTGGGGAAAGGGGATTTACGTGGGTCAAGCAAATGGAATGTTATAACATTACCAGTTTCTCCAACACTAACAAGAATATTCAAGACACTGTTTGGCATAAGAAACATATGACAATCAGCAGCAATGGTGGAGTACTTCGGAGAAAATACAACCTTATATTGGGCTGCCATTTTATGATTTCACAGTTGAAAATTTTTCCCAAACTCCAGTGTGAGAACAGCAAAATATAAACATCACACAAAGCTCATCAAGAGGATGTAATTCTATGATAAGCAGCTCAGAGCATGACAAAGCTATCATTAGAATATTATCTACTATACAAATTCAGTCGTCATCCGCCCAAAAAGTACCTGGCAATTTCACATTTGTTCACGTCAACACCTCGTTTTGGCATGAAGCCCATACCCCTCTGTGGCTCTTTACTGGTGAATGTATTAAGAAAATGAAGATAAGGTGATTCGCCTGTGATTTCAAAGTATCGAATGCTGCTGTCACCCTGAACATAAAACCAAAATACTACTGTCAAACTCTAAACAACAAATACAAAAATCAAGCAAAATATTTACATTTAATGCTACTCAAAGTAACACAATCATGCAGGTTTACTTATGACACAGTGAGGCCATTAATTGCCTAAGAAGTTACTTAGAAACTATCAACAATAAACAGAATAGTAAATACCCTAAGAATACATAGAATATACTTAAATTGCTGATAAAGTACCTGCTGCAACTGAAAATGAATCAAATCATTTCAACAACATCAAATTCAGACACAACTGCCAAATTCAAGCACCTACAAAAATGGCCTTTTTTTTAAAAACCTTTATTGAATTATCACTTGTGACATAGGCAAACTTACATTTATATAAAAGAAAAAACACATTAATATGTTCACAGTTACAGACATTCTACATCATTCTAAAAAAAAAAAATGTCATTTAAGTATAGGTTACAATATGGCTAAAGCCAAACAATCTCAAGTTTTCAAATTAAAAAAAAAGTTTAGGACAGCAAAAGAATTTCTGAAGCTTGTTCGACAACCATGCTCAAATTAAACTTACCTTCCTTCACATTTTGATGTACTTTTGACTATTTAATGCCACCTACACAAATGCCACAGATGTAGCCTACCTGCTGGCAGACAGCTTCAGCAAAATTTTCACCCCTCTGTCACCCCATCAGTAAATCAGGACATCCCCAGCACCTGTCCCACTCCCTTATCTCTAGGGAGCAAGTCATTCACTGCCCTCTCAAAGGCAAAAAATACAGCCTCCATGGGACCTGATAACATCCCAGACTGCATCTTACATGAATTCAGGCAGGAACTTGCTGCACCATTAGGCATCCTATTCAACCAAAGCCTGAGTACCAGCTTTGTCCCAGCTGAGTGGAGGACAGCCACAGTTATCCATTTCCGGGAAATTATAGACTCATCAGCCTAACTAGCCTGATCTGCAAGGCCATAGAACGGATTACCTTGGACCTCATTAACAAGGACACTGGCAACCTCCAAATACTCAATCCCACACAGTTTGTTTTCGTCAAGGGGAGGGCATACCTATGAAATTCGGTCAACTTCTTTGAGACCGTCACCAAAGCCTTGGACGAGGAGAAGACTGCGCACACTGCCTACCTTGACCTGGCCACAGCCTTCAATATCACTCCCCACTCAGGTATAATAAACTCTCCCAACTAGGCATCAAACCATATGTTACCAGTTGGGTAGCAAACTGGCTCACTGATAGAACCCACTTAGTCAAAACAGAGGAAGCCACCTCAAACAGTAGACCCATAACGAGCGGGTGTACCTCAGGGTTCAATCTTAGGGCCTCTGTCGTTTGAGATATACTTTTCTGAGATGCAGGTCAAAACCAGTGGGCTATGGCTGACCAGGTTTGCAGATGACTCCAAGCTAGGCACTGTCATCAATTCCCCTAGTGATGTGGACATCCTCCAAGAGGGTCTCACCCAAACAAATGACTGGTGCCAGAAACATGGCCTTAAAACTGAATGCCAAGAAATGCATCATGATCCCCTTTGGGAAGAGTGAAGTCCCCACAAATTATCACATTAATAACAAGGTCCTAAGCACACAGTCAGTCATGAGGGACTTGGGCACCTAGGTTGATAGCAAACTGACTTTTGACCACCATACTGCTTTCGTTGTATGGAAAGCTCAACCTCATTAGGAAGGGCATCTCATCCAGGGAAAAGGAGGTCATAACATCCCTGTATTCTTCCCTTATAAGACCCATTATTGAGTACAACACCCCTTTCGGCATGTACCTCAAAGCACATGCAAGCAGCTGGAGAGACCACAGAGGTTCCTCACCAAGAGAATCCAGGGCCTCAAACATCTACCCTACATAGACAGGCTAAAAGCCCTGTGCCTCTACTCAGTCTCATACAGACACCTCAAAGGTGATGTTTGTCGGGCATACAAAGCAATCTCAGACCCTGCCTTGATAGGACTGCTGCATATCTGCAAGTCAAGTTCCACTTGAGTAACCCACATGCATGACCTCAACCTAGTCTGCGCCATCAACAGGACTTGTTGAAGGGACAAATTTGTGTCCCAGACACACCCCCTTCTGTGGAATAGACTCCCTCTCTACGTCAAGCAGAGTACGTCTAGCCCTTTTTAAGAGCAACCTGGACAACTGGATGGGGAATAGAATATACAATCCTGGGATTACACTCGTGTCCCTATTGGACAGGGACATTGGCTGTTGATTTGTTGGAACATGGGCTAATTTCTTGGCACGGCTTGTAACAGCCTCAGGGCCAACAGTCTAGTAACTTCCTATGATCCTATAACATTCTTTCCTCACTTGTTCAATAGCCTGATGAAGGCTGCCATGGTGACATGATTGTTTTCATGCAAAGACTCCTCCATCCCACAAGACATCCAATTCAATGAGAGGCAAGGCATCTATTGTTTGCATGCCTCGGATTTGGTGTGGGGAAGGAGGAAGCAAAATTCAGGATCTGGATGAAAGATCAAGCTAGCCAGAGACCATCACCTGGAACCTACAACAGGGAAGATGCCTAAACAGGTAAGGATGTTTCAGCAGGGACTGGCAGTAGACAGTCTATTGAAGGACCTGCATGTGCAGACTGAAGTAAAACAAAATACATACATCAAGCGAATGAGCCTGCACTCTGCATTATGGTGACTCCCTGTCCATATTTCTCCTCTAAAATCCTATCCTTCTTACCTCACATCAAATCTCAATCTCAAGTTTTCACACAACTTATGGTTGTCTATAAAATTTCAAATTTACTAATAAATGTATGCCAGATGAGCTACTGACAAACTCTTTTCTTCCTATATTAGAACATGCCCTGCCTGCAACTGGCCTTCAGTTCTGTGCAGAATGTGGATCTCCCTCAAGAGATTAAGTCTGATATTCATTAAACTAAACCCTTTTTATCAGCATCATTGCATCACCATTTCTAAAACCAACTGGCTCAAAGTTCTCTTCAAAACCTCCTTACTCCTTAACACACTCACTCAGATTACCCTATGAGGTCAAGCATTAGGCAGCACAGCATATCACTGCAGTCTGAATAAAACTGTGAATTTATGAAATGACACTTTACAGTTATTTTTTCTTTGTGGGGAAAGGGATTTACGTGGGTCAAGCAAATGGAATGTTATAACATTACCAGTTTCTCCAACACTAACAAGAATATTCAAGACACTGTTTGGCATAAGAAACATATGACAATCAGCAGCAATGGTGGAGTACCGGAGAAAATACAACCTTATATTGGGCTGCCATTTTATGATTTCACAGTTGAAAATTTTTCCCAAACTCCAGTGTGAGAACAGCAAAATATAAACATCACACAAAGCTCATCAAGAGGATGTAATTCTATGATAAGCAGCTCAGAGCATGACAAAGCTATCATTAGAATATTATCTACTATACAAATTCAGTCGTCATCCGCCCAAAAAGTACCTGGCAATTTCACATTTGTTCACGTCAACACCTCGTTTTGGCATGAAGCCCATACCCCTCTGTGGCTCTTTACTGGTGAATGTATTAAGAAAATGAAGATAAGGTGATTAAGCCTGTGATTTCAAAGTATCGAATGCTGCTGTCACCCTGAACATAAAACCAAAATACTACTGTCAAACTCTAAACAACAAATACAAAAATCAAGCAAAATATTTACATTTAATGCTACTCAAAGTAACACAATCATGCAGGTTTACTTATGACACAGTGAGGCCATTAATTGCCTAAGAAGTTACTTAGAAACTATCAACAATAAACAGAATAGTAAATACCCTAAGAATACATAGAATATACTTAAATTGCTGATAAAGTACCTGCTGCAACTGAAAATGAATCAAATCATTTCAACAACATCAAATTCAGACACAACTGCCAAATTCAAGCACCTACAAAAATGGCCTTTTTTTTAAAAACCTTTATTGAATTATCACTTGTGACATAGGCAAACTTACATTTATATAAAAGAAAAAACACATTAATATGTTCACAGTTACAGACATTCTACATCATTCTAAAAAAAAAAAATGTCATTTAAGTATAGGTTACAATATGGCTAAAGCCAAACAATCTCAAGTTTTCAAATTAAAAAAAAAGTTTAGGACAGCAAAAGAATTTCTGAAGCTTGTTCGACAACCATGCTCAAATTAAACTTACCTTCCTTCACATTTTGATGTACTTTTGACTATTTAATGCCACCTACACAAATGCCACAGATGTAGCCTACCTGCTGGCAGACAGCTTCAGCAAAATTTTCACCCCTCTGTCACCCCATCAGTAAATCAGGACATCCCCAGCACCTGTCCCACTCCCTTATCTCTAGGGAGCAAGTCATCACTGCCCTCTCAAAGGCAAAAAATACAGCCTCCATGGGACCTGATAACATCCCAGACTGCATCTTACATGAACTCAGGCAGGAACTTGCTGCACCATTAGGCATCCTATTCAACCAAAGCCTGAGTACCAGCTTTGTCCCAGCTGAGTGGAGGACAGCCACAGTTATCCATTTCCGGGAAATTATAGACTCATCAGCCTAACTAGCCTGATCTGCAAGGCCATAGAACGGATTACCTTGGACCTCATTAACAAGGACACTGGCAACCTCCAAATACTCAATCCCACACAGTTTGTTTTCGTCAAGGGGAGGGCATACCTATGAAATTCGGTCAACTTCTTTGAGACCGTCACCAAAGCCTTGGACGAGGAGAAGACTGCGCACACTGCCTACCTTGACCTGGCCACAGCCTTCAATATCACTCCCCACTCAGGTATAATAAACTCTCCCAACTAGGCATCAAACCATATGTTACCAGTTGGGTAGCAAACTGGCTCACTGATAGAACCCACTTAGTCAAAACAGAGGAAGCCACCTCAAACAGTAGACCCATAACGAGCGGGTGTACCTCAGGGTTCAATCTTAGGGCCTCTGTCGTTTGAGATATACTTTTCTGAGATGCAGGTCAAAACCAGTGGGCTATGGCTGACCAGGTTTGCAGATGACTCCAAGCTAGGCACTGTCATCAATTCCCCTAGTGATGTGGACATCCTCCAAGAGGGTCTCACCCAAACAAATGACTGGTGCCAGAAACATGGCCTTAAAACTGAATGCCAAGAAATGCATCATGATCCCCTTTGGGAAGAGTGAAGTCCCCACAAATTATCACATTAATAACAAGGTCCTAAGCACACAGTCAGTCATGAGGGACTTGGGCACCTAGGTTGATAGCAAACTGACTTTTGACCACCATACTGCTTTCGTTGTATGGAAAGCTCAACCTCATTAGGAAGGGCATCTCATCCAGGGAAAAGGAGGTCATAACATCCCTGTATTCTTCCCTTATAAGACCCATTATTGAGTACAACACCCCTTTCGGTATGTACCTCAAAGCACATGCAAGCAGCTGGAGAGACCACAGAGGTTCCTCACCAAGAGAATCCAGGGCCTCAAACATCTACCCTACATAGACAGGCTAAAAGCCCTGTGCCTCTACTCAGTCTCATACAGACACCTCAAAGGTGATGTTTGTCGGGCATACAAAGCAATCTCAGACCCTGCCTTGATAGGACTGCTGCATATCTGCAAGTCAAGTTCCACTTGAGTAACCCACATGCATGACCTCAACCTAGTCTGCGCCATCAACAGGACTTGTTGAAGGGACAAATTTGTGTCCCAGACACACTCCCTTCTGTGGAATAGACTCCCTCTCTACGTCAAGCAGAGTACGTCTAGCCCTTTTTAAGAGCAACCTGGACAACTGGATGGGGAATAGAATATACAACCCTGGGATTACACTCGTGTCCCTATTGGACAGGGACATTGGCTGTTGATTTGTTGGAACATGGGCTAATTTCTTGGCACGGCTTGTAACAGCCTCAGGGCCAACAGTCTAGTAACTTCCTATGATCCTATAACATTCTTTCCTCACTTGTTCAATAGCCTGATGAAGGCTGCCATGGTGACATGATTGTTTTCATGCAAAGACTCCTCCATCCCACAAGACATCCAATTCAATGAGAGGCAAGGCATCTATTGTTTGCATGCCTCGGATTTGGTGTGGGGAAGGAGGAAGCAAAATTCAGGATCTGGATGAAAGATCAAGCTAGCCAGAGACCATCACCTGGAACCTACAACAGGGAAGATGCCTAAACAGGTAAGGATGTTTCAGCAGGGACTGGCAGTAGACAGTCTATTGAAGGACCTGCATGTGCAGACTGAAGTAAAACAAAATACATACATCAAGCGAATGAGCCTGCACTCTGCATTATGGTGACTCCCTGTCCATATTTCTCCTCTAAAATCCTATCCTTCTTACCTCACATCAAATCTCAATCTCAAGTTTTCACACAACTTATGGTTGTCTATAAAATTTCAAATTTACTAATAAATGTATGCCAGATGAGCTACTGACAAACTCTTTTCTTCCTATATTAGAACATGCCCTGCCTGCAACTGGCCTTCAGTTCTGTGCAGAATGTGGATCTCCCTCAAGAGATTAAGTCTGATATTCATTAAACTAAACCCTTTTTATCAGCATCATTGCATCACCATTTCTAAAAACCAACTGGCTCAAAGTTCTCTTCAAAACCTCCTTACTCCTTAACACACTCACATTTAAACTCATCAACAAATGTTATTGTCCACCCTATCTAATCTACTTCATTTCCATAACACTGACTCTACCTAACTCCGACAACAAACATTTACACAGACCACCTTTTGATCTCTCTCCTGTAGAAAACGCCTTTCACAAAACACTACCATCTTCCTTGAACTCACTCTATAGAAAAATCACAAAGCCCTCTTCTACCCAAGAATTTAAAAATCTTAGTTAAAGACCACCTTACACAATCCTTTTAATGCAAATGCTATTATACCACAGGCAGGCCACTGCCACCATCCTTGCTATAGCATTTCCACCTTTACTGATTCTCAACTCCACAGCGTATCAACTATCCTCATTCATTCCTCTTCTGTCCTACTCTTTTTTGATCTCTTAACCCTTACACTTTGCTCTCTACTTCTCCCCAGTTATACTTACCAAACTTAACTTTGGGTTTAGTTCATAAACCCTGTTCTGAGCAGCCTACACTCACTCACCTATAAGCTTCACATACATTTAACATGTTTTTACTAAATACCCCCTCCCCCAGGAAGATGTGTTTGAAATGATTTTTTTCTCTCTATTTTAATCCTTTTATGTACAATACCTCCTCTACTTACCTAATAGTTACACTACTGTAACAACTTGTTGCCTAAAACTTCTGATTCTTGACTATGAAATAACTATTGCATTATGGAACTGCCACATTATCTTAATTCATTTTCTTTTTATGAACAATGGTATTGCTGTAGAATGCATCTGCATTCTTTGCTTAATTTTCTGTAAATGTAATCTTTTTGAACGTTTAGCTCAAGTTGTGCCTGAAAAGGGTCTTTGGTACAGTTTACTTAGTTAACAAATGTAAAAACACAGTCCACTAAAGAGATCAGCTACAGGAAACATATCCTGTAGCTTTGTTAGTCCAAAATAGTTCACATAATCCAGAGTCAGTACTGGACTATTAGAGAAAAATCTGGTTAACCACTACATCAGACATCTGGTAGTAATAAAGCACTGTCTGGCCAAGTGACTTGCTGAGAGTCACACAGAAAAACAGAGGTGGAAGGTATCAAAACCTTGATGAGCTACACATAGTATCATCTTCTTCTTCTTCTTTCAGCTTTCCCCAGTTAGGGGTCGTCACAGCGGATCACCTGTCTGCTCATGATTGGCAGTGGAGTTTTATGGTGGCGAGTTGCCAGCCCGGCATCCAACCTTCCACAGAAGGCACACACACACACACTCATGCCTAGGGCCAATTTAGAGTGTCCAATCCACCTACAGCATATCTTTGGGATGTGGGAGGAAACCGGAGCACCCGAAGGAAACCCACGCGACCACAGGGAGGACATGCAGACTCCACACAGAAGGACATAGTATAAAATAGCGTTTATTAGCTTCTGTTCAGCATTTTGTACACCCATGCCATTCAAGAGACTTTGGTAAGCTCTAGACATCTATCCTGGATGTCAAGCACATTCATCAAATCTACGGTAACAAGGACTGCTTGAGAAGCAACCAAACAAAATATGGCGCATGTGGCAGGAAGCCTGAAGGCAGTCAGGTATACAACTGGTCTGAACCAACAGTCTTCCTGAGGAATAAAAAAACACAGCAAGAAGACCTCAAGCCCTTTTCAGCAGTAGGAGCTCCAGAATTTCCGTTTTGGAGTAAAAGTCTATCCTAAGCTAAAAATATGTCCATCAAATCTACAACTCCAAATGACCTCTCAGTAGAAGGCTGTCTTGAGATAGGGGAGAGGTTTACCAGTCTTAGGAAGTGCTGAATTTTTACAGTGCCTCACACTCAATGATCCTCAGTGATGGCTTCACATGTGGCTATGAACATGGAAATACTTCCAATCCCTTGAGCCTAAGAATGCTGACTTGAGAAGAGCACAGACTGGACTACTGTCAGTGTTTGAGGGTCAGGGCAGACTTCTGCTGGTTAGCTGCAATAAGAGTCTGGTACTTGATTACGTATTACTATCATTGCCAAGGTTGATTTCTCCAAAGGTCCATGAGGTCTGAGTAAATGCACAAAACTCACTTTCCCTTGAAAAGATAGTCCTCTCATTTCAGCTAAAAGGGACTTTCAGACTCTTGTCTTTCAATTCCTCATGAAGACTGAGACTAGACAAGCAAAAGTAAACCACCTTATAAATGCTGCTCTAGATGAAACATCCATGGATTTACAACACATCTTATCATTTAAAAAGTTTAATGCAACAGTTTTAAGAGAAAGTTTCCCAGCTATCTTACTGGTAAGTTTATCACCAAAGAGACTGGAATGCCAAAGACCATGCAATCTAGTTCACTTCCTAGAAACATACAAAAACAACATATCAGGAGGCACAGATATCCAGTACTGCAGTCTTCTACTTGTGCTGAATAGAATAACATTTATTTAATTATTTGACATTTGTTAACTGGGTTAGTCCAACTGAGCCAGTAGCCCATTTTCAGTGCAGACCCGAGGAGAAAAGCTCCGGTGATAAAAATAACGTTCATAAACACAGAGTAACAATAACATACAGAATTTTATATAGTAGAACTTAGTGAAATAATCTTCTTCTTCTTTCAGCTTTTCCCGGTTAGGGGGTCACCACAGTGGATCACCTGTCCGCTTATGATTGGCAGTGAAGTTTTACGGTGTCGAGTTGCCAGCCCGGCACCCAACCTTCCACAGAAGACACACACATGCAAGCACTCACACCTAGGGCCAATTTAGACTATCCAATCCACCTACAGCATGTCTTTGGGATGTGGGAGAAAACCGGAGGAAACCCACGCGACCACAGGGAGGACATGCAGACTCCGCACAGAAGGCACCCCAGCTGAGGATCGAACCAGCGAACCTCTTGCTGTGAGGAGGCAACGCTAACTGCTGCACCACCGTGGCTGCCCCAAAAATATTTGAAGAAACACTGTCAGCCAAAATAAATCAGTTTTCTGGAATTTGCAACATATCTGGGAAAATGAAGTAGGGTAGCACATTCAACATCCAAAATGTTGATGTTTAACTCTCCTTTCCAAACCAATTTGTATTTGTAAGACAGCCTTCACCTGGATCCCAAAATAATTTTTACAGATCCCAGAGATAGCTCCTTTCATACAATAAATTCCCTTCCTTATTTCAATCCACCAAGAAATCCAAAAAGGCAAGTCCTTCCTAGTGATAAAGCCTAATTTCATGAGTCTAAAAATCTGCAACAAAATCTAGTGACCCAATCATTGTCTAATTCCTTTTGCTGAAATTTACCTTTAAGACAGACCCAAAATAATAAAGACTTTCCAGGTAGTAATTGCTCCCAATACTGTAATTTATGAGAAATGCACAACTTAACCTTAATGTCTATATTTAAGGGACCAAACTGAGTGTTAATTATAAGTAAAGTGAGAAATGGTGGAGAATTTCCTGTAAACATTAGAGTTACCATCTAAACCATGCCAACAAGATAGATTTCCAAATTCCACTGACTCTAGGAGAGAAGTCCCCAGCACAATTTATGATAGGCCACTTTTGCATACAGTTCCAAATCAAATAATGAAAGCTATCTCTTATCCGCTGATAAAGAAAGGAAATCCCATGCAAATCTCAGTTTTGACCTACCCACAAAAAAGTAGTAAGCATTCTCTTTACAGTTGTAAAAAAAAAAGTGTACTGGAGGGCCAACTGGAAAACCCTAGCATGCATCTAAAGTAGTAGAAAGTACTGTTCTACAACTAAACCTACAGTAACAGGAGATGTTAGAGTAGCCTAAGCTCCCTGGGAAGTAGCCTGCCAAGGACTGCACATCCAGGGCAGCTTCCAAAGCATTAGGGCACATTCCATACACCACTGATCACAGCTTTCTTGCTACTGAAAAAAAAAAAACAAAAAAAAAACAAAGGCGAGAGCCCTGCTAACACTGTAGGTTCTAAAAGAAGAGGGGGACAAGGGATCCTGACCCTGGCAAAACACACAAAAAAGGGGCGATGGAGGGTGGGTAATACAACAGTGATGCATCATGTTAAGTTTACTTACACACCATTAGATCATTGTTGCAGCTGCCTAACCTATATAGGATGAATACTAAATCTTACAAGAAAAGGGATGAGGATAAAGGATTAAGAATCCAGGAGCCCTAGGGAAATCGTTCTAGCAAATCCTGCCCTAGCTGCACCTGGGGAAATCATCCTAGCAAATCCTGCCCTAGCTGTAGAAAACCAGTCAGTTTTGTAATGCCTGGTAAATGTGTGGATAGAAATCTAGTAGCTGTATTAATTGTCCTGGTAGAATTGACCCTGACTTTGCCTTGTAGAGGCTTCTCATGATGCGAACAATACCAAACAGCATGGGACGACTATTTAGAAATAGACTGTTTGGAAATGGTTCCCGCTTTCTTCCTTCATAAGAAATGAACAATTTATTGGACTTTTTGAAGTTCTTTGGCCTGTCAATACACTATCAGAGATGTCTGTGAAATGTAGGGTATGCAGAATTTACTCTCTCTTATTACTGATTCTGGAAGGCATACAGGGGGATGAATAGACTGATTCAATGTGAACTCAAACCACTTTAGGCACGAAAGAAGGAATGATTCTCACACATCCCTATCCTTGTGAAATATGAGCTACAGCTGATGCATCATAAGAGCTTACAACTCATACACTCTTCTTGCATAAAGTAAGCGCAATAAGTAACACCAACCTTGTAAGCTGATAAGAGAAAGTGTCAGTTTTTCCAGTATAAAGTTAAGACTTGGAGCCATCTGCTTCCTAGGTGAAAGGATATGTGATAATCCTTTCAGAACCTGTTTAACCTAAGGTAAATAAAGGTGAGCTCTATTGGCAAACAAAAAAATGGGAGAAGTGCTTTAATGGAAGATTAACAAGGATCAAAGGAAAACAAGTTACATTGAAAATGTAGAACAAAGTGTGCATGAGCCTTAAAAAAGGATCTTAGTTCCTACTCTGGCACCAGACAGAACTTTTAGTCATGTACTCACCATAACTTCAGATGTTTGGGATCCATCTCGCCTACATTCTGAACTGATGGGTTCGGAGCCGATCCCTCGGCTCCGACTCGGCACGCTTATGCTATAGAGCGAGGCCTCTTATTGGCTGAGCTATCTTTATCCCAGGATGCACCACCACTAATCCCCCAGATCTTGTTTGTCCACATTCATGCACACATGCACAACTAGATTATATAACATTGTTAGATGTTTCAAGATGAAACAGGATTCGGACCTTCTGATATCCTCTGATCTCCAAGGAAGGGGGAAGGAGGGTGGGTTATTAGGAATGTAGGCGAGATGGATCCCAAACATCTAAAGTTATGGTGAGTACATAACTAAAAGATGTTATGTGATCCTATCTCGCCTACATTCTGAACTGATGGGACAGCGTCCCTAGCACCTAAATCCTGGGTGGCTCATTGGAAAACACTCCTGAGCACTGTGGAACCAAATGAAGCTCGTCCTCTAGATGCCACATCTAATTTGTAGTGGGAAATGAAGGTGTGCGGGGAAGACCATGTAGCCGCCGCACAAATGTCACTAATAGCAAGCTTAGAATGAAATGCTATCGAAGTAGCCATAGCCCTTGTAGAATAAGCCTTGACAGAGGTGGTAAGCTCTCTGTTAGAATAAAAATAAGCTTGAGTAATACAGTCCCTGATCCATTTGGCAATAGTGACCTTTGTGACAGCTTTGCCCAATTTGTTATCTGCAAAGGATACAAACAACTGATCTGTTTCCCTCGTTTGTTTGGTCCTGTCTAAATAAAAACGTAACTGTCTGTGGACATCTAGTGTGTGGAATATGAACTCCGCTTTGTTAGAGTATTTTGGGAAAAAAACTGGAAGCTCTAATGATTGTTGTAAGCAGAAACTAGAACAAATTTTAGGGACAAAGGAAGGATTTGGCCTGAGGGATACTCTGTCTTTATGAAAAACCAAGTACGGGGGTTTTACAGACAAAGCTTGAAGCTCTGAAACTCTTCTGGCAGAAGTAATCGCCACCAGAAAGGCTGTCTTCCATGATAAGAACTTTACATCACATGTAGCTGCCGGTTCAAAGGGGTAAGAAGTCAAGGTGCGTAACACTATATCGAGATCCCATGGAGGTGCAGGATGAGAAATCGGAGGTCTTAATAGAGCAGCACCTTTCAAGAAGGTTTTACACAATCTGTTGCTCATTAAAGGTGGGTCTATGGATTCATGAAAATTAGAGATTGCTGCCAATTGTACCTTGATGGTAGAAACTGAAGAGCCTTGATTGAAAAGAGAAGTCAAAAATTTTAGTACCTCTGCTACGGGAGTAGAAATGGGGTCCAGGCCCCGGAGTTGAGCCCAAATAGCAAATCTTTTCCATTTGCTAGAATACAGTTTCTTTGTAGCTGACTTATGGGCCGAAGACAATATGTGTACAACATCTGGATCCAATGTATGACTCCTGACTATTGTCGGAAGAGGAGGAGCCAAGCCGTCAATTTTAAGGTGTGCAGGGACTGGTGGGATAGTCTCAACTGGTGAACAAGTAGGTCTGGGATCTGATCCAGGAACCATGGACCTTCCAGAGCATGTCTGCGAAGATAGGGGAACCACACTTGACGAGGCCAGTAAGGAGCAATTAAGATCATTTTGCTCCCCAAGAGAGATGCCTTTTGAATCACCTTGGGAAGGAGAGGAACTGGAGGGAAGGCATAAAGCAAGCCGGTGGGCCAAGGATGGACTAATGCGTCCATGGGGCTCTTCCCCGGAGCCGGGGTTAGGGAGAAGAACTCTTTGCACTTTGCATTCAGAGGAGTCGCGAAGAGATCGCAACACGGAACTCCCCATTTTCTGAAAATCTGACTTGCCACTGTTATATTCAGTGACCATTCGTGAGGAGAGGGGATGGTTCTGCTCAATCTGTCGGCTATCACATTGGACTTGCCCGGTATGTGAGTAGCCACTAGGAAGCGTTTGGTCGAGACTGCCCATTCCCAAACTCTCATGGCTTCTCTGCAAAGAGGCTAGGATCTGGTCCCTCCCTGTTTGTTCAGGTACCAGACAATTGACATGTTGTCTGAGTGAACAGCAATTACGCCCTGAGGGAGATAATCGTGAAGGGCTTGAAGGGACAGAAGCACTGCCCTCATTTCTAAGACGTTGATATGAAGCAAAGTCTCTTCCGAGTGCCATTTGCCTTGGACTGACCTGCCCAGGGAATGCCCCCCGGTCTGGGAGGCGTCCGTGGTCAAAATGGCCGCCGGAGGGGGTAGAACAAAGGGTCGTCCCTGATCCAAGTTGGAGGGCACTAGCTACCAGCGAAGGTCCCGTTTGCAAGATTCCGTGATCCATATGAGGTGACTGAGAGGGAGTTCCTGGAAGGACCACTGAGCTGAAAGAAGCCACTGAAGAATTCTCATGTGTAACCTTGCCAGGGGAACTAGAAGAACCGTGGCGGACATGGATCCTAATAGCTGCAGGACCATTCTGGCTGGGGCTTTGGATCTGGGAAGTAAGGCTCGAACTTGAGCCTGTATGGTTAGTATCCTGTCTGTAGGTAGATAGACCCGCATTTGGTTTGAGTCTATCTCTACCCCTATGAATCTTATGCGTTGAGATGGCAGCAACACAGACTTTAGCCAATTGAAGGTGATTCCAAGGGAATTGCCCAGTGATATAGTGGCTTGTAGGCTCCGCAATAGTAGATGCTTGGAGGTGGCAGTTAGGAGCCAGTCGTCTAGATACGGAAACACCTGGAATCCTAGACTTCTCAGGTGAGCAGTCACGACCGCCAAACATTTGGTGAACACCCTGGGGGCTGTGGTGAGACCAAAGGACTGAAAATGACTGCCTCCTAGGCTGAAGCGCAGATGTCTCCTGGACGCTTGATGTATCATGATATGGTAATAAGCGTCCTTGAGATCTAAGGAGCACATCCAAACACCCTTCTCCAGCAATGGGAGAATGGTTTGTAGGGTGACCATTCGGAACTTGGACTTTCTGACTGAACGGTTTAGGATGCTGAGGTCCAAGATGGGCCTCAAGTCCCCGGTCGTTTTTGGCACCAAAAAGAATCTTGAGTAAGTCCCTAATCCGATCTGGTCTGCGGGGACCGGTTGGATGACTCCTTTTTGCAACAGCTTTGAAACTTCTGAGGCTGCGATATCCCGTTGACTGGGTGGCAGGTCCGGGATTTTTCTAGACTGAGGGGGGGGGATGAGAGAATGGGATGGAGTAACCTCCGGCTATAATCCGAAGCAAAAACTCACTGATTGGTTTCTTTTTCGTTCATCGGAGGTATAATCCGAAGCACCCATCGGTCCTGAGTGATACCTTCCCAGGCCTTTAGGTGCTTCGAGAAAGACCCCCGACTGGCTCCGGAGCTGCACAGCCGGGCAATCCCTCAGGGACTATGGAAGGCTGAAGAGCCACGAAAGGACTCGCGGTCTCCAGTGTTGCGAGGGCCTCTGCCGCCTCTGGGACGGCGTCTTCCGGAAGAATTTCCCCCTGCTCTGCCTCTGGAAGGGGAATCCTCCTGCTGAGAGGGGTAAGGCTTCTGAGATCTACGGAACCACATTTTCCCTCCTCTTTTAGCCTTGGGATAAGGCCGAAAGGGAGTGGAAAATCGTGCCCCTACGGCAGTCAGAGTCTTACCCTCCTGTTCACAGCAGGTTAGTGTGTCCTTTACCTTGGGTCCAAACAGGGAGGACCCATCAAAAGGGGCGTCGGCAAATGAAGACTTAAAGGCCTCCGCGAAATGACACAGACGGAGCCAGGCTTGTCTCCGTAGAGCAATGCCTGTACTGCCGCTCTACTCGCCCCTTCGGCCGCATAAGAAATGAGCCTCATGGACAAGTTCGAAATGGACGACATTGTAGCCAGCTGAGAGCCAACCGTCTGGGCCAGCTCCTCAGGCAGGTTACCCAAGAGGGTATCGGATAGCTCCTTAATCAGATCCCTCTGAAATCTGGTAAAATGTGTAAGGTAGTTCAAGGACCTCAGTGTAAAGGCCGCTGAACTGAGGGTGCGCTTTCCGTACCGATCCATGCTCCTAGACTCCTTATTAGGAGCATGGACGGACGTCGAAGCCTCTGCTACATCTTGCTGGGTAGCAGATGCCACCACCAAAGCATCTACAGCCACACCTTTAGTTAGGAACTCTCTGTCAGGGGGCGCCGAGAGAAATTTGTTCGGACGAGCAGGCACCGGTTCCACAGTCTGGGTGTTCCCACGCCCTTCGAGAGATCAAATCCAAGAGCTCGTTGAAGGGCGGAGACACCCAGGAGGTGGAGGGCTGAGCCCCGAAGGCCTTCAGGAACACCGACTTATCAGCAGAGGGAGGTTTGGACTGCCAGCAGCCTCGTTGTTTTAGGGCTTCCAGGATGTCTGCAAAGGAGACATCATCCGAGGACGACTTAGGGGACCCTTCTGCATCATCGAGATCAGTGTCAGATGTCAGAGACTCATCAGGGTAGTCAACGTGCTTCCTCTTGCACAATCTTTTCCTGGGGGGTTCTTCCGAAGAGGCTTCAGAAGGACCTCCAGGAGGGGGAGAAACCCCAGCAGGGGTAACCTGAGGCCCGGGGGCTCCGCTGTCTAAGGACAGGGGGACTGCCAACGACCCAGTTTCTGTATGCAGGGGAGGAGCTGGGGAAACTGTGGAGGTAGCCAAAGAAGATTTGGCTAATGCACTCCTCATAGCCCTGAAGGCGGGACCACCAGAATCCTGGGAGGGTCCCACCTCCGTAGCCACGACAGTGGACGGCACTCCCGCCGCCAACGCACCAAGAGGGAGACTTGGGACCGAAAGCATCAATCCCGAAGCCTCCCCCCAGGGCCGAAGGAAGAAGTCCGTGTACTGAACTCCGACCCAAGAGCCGGAGTTGGAGCAAGGGTCAGGCCCGACCCTAACACCTCAACAGGTTCCACCAGCACCGGCTCCAACGGTGCCGAAGCTGTTGGAGGAGGAATCACAGTAGGGGAGTGGACCATTGGCTCCGAAGCCAAATGGGCTGGAGCCGAAACTAGCTTTTGGAACACCGGAGACTGGAAGAGTCGAAGGAGCACCCTGTCGATGTCCGAATCAGACATCTTGGATGATCTAGAGGATACCGATCGGGCCCGAACCGATTTCTCCATCGGCTCCGAAGGGCTTGGGGACCGGCTCCGAATGGACTCAACAACTATCGGCTCCGAGGAAAGTTTCAAGGAAATTTCCCTCGGTGCCGATAAGGACTTCGGCTCCGAGGGGGAAGAGTCTGAGCCGGTAATCCTTATCGGCTCCAATATCAGTGGAGCAGATGAGGGTGACCCACCTCTCGATGCCCCAGACCTCGGCTCCGAAACCAGAGGGGTCGAGGCTGGAGGCATCGAGGCAGACCGTTCCGACCTCGGCTCCGAAGTCCGTGGAGCCGATGGAGAAGTCTGCTTAGATTTTTTAGCGATCGGTTCCGACTGACTGGTCGGAGCAGACGCTTTCTTCTTTTTAGAAGGAGACGGAGAGGAAGATAAAGCCTCCTCGAAGGAAGGCTTGATTAATCCCTTGAGGATTAATTTGTTCTTCCTCTCCTGGAGGACTCTAGAAGAGAACGCGTGGCACACACTACACGACTCTTGTAGGTGCTTAGCACCTAAGCAATAGACGCGCGAGGAGTGGTCGTCCATTATGGACATTTTAAAACCACACCTCGTGCATTTCTTAAACCCGGAGGGTTTGTGTTCTTTAGACATAACTGCTTTACCACAGAACCTAACTAAGTGAAAAAACACTAAACTTAGTCAAAAGGTAAAGTTAAATTAAACAACTTTAACCAAATTATAAAATATATATATATTTTTTTTTAATCACACTAAATAGTTAAACAGACAAAAAGAAAAGAAAGTCAAGACCCTCTAACAAACGGGTGCTTGACCCAAGAAAGATATACCAACAGCAAAGCAACAGGGGAAGGCCCCTCTAACTAAAACGGGAAACCTTCCCTGACTAAAAAAATCACGAATTTTCCAACAGAAATTCACCAATCACACTAATATGACAACAATAGCTGTTAAAACAGCTTTTGGGTTCAAAGTAAGGAAATTTGTGACAGGAAAAGCCTAAATAAATAGTACTTAGCCCAGCCAATGTTGAGACCACGTCTAAGCTTGTTAGTGGCAAATGAGATCTGGGGGATTAGTGGTGGTGCATCCTGGGATAAAGATAGCTCAGCCAATAAGAGGCCTCGCTCTATAGCATAAGCGTGCCGAGTCGGAGCCGTGGGATCGGCTCCGAACCCATCAGTTCAGAATGTAGGCGAGATAGGATCACATAACATCATCTTTTTCACTTAGCCATGATTTTCTAGCAGCAGGTTTCTTAGCCACCTTTAACACCTGAAGCACATCTTCAGAGAAAAAATGTCTAAAGGGTATCAAAATTCAAACTGTAAGTTGAAGTCAGAGACTGGGATGAATCAGAGCATTTTAGTGTTGTGATAGTAAGGCCACAGAGTGAGGAAACTCGTGGTAATTGCCTTCAGCCATTTTCAAAATAACGAAGAGTCACTGCTGCCTGGGCCAAAAGGGGAGTTGCCAGTGTCATCTTTTGGAACTTTAAAAGGATTGTGTTTATCAGAAGAAATCCATGGGAATAAACAGTCACCTATATCCTCAAGTCGTTTACGCAGAGAGTCCTGGAACAGAACTCTTTTAATTGTGTTTTGTGAATGGAAGCAAACAGACCTATTTGAGGAGTCCACCACCTGTGAATGGTTTCGTGAAAGACCCCTGCGTGCAACTTCCATTTGTGGGAGGGCTGTGCTGGGCCTGCCACAAAATTCTGCTCTGGTGGAATGCAAGTAGCCTGTGGAATAGACTGAGTTGTAGAGTCACATCCTGCACAAAAGCTCTACGACCAATAAATCTAAGCACAGCAAGCAGTTCAGTTACAAAATAACACACTGGACTTGTAGAAACGCTATTTTAATAAAACAAAGCTTTCGGAAACCCAAATCCCTTCATCAGTGTATAAAAAACAATGTTAAAACTTCCATTTAAATACTAAAAGAAGCAAGATCACATGTTATAAGCCTCCCAATAAGAATACAGACATAATTAAAAACAATTAACACATCAAAAAGCAATTAATACAAAATTAAAGTGCACTCAGCAGCTTACTTAATGCAATATGGAAATTACAGTAGTACAATAAGATTAAGCACCCAAATTGCATTTAAGAGAAAAACAAAAAATTAATTTTAGGCATGTGCAGAAAATGGCATCTCAGACAGTTTTACAGTAAATATTTACAACTGAGTCTAGGTCAATATAGGTACTAGGTGGAGACTGTTGAAGACCAAGTTAAGGGTTACTGCAAACAAGATGAAATGTGATACTATACAAGAATACTGTAGGTTAATGCAGGAAATTATGCTGCTGAGAGAAGTAGTGGAAACTAAGATGTGCCATTGCCTGATGTAATGATAAATACTTGCAAGGGAGAAATAGGATACTGTACAAGAGTAGTATAGGAAAAATACTGGAAATTTTTAAAATTAGAAAAAAAAGTATTGGATAATGAGATGTGTCATTAATTAGTATGATAATGATTACTTATAAAGGGAGATGTGGGGAAGAAAAAAAATGATAGTGGGGATGTATAAGTGGGTGAGGTGTTACAGGAGAGATGTGAGGTAGGGTAGGAAGAGGTGGGAGGGTATAAGTAGGTTCATGGCAAGGGCAGATCCATGAGCTTAAGAGGAACAGTTTTAATTGCTTTTTGAACAGAATACTGTTTGGGGTGTTTCTGATATGATGAGAGAGTTTGTTCTAGGCTAGAGACACGTTATGGTTGCTAGTACAACTTTGGATTATTCTCCAAAGGATCAAATAAAGTTCTGCATATTCTCTATAAAAGTAGTTTTTAAATGGTCTACGAGGGTTCATGAACAGTACACTCCCCTGAGCTACCACCCAAGAGGCTGCCTTGAAGCACTGTTAGGAGCATCTGTTTTAATGGTGTAGATCCTGCTATATCAGTACGTAGAATTAGATGCAAGAGTAATGTGGCATACTCGCTGTAACCTTGGACCAGTGACATTAGTTTTGCAGCAGGATGGGTCCCCACAAACCGGTCCCAACCCCTTCTGTTGGTACTAGCAAATTCCTACTATACAGGCTCTTTACAGGTGGACATCTTGGATTCCTTAGGTTGGTCTTTCTTTTCCTTGCTGTTTTTTCACAACAGAAAAAGAAAAGTTGGGATGGCACTCAGATATGATGGCTGTGGGAGCAACCTTAGACAGCTGAGACTACAGAAAAACTGACTACAGAAATTGGAAGGGTTGAGCTTATACCTATCTTCACAAAGAATGAGTGAAATCTAAATGTTGTGGAACTTAGATTATGGTAAGTAATGTACACAGCTACTTTTTTTTTTTTAATCTTCCCCTCTTGTCCACTTAATTACACCCGATGGCTCATCTACCTACACCTAACTGATCCATTTTTTCCTTCTCCTGAATAAAAGTGTCAGCAGGGCATCCCTGTGACTCATCTGTTCCCAGGGTCAGAGGGCTCACCGGAGCACTTCTGAACAGAATGAAGGCTGGGCCCATTCCACCTCCCCCCAAGAACAGAGCCATATATGACCCATTTATTCCACTGGCTGGTCTCCTCAGTCACAACCCTCAATTATAGTCCAGAGTTGTGTGCTAGGGAACAGGCCAGACAGTAAAGTGGAGCTTCCTTTGGAGCCCTAACCCTTCACATGGCAGTTCCCTTGAACTTGGTAGATGCATCTTGCACTGCTTTAGCATCATGTGCTTGATAGACTCGAACTCCATGGGTGCCACTTAAGCAGCAAGCCAAAGATGCCTCCACCCTTGGGATGGGTTATGGTTTTGCTACAGGATGGTCATATCTCACTAATTTACTTCAGTTTTATTCTACAGTCAGGCACTTGGGTTTGAGTGTAAGTGTTGTTTGTTTACATCTGCAAAAAGCATTTGATAGCATTCCCAATATCTTAATCAATTATGCAAGAAATAATATCCAGCACGGTGGATGTTACAGAAAAATAAATCACCACTAGAAAATGACCAAAACCAAAAACGAACAAACTGGTAAAAAAAAACAAAGTCCAAAACTACTTCAAAACTAGCCTCCAATTAGTGAAACAAACAAAAAAACAAAATACAAAAATCACTAACAAAGAAAGAAAATACCACTGGAAGAAACGTAATAAACAGCTTTAATCACCAAAGGTTTGGTGCTTTCGACCTTTCAAGAAGGCCTTCCTCAGAACAAATAATTACATCCAAAATGTTAATGATATAACCCCACCAACTGTGTCGACTAATCAAAATAACTGATTATTTGAATCAAATAAACATCCTTAAAAAACTTTTTTAAAAGAACATGCAAATAGTTCACATACAATCCATGTCTACAAAACAAAAAAAATGTGTATATATATATATATATATATATATATATATATATATATATATATATATATATATATATATATATATATATATATATATATATACACACACACACACACACACATACATTTTTTTTGTTTTGTAGACATGGATTGTATGTGAACTATTTATACAAAAATTCTTTTGCACAACACTTTCTATATAAAACTGTTTTGTAATTAACTCCAGCATTTAAGCCCGGTGGATTATAAGCATTAAAGAATACTTGCCACTAAAGTTCTCTATAATCTAACTCTGCTTCTCTGTTTCCCATTAAAATTACCCGGTATGTGGCTAATGACAGCAGAATAAAACTTGGTATGCCCCTTGTGTGAAAAAACATGTTTTACTAATGCATTATCAACATTTTTATTTTTAACGGCATAATTGCGTTCATACATTCTATTCTTTGTCTTTTAGTTTTCCCTGTATAGAATGCAGTACACAATGAAAGCTTAGCCAAATAAAACACAATGGTAGAACCACAGATGAACAACCCAGGCACTGGGCAAATTCTATCACTTACAATAACCTCAAAAAAAAAGGACCTTCACTAATATATATGCAAAAACTGCAGTTAAGGCACTTAAAAGTACCCCTAGTTCCTCCATTTTCAGAATCTTGATGCCCCTTTTCTAACAGTTCGTTAAAATTGTTTGTCCTCTTGTTGATGAAATGCGGTTCTGACCCCAAAATGGACATCAATTCACTGTGTGCCCCTAAAATTCTCCAACTGTTGTTAATGTTTCTAATAGCCCCACTGTCAGTCGTAAACAATAACGGCATACAGGTTTGACCAATCTCTTGTGTTGGAGGTGTTGGCATGAAACACCATTTCTTTCTGCCAAAGCTCTTTAACAACCATGGAAGGATAACCTCTGTGTTTAAAACTGTTATGCAGTTCATCCACAAACCTGTCCAAGAAGACACAGTCAGTAGTTTTAACCTAACCAACTGTCCTTTTACGATATTGTGCTTCATGTATGTTGGATGCATGCTAGAATAATGTAACAAACTATTACGAGCCACATTTTTGTAGCTAATAATAGAACCAAACTTAAGTGTCAACACATTTAAACACTTCCAAATCTAAAAAAAACACTACTTGAAATGTCACAAACATGAGAAAAGCTCAAAAAAATCAGTACTACCACAAAGTATTCATAAATGCATCCAAACCACCTACATCCCCTTACCAAACAAACAAAAAAAAAAAACAAATCATCAATAAAACAGTAGTAATGACCAACATCATCAATGCCTGGTCAAAATTTGAGTCAACCAATAGGTCATCACGAGGTTGGCATAATTTAGTGCACAAGCCCAGTGTGTGAACAGCAGCCAGAGCGCAGAAAACCTTCAGTAATTTCTTGCCACCTCAAGAGAAAGCAGCTTTGAGGCTTCAGAGAAGTAGCAATCAGCTATGAGATTCATTTTCGGTAAACAATCCCCATAGGGTAACCCTTCCACATCAAAAACATTGCCAGTTTAAGTTTACCATGATTTATGACAAAACCAGTACTTACACTTTAAGAATGCTGGCAATTTTATTAATATCAGAATTTTTTTGATTGAAAACTGCTATTTTTATATAGGGGCTTGCTAATGAATTTGGGGACGTTTTTTGCAAAGAAAATGCATTGCTTTAGAGACATTTTATTTGACTGGGAAGGTGTTAGAAATCAAGAGTGTTTTTTTATGACTTTTAGAGTATTTTAAAAGTGTTTTGATGCCTGTGTACATTTCTTGACAATTTACCCTTCAGCACTATTTGTCAGTTCATTTTGTGTGAAAAAGACTTACGAATTCTGACGGGGCTTTGGTGTAGGTTCATAGGTTCATACTAGGCTATCTGCCCTAGGGCATTTATAAGCCTAGCCCAGAGTTTTGTGGCTTTCGCCACCCCTTTAGTTTGAAGGATACTAAGCCCATTATTTTGCTGTGCCTCTGTCAAGCATTGACACTGAGGTTATCCCTGGGGTATACCTGCGATCTCCCATCCATTCGTCAAGATTTCTCTTGAACAAAGCCAGCGAGGTACTCTGCCTCACATGTACCGGGATTTTGTTCCACAGCATAGGGAGTCTCTGGGTGATGAATCTGTCCCTCCAGCACGTCCTATTAATAGTCGTGTTAAGGTTTAAGTCTCCTGCCCTTGTAGTTCTGATGGATTTAGATTTTTTGAGGTGAAGCATGTTCATTAATTCCGGGTTGGACATGGCCTTGTATGTCAGGCACAGGTCACCTCTGAGCAGACGGTAAGCGACTGAGTAGAGCTGGAGTTCCTTCAGTCGGGCAGCATAAGACATATTTTTGAGACCCTTTATCCTTTTGGTGAGGAACTTTTGGGGCCTTTCCAATTGCTGCAGGTGTCGGGTCAGATACATTCCGAATGGGGCATTGTACTCAATCATTGGTCTGATGAGTGAATAGTACAGGGATACGATGACTTCCCTTGATCTAGATGTGAATCCCTTCATGATCAGGTGGGCAATGTAGAAGGTCTTCCTAACTACTTTGACAACGTGAGTGTCAAACGAAAGGTTACTGTCAACCTGGGTCCCCAGATCCCTGATAACCTCTTCTGTGCTTAGTGGATTGCCACCTATATGGTAACTAGGGGTAACCTTGTTTTTCCCGAAGGGTATGACTATGCATTTTTTGGTGTTTAACTTTAGGCCATGGCTCTGGCACCAGTTATCCGTCTCTATGAGACCCTTCTGAAGGATATCTGTGTCAGATGGGTTTTCAACTATGGTGCCCAGTTTGCAGTCATCTGCAAACTTTGTCAGCCATAATCCTCCTGTGTTTTCTTGTACTTCTGAAAAGTAGATGCCGAACAAGAGTGGGCCAAGGACTGAGCCCTGTGGGACACCACTTGTGACAGACTTTGAGTCTGACATGGCGCCAGCAACTCTGACCCTGTGGGTTCTGTCACTTAGCCAGTTTGCAACCCATCTTGTGACGTATGGGTTTACATTTAAGCTGGTGAGTTTTTCAATGATACCCGAGTGTGGTATTGTATCGAAAGCCTTTGCCAGGTCAAGGTAGGCTGTGTGGACTGCCTTTCCCTCGTCGATGGCCTTGGTGACTGTTTCGAAAAAGTCAACCAAGTTTAAAAGGCATGATCTGCCCTTGACAAAGCCAAACTGGGTTGGATCCAATGTCTGCAAGTCCCCTATGTCTTTATTTATGAGTTCCATTATGATCCTCTCCATAGCTTTGCAGACCAGGCTTGTCAAGCTGATGGGACAGTAGTTTCCGGGGTCGGTGGAGGCACCTCCTTTGTGAAGTGGGACCACCGTTGCCGTACGCCACTCCTTGGGTACGTATCCTGAGGTGAGGCTAAGATTAAACAGCTGCCCTAACTGCGGGTTTAATTCCTCATTGAGTTCGTGGAGCACACAACCGGGGACACCATCTGGTCCCATGGATGCTGTGTTTTTCGCCTTGGAGAGAGCAGTTCTCACCTGAGCATTTGAGATGTTTTGGGGGCTACAATCCTCTGGTATAAATATCTCCCCTTTTGGGGGGGAGGGGGGGGGGAGAAATTTGCACTGAACCTGTCAGCCAGTATGTTGACAATGTCTGTAGGTTCAGTGATTTTTACATCATTTTGAACTAATTCTGAGCATATCTGGGAGTTTCCTCCCAGGTTTCTAACATAGCTAAAAAAGGCCTTATGATTGTCTTTTGTATCCTTAGCGATTTTTCTCTCAAAATTTGCCTTGGATGATTTTATGAGAGATCTTAGTTTTTTACTTATAATGATCAAGGGTGCCTTCCCTTTTACAGATTTTGCTCTATCTTGTAGTAGCTTCCTCCTTTTGTTGTAGAGCTTGTTTATGGCTGGGGTCCACCAGACTGGACGCTTGCCTTTGGTACAAAGAGTCTTTGTTTTGTTTGGGATTGCCTGGTCCATGCAGTCCTGGAGGTGCTGGTAGAAGGCATTTGTAAGTGATTCAGCGGTTTGAGTAATGGTTTCCACTGGCTCGGGGGCCTTGAAAGAGACCACACCAGTCTTTAGAAGTGTGAAGTCGGCTTTTGAGAAGTTCTTCACTGTGGTCTTTTTTATCTGGGGTGGGGGCGGGATGTGGACTTCCAATGAGATTAGTTTATGATCTGATATCACCAATGAGGGGTATACTTCTGGTGTTGAACATTGTGACCCCATGTTCGTGATGATGAGATCTAGTATGTTTTCTCCTCTTGTGGGGATGGTGACTAGTTGTTCCATGGCATTTGAGTTTATGAACTCTAGGAACCTTTGGGCTAGAGTGTTGGGTGTACTGCTTGTGCTTTTATTTTGAGATTCACTGGACTATGAGGGGAAATGTAAGTCTGTGTGTGCTGCTTGTGAACACTCTTCTGACAAAATACCTTCTCAGTCACTCCTTCCAGCAGCACTTAACGGCATTCAGACTTCTTCCTACACAACCCTAGATACTTAACTCTGGTCCTAATGTTTCTTCGCCTGCTGTACTTAAAAAGAAAAAAACGAAACAAGGAGCCCTTGCCTTCATAGCAGGCTCAGATGGTGCCTAAGCTGCTGTTTGCCAATTCTGCATTAGCCATTCACTGTTTTTTCCAAGTTCCTCTGGTGTAATCTTTTCAGCCACCATGGACTGGGGTTAGCCACATCTTCTGTGGCTATTCCAGTAGCCGCCCCGGGCATAAAAGAACCATCTTCTGTGGGTCAGGAAGTTCTTCCTGTTGTAGCTGGAGAAACAGATCTGTGCCATAAGATCTAAAAAGTAAGAAATTGCTCATCTAAACGCATTCTTTTGGTTCATAAGGATGATTTTCTTACCTTAGCCAGAGTTTATTGCATGCATTCAATCATGAAGATCAGATTTTCAAAACCAGGTGTTAAACTGCATGAAAAAATTCTTGAGGAAATTATGTCAGAGGAATCTGAAAAGCCAGGAACAAGGCACTATCTTATTCTCATTCCCAAGTCCATGACTCAATCAGAGAGATGTCTGTCGTCATTTTCTTGAGGAGTTTTTCTTTCTGAGATCAATTCCAGGATGAATGATGTTTTTTTCTGTAGGAATAACTTGATACTTCCCCTACTTTGAGGGGGCATTATATGCTGCAAATGGATATGCCATGTTACATTTTTTCTTCTATTATACAAACATTGGAGGATGGGTTCAGTGCTACCTGCAATAACCCTGACTCTCAGCCATCACTCCCCAAAACAGAAGACAGACTTTATAAAGTCTGCCAATTTATCAAATTTCTTTCTTCTTATTTTTGCTCTCATCCAGCAACTATTTATACTTCTTTGCTAGCTGGATATAGAGGATCAGTTAATACACAATAAACAAGTTAAATAAATAAGCAATAAACTCTATAATAAAAGGAAAAAAAAGTACTGTCCAGGACCAAGAAGGAGCAGTTGCCAAGTTGAAAGCCATCTCTCCTTTGTCTGAAAAAGCAAGTAAGGTCACTGCTGAAATCCTCTAAGGCCGAGTCCAAACTGGCCACATCCACCAAGGACAATTGCAAGGCTTTCTTCATATACATCCACAATCTGAAAGGTAACACCCAAATCTGCTCTGCAATGGTGGCCAAACACCACATACACAAATACCATAAATATAGCTAACCTGCTGGCAATCAGGTTAGGTGAAAAATTCACCCCCATGAATAAACCAGGACATCCCCAGCACCTGCTCCCCCCCCCCCATCACCAGGGAACAGGTGTTTAATGCCCTCTCAAGGGGAAAAAAATACAGTCTACATGGGACCCAACAAAATCCCTGGCTGTATCCTACATGAACGCAGGCATGAGGTCTCAGCTCAATTAGGCATCCCAGCTGAATGGAGGACAGCCACTATCATCCCTCTGCACAAAGGTGGCGTGTCCACTGACCCAGGCATTTACAGGCCCATCAGACTATCTAGCCTGATCTGCAAGGTCATGGAATGCATTATTGAGGACCTTAAACAAGGACATTGGTAACCTCAGAATGCTTGACCCCACACAGTTTGGTTTTGCCAAAGGGGGATCACATGCCTGTTAAACGTGGTCGACTTCTATGAAACAGTCACCAAAGCAATGGATGAGGGAAGACTGTGCACACCACCTATCTTGACCTAGCTAAAGCCTCTGACACTATTCCCCACTTGGACATAAAAGACAAACTCTCCCATTTAGGCATCAACCCATACGTTACCAGATTGGTAGCTAACTGGCTCACTGATAGAACCCACTCAGTCAAAAGAGGGGAAGCAACCTCTAGTAGTAGACCTGTAATGAGTGGTGTACCCCAAGGATTGGTCTTGGGGCCTCTACTGTTTGGGATATACTTTTCTGAGGTGCAAGCCAAAACCAACGGTCTGTGGGTGAATACGTTTGCAAATGACTGCAAGCTAGGAGCTGTCAAGTTCCCCTAGTGATGTGAACATCCTCCAAGAGGCCTTACCCAAACTAATGACTGGTGCCAGAAACATGGCCTCAAACTGAATGCAAAGAAATGTATCATTATCCCCGTTGGGGAAAATGGAGTCCCCACTAATTATCACATTAATAACAATGTACTAAGCACACAATCAGTCGTGAGGGACTTGGGCACCCAGGTTGATAGCAACCGGACTTTTGACCACCATGTTTCCTCCATTGTACAGAAGGCTTTCTACATGGCCCACCTCATAAGTGTATTTTACTCAGGAACAAGGAGGTCACAACATCCCTTTACTCCTTCCTTATCAGACCCATTATCGAGTACAAGGCCCCCTTCTGCATGTTCCTTGCCAAACACATGCAGCAGCTGGAGAGACCGCAGAGGTTCCTAACCAGGAAAATCCAGGGTCTCAAACACCTATCCTATACAGACAAGCTAAAAGCCCTGTCCCTCTACTAAGTTATATACAGACTGCTCAGAGGTGACCTGTGTCTGGCATACAAGGCCATCTCAGACCCAGCCTTGGAAGAGTTGCTGCATATCCATAAGTCAAACTCCACTCAAGCAGCCCACATGCAAGGTCTCAATCTAGTCTGTGACATTAATACAACTTGTTGACGGGATAGATCTGTGTTCCAAAGACTCCCCCATCTATGGAATAGACTCCCTCTCCATGTCAAGCGGAGTACATCTCTAGCCCTCTTTAAGAGGGAACTGGACGACTGAATGGGAAACAGAAAATACACCTCTGGAATCCCACCCGTGTCCTTGCTGGACAGGGGAAAGGGGTGTTGACTTTGTGGGAACATGGGAACATTTCTTGGCTAGGCTTATAAGGGCCTCTGGGCCAATAACCTAGTATCATCCTATGAACCTAATACCAACCTTCTCTAGTGGACAAAATGTATGGTATTAGACAGATTTGGTAATAAAATTCTCTCTTCTTCTGCTTTAGCCTACAGAATCCTTAACTCTCAAGCATTTGTGTGAAAGTGTTTGCTTTCTTTCATTCAGAAGGTAGGGCCTAGATGAATCATTTTATTTGTAATCTGTCCCAAGTATCTACACATGCTTTGAAGAGTTTATATGACTGTGCAGATTCTGTGTCTAGGGCCACTTCTACTGCTGCTGTTTTGAGAAGATATGCCTGGGTATGTGATCAAAAGTTTCTGATAAGGTAAAATCTGAGATTTTAAACTGCTTTAGATAAGGTTTTGTTTGGCTCTTCTGCTACTCAGGTTCTCAAACAGATGAAAGAGGGAAATTTAGGGAGTTTCTAAGGTTTTTCAGGGGTCTTATTACAAATCGTACAAATCTGCTTCTTCATTTAAAAGGCAAAATAAGTAAGCCCTGCCACCCTTTTGCAAACACGGAGCTAAAAAGATAATGTCAGGAGAGGAACAGTACCCAAAAAATGGGATCCTTTCAGAAAAAGGGACAGAATACTCCTTTACAATGACTGTATCTGCATTCTTTCCACTCTTTCCTCCCCTCCTGCCCCTACGTCTCTAATTCTGTCCCTAAAACTAGCTTTTAATCTTCTCCTTTGGCAACATTTTGTTTCAGACTAATTGGTACAATATGTGGTTCAGGAGAACTACAGCTGGCAATGGATATATATACCTACTTTCAGGGGAATTCCTTCTCACCCTCTGAACCAGTTATTTCCTTAGGCTCATCAAGACATTATCCCTAGGAGTCAAAGAACTAGTTCCTACAAACCTAAAGAGGGAAGGCTTGCTCCTCCAGAATGTTTCTGGCATCAAAATTAAAAATATCGATCCTACAGAGTCTGTTACCTATCATTCCTCTTCTGAGTTTTACGGCAGAAGATGTCTCACATTATCCATTCTCCGTATGACCTTTTGGGTTATGCACAGCTCCAAGGGTAATTACAGAGTGTCTAGCACCAATAATAAATAGCTCAATGCAGACTGTAGTGCATTCAAATCTTTTCTTATGTACACAATTTGCTTATATTTGCAGTCTTTTGCCGAATGTCAGGAATCTATAAACAAAGGTTTCTACACTCCTTGCAAATCTAGCTTTCCAGATAAATATTTAAAAAATTCTCCTAGACTCTCTGACACAAAATTGTGTTTCTAGACAGCTTTCTACACACTTTTCTGCAGAAGGCATTCCAAACTCAGAAAAGGTGGATGTTTCTGGAAACTTTCCTAAGCTTCTCCAGTCGGTCTCTGACTAAAGCCAAATACCATATCAGGGTTCTAAGGCTTATTATGGCTTCCATGATTCTTCTTGTTTTTAAAAATATATGGACTTAACATTCTCATACTCCAGACTTTCAGATTATGTTTTGGGTTTTATAATGGAACTGGATTGGTGGAGACTTCAAACTGGTCAGAATCCAGGTCTGCTCTTTTCTCCTATCACAATGTAATCGAACTAGAGACTTCCTCAAATTTTGATCGGGGAACATTTTCTACTGGGGGTAAAGGTGCATAGCCTGTGGGACAGTTCAGATAGATGAAAGCACAAAAATGTCAGAGCTGTTAGCTGTGATCCATGCTATAAAATCTCTTCATCTGTGGTCCTCAGGACCTTTCTAGATGATTAAAGACACCACAGTGATTGGGTACATAAACAAGAGGGGTACTGAATGCACCAGGTCTTACCCTCTGTGGAGGCTATAATGGCTTGGGAGGTAGTGCTACAGTACTCACTGATACTCCAAGGATCTTACATTCCATCAAAGCAAAATGTAGTGGCAGTCAAGCTGAGCAGGGCCAGAACAGATCATCAAGAATAGAAAGTGAATGAGAGGGTCTTCCAGGAGTTAATCCAGTTGTGGGAACACCTCAAAATAGATCTGTCCGCCTCCTTTCAACAGCAAAACAGATGACTAAACAAATTATGCACTAGGAACACAGCACGCAGGCCTAGCAAATAGATGCAATTTCATTCCTGTAGTTGGGAAATTCCTTTATGAATTTCTGCCCTTTCCACTGATATCTTTCTAAAGATTCTGAAGGACTCTCCAAAAATCACTGCAGTGACTCCATCAGCTGGCTTCTCCAGCTCTCTGGCTACTAAATGAACCTAGGTCATCTGGGTCACAAGACAAGGGTAAATCCTTACAGCATGAAACATGCTTAAAAGTTCATTTTCCAAGTACTACCGAATTAAATGCAACTATCAAATCAATTTGTTTTCTTGATGAACTGAAGCCTACATAATGACTACGTACATTTTTGCTACTAATTCTATCTACCAATAAAGCCTTGGTCTGTGGAATGCATCTACCAAATTAACAGTCCTGCATGTAAATAACTAGTAGGCAAATTGCCAATGATTTGAAAGGTCTGTGTCAAAAACTAACCCGATATCCAACACAGCAACTTTTTTGACTTTTTTTAAAATGTGCTCCATTGAATGGACCCTCACAGGGCAGTTCTAGTCTGAAAATAAAGAGTACACCAAGGTTCTAAAGCCAGGTGCAAACATCCTGGAACTACTGGTACTTACTGGTCCCCTGAAGTAGTTTCACATGGAGGAAGGTCATGGAAAAATACATTTGTGAGAGCATGCTTATCATAACAACAGATGTCTTAAGTAAGATCACAAAGGTAGTGAATCAAGACGCACACACATTTACAATGCTGACAGACATCTCACTATACAACCAGACTGCAGGGCTTTTGGACATCCCCAAATATGAAACCCTCCTCCACACCAATACAATGCACACCTGACCACACCGAATTAACAAGGAGAAAAATTCCTATTTACTGGCAGGCTGGACTGCAACAGCCAAGAATCTGTGAGCCATGACTAAATGTGTATACAAGGAAATCTTTTAAAACAAGCAAGTAAAGTTGATTTTTGTTTTTAGTTGAGTAAGTTAAAAATCATTTTTTTTTACACTTAACTCTACTTAGCTGAGAAAATGAATACTGCAATTTCAGTGTTACAATTAAGCTACATTGTAACAATGGTTTTGTGTGTGTGTGTGTTCTACTTTTCAAGCGTTGGTAGGCTTGAATGAGAAGACAGTCCACCCAAAGTACAGTTGCTAGGAACTTGCCATGAATGTTGATGCTTGAGTAGATTCACTGTTGCAGTCCTCACATCTGGGATAACTTACATGCAAGGAAGCCCACAGCTGGGCAAACTTCCACAGCTTTACCCTCCATCAAGGGTTTGTCTGACACCCTCCCAGCAAGGTCTGTGACAAAGACTTCAACGGCCACCACCATTTTCAGATCATTCTTGCCCAAAACAAGAATGATCTGATGGCACAACTCAAGCTGCTCCACATCTACCACAGAGGACTCCAATCTGTCTCTTCAGGTGGTAAGCAGACAATAACCAGAATGGGGGGGGGGGGGGGGCAGTGGAGTATGGAATGGGAACAAAGTAGCCACCTCAACCTGAAGGACCACAGTCAAAACTGAAAGTAAAGAGGGAAGGAGGAAGAGTACCAGGACTTCAACAGTAAAGCTACTCAGGTATCTATATTTATGGTAAGTTCCTAACACAAGTGTGCTATGCTCACCACAACAGTCACTGTTGTAGTCCTCACACTGGAAAGATTCCCAAAGCACAAAGTCCTACAAGGAGGGAAAACAAGTCACTTGGAAATAATGTCTTGCAGGATGGCAGAAACACCCCCTTATCCTGGTCCTAAGATCTCAGCCTAAGTTATAGTGATTGGAAAGGGTGTAGACAGAAAACCAAATAGTACAGCTAGGGTAGTATCTTCTTTCAGGTAGGCTTCAGTGGCAGCAGCAGCTTTAAAAGAAATAAGCCCTAATATGGCAAAGGGGTAGGTTTGCCATGGTGTACGCAACTAAAGGAGATGCGATGGACTAACCATTTAGACAGAGATTGCTTGTTAACCGGTCTGTCTTTCTTGCTCTTTTGCAAGAGGCAAACAGCTGATGAGATTATCTGGATTCCTTTGATCTGTGTATGTAACATCTCTGTTGTCTATGCACATTACAGGAATGCAGGGCCCTCTCTTCTGAATTTTGAAGCTTTGGAAAGAAAACATGGTAAATGGACAGCCTGATTTAAAGTAAGGGATGGGTGTTGCAGGGATAACTCTATCCTGCTGAAAGGTCAGCTAAATACCTTTGCACATCAGGGTCTGCAGCCCAGAAATTCTTCTGGTTAACATACAATGGCCACCAAAAACAGCATCTCCCAAGAAAGACAATTAAAAGAGGATGAAGCAGCCGGCTCAAAAGGGGTCATGCAAGTTTCTCTAGCACACAGCTGAGATCCAATAGTGAAGCAATTTTCTTTCTAGGTGATCTGATGTGAATGACTACCTTGAGGAACTGCTTCACTGAAGGCATGGATTACAGGGAGGGTCCATAGGAAGACAGGCTGAAACAGCAGAAGCAAGCAATTTTATGGAGGTCTAAGCACAATCTGCATATTTGACAGGTATCGCAGAACTACAGCCACTTTAGATCCCTTTGGTTCAAGGTCCCTGGCTTGGCACCTGAAGGAGAACCTTTTCCATTTAGCTAGTTATGATTTTCTTGTGAAAGTTTTTCTAGCCTTCATAACATTTAGCACATCCTCAGAATACATGAACCTACCAGGAATCAGGAAAATATTATTCAAGCTGTCAGCCTTAAGAGTGTCCAGGTTTGAATGTAGCAGGGAACCTGTGTTTTTTTTAGTCAGGCACTCCTCACTCAGAGCACTTTGCACTTTTCTCTTGTCATGCTCATGAGAGGGTAACCACTGTTGTATTTGCCAGAAGGAAATTACTAGGATACTGGTCATCCTCCTTGATTTTCATCAGTTTCCTAGGGATCAAGGGGATACTGGAGGAAAAGTGTAAAGGAAGAGACATGTCTAACTCGGGGAGAAGGCATTTGCTTCCCATGCCTCTGGGATTGCTGCCACTTTCTTAGCTTTTTGCTAAAGTACAAGGCAAATGTATCCATCTCCAGTACATCCCATGATCTGGTGAGATCCAAAGACATCTTCATTAATATCCATTCCTGGGGGTATTACTTGAGATCTGTTCTTCATAGACAAAGGTGTTTTGAACAGCATTTCCTGATTCTGTGCACACAGCTGAATCCACCGTGAGATCTTCCTCCTTGATACAAGGAAGAGGAGGGATCTTGGTCTATGAACAGTAGGTGGGCTGACACTATCTGTTTCTTGGGTACCACTGGAATTTCATGTGAAGGTATGCAAGGGGAACCATTACAATGCAAGATGCCAAGAAGCTCAGCAGCCTCAGAAACTCCCTGGTCCATCTGCTGCACAGTATCTTGGAGGTATTGGATCAGGTGGATCACTCTGTCTTGGGGAAGAAATGTTCTGCTCATGAGTGTCTAGGCACAACCCCCACCTTCCAAGAAAAGCAGTTTCTGAGAGGGACTCTAACGTAACTTTTTCCTATTGGCTGTGAGCCCTAGGTTCCTGAAGTAAGTCAGGGTGAAATACAGTGCGTGAAGAATACCCTGCTGTGACTCATCACTGAAGCTGAACATTTTATAAAGATTCTGAGCAGTGGAGAAGCCAAAGTGAAATATTCCCCCACTGCTGCAATCATCAGACATTTCCTATGACTTTTGGATTCAGGGATACAGAATAAGCATCCTTGAGGTCTAGAGTCAATAAAAGTGTATTTGGTAGGAACATTCCTGACTCTTGCACATTTTGAATTTTGGGATCCTGAAGAATTTGTTAAGATAGAAAAGGTCCAGAAAGGACCTCCATACTGTTCATCTCTTCTTGGAACTAGGAAGATTCTTCAATAAAAGTCATGTCCTTCTCAATGAGGAACCCTTCCTCCAATCCCTGAGTGGACCGAGTCTTAGATTACTTCTGGCATAAAGATTAGCTGGTCTTTAGGAACTGAAGGGATGTCCCTTAAGCTTGAAATGTGTAGGAATTGCAAATGTATCCCTTTTAGATGAAGTTTACTTAGCACCCACTAATCCTGTGCAATCTCCTTCTAACTCCTTATTAAAGGACAAACAACCCTCCAATTTTGGGGGGAAGATGTAGGGTAGGAGGAGAGGTAGCAACCTGGCGAGTCATGCTGCTAACTCTTGGAGTCTCTGCCCAGATGGACACAGGCTTGTCCCTGGGACTCGCTTGTCATTTCCACCTAAATTTCCTTTTCTTCCCTTTGCAAGGTCCAGTACAGTCTTGTTAAAGGTGAGAAGGCCAAAGTGTTTGCTGCAAAGTTCCTGCTATACCTTAGAGCTTAGATCTACAAGAGAAAAAAAAAAAGCTGCTTTAGACTGGGCAGTTTTACGCTTCTCTAGTTTCTTATATTTTTCCTAAGCAAGAGGTCCTTGTGCAAACAGGCATTAAGGATCTCTGTTTAAAACTGAAAAGGGCAAGGTCCTTAAGCAGGTACATTTGTTTTACAAACTAAGCAGATGTTGCCCTGCACGATGCATCCACAATATTAGTTAAATTTGAGTATTTGGCCACCTGAAAGTAGAGATTAAAAAGGCCCAACACGTTTCTTTCAGATTCTTGATTTCCATTCCCTTTGACTTAACCCTCATCTTTTCTTTCAGGGATTGCTAGTAGTTAAATGTGTGGGAAAGGCACTTTAAGACTGTAGCACTGTGCTCTTCTCGTCACTGTGAATTTTATTCCTGGTTGAAGCTGAGATATCTCCCTTGTTGGGAATCCAAAGACACCATATATACAGCTGCCAAAAGGTTCCATTAAAGACTATGGGAAGTCCTTAACCATGTACATCAGGCTTCCTAGGAGCATGGAGAGGGGAGTCAGGCTCCAGATGTGTTATTAAATATTTCTTTAAGGGCATCTAGCACTGAAGGAACTGTTAGAGGCTTAGTCTCTGGCAAACCAATGTAAGCCCTACGCCTTTTCTGGTCTTTAGAGCATGTAATTAGATGAAGCAAGTGAAGGCCCAGGTGTGGCCTGCTTGATGGGTAAGTCAGGAACACTCCAAAGGGACCCAAACACTGAGGTTTCTCTAGAGGATGCAGCCACAGCAGATGGAATCAAACTTGTTTATATCCATATGGGTCTAAGAGAATGACCCTGGACTTGCTCAGTCTGGCTTTCTGGATTAACAGGAAATGGGAGGGGGACATAAAAAGAGTTTTGGTGGCCATTACTGCAAAAGTGACACTCTGGGTTACCCTGAGGGAGGAATAGGGGAAAAACTGCTGCTGCATTTGGTACAGATCAGGGATTAAGCGCGTCGCAAGATTTCCCCAGCAGTGGAAGATTTTCAATGCTACCAAATGGCTTAGAGACCAGTCATGGGGCATCAGTGGAATGAACCTGTTTGCTAAAGTTCTGACAACTTCTAGGATGAGGCTGGCAATCAGAAGGCAGTTCACAAAGTCAACTCCCACACCTGCCTGGTTGCTCAACAAAGGGAGGAGTGAATTCCTCCCTGCATACTTCACACACCATACTCTGCCAAGCTGTCAATGTGGATGGCAACAGTACCTGGTGAAGAGAGCCCTGAAATTCTTGAAGCACAAGGAGGAACATCTTTCCCAGAATACTAATGTGAAGACTGGACTCTGTCTGTGACCACACTCCTTAGATCATCTTCATTTGACCCCCCCCCCTCCACCCAAGTGCATGAGTAATCATGGTGACAGCCACAACCAGTCACAGAATTTGAAAGGGTTTGCCCAAAAGGCAGGAGTGTTGCTTGCATCCAGAACTCAAGTGACTCTTTTAAGTCTTGGACACTTCCCTTGACTAGTACAGAGACAATATCACTGCAACTTCAGCATTCATTGGATTTACTCTTACATACTACCTGGCATTAGGAAAGTACAATTATGTAGGAACTTTCTATAATAGCAGCTATTCAAGTAGATCAATGTTGCAGTACTCATAACTATGGGGATTTAGCCACAGACATTCGCATATATCTGAACTAAATTCCAAAGTTCAAACCCTTACACCTCAGTCAGGGCACACCCTCCCCACTATACAGCTGGCATCTGCCTGTACCACCTTACAGCTTTCTTGCCTAGTGAGCATATAGAGAACACTTTGTAAGAGTTGGTACAGCCAAGGATGGGCTACAGCAATTGACAACAATGGAGAGTATAGTCCCAAATTGCTCAACAGACTTCCTAAATTTGAGCAGTCCCAAGGCCCTAAATGAAAGGGAAGGGGAAATGGAGGTTGAATGAAAAGATACCCCGTTCCCCACTCCGGACATTAGCAGACTGGGGATGGGGTGGGGAGTGACATATACAAGTAGGGATGGTAGGAGAGATGTGGCACTGAAAAAGTGATCTAGTCTAACATCTGCTACGGTAAGCTCCTACATAGTTGCACTATATCCTTTGTTAGATCAATGCTGCAGTAGTTATCACAACTGGGATGATTTCCGAAGCTTCAAGACAAGGAGGTGGCCAAAGAAGAAGTACTGAATTGCAGCAAGCTCTGTACAATGACTGTAGCAAACTCTGCTTTAGCCCTGGAGTCAATGTCAAGTGTGTAATGTTTTGAGTTTGTGTGAAAGTGTGTCCAAGTGGCTGCTTCCACAATGGTTTAGGTACTTATCTTCTTAAAGGTCAGAGTTGTGGCTGTGTCCCTGGTACTGTAAACTAACTGTCTTCCAGGAGTTTTACTTCGGAGAAACCCCAAAATGTATGCAATATGGTACCAATTTAAAGATGCTTTGTTTGGAAACTGGCTTTCCCTCTTTCTTTGCTGCGAGAGAGAACTGACTACATCTTCTGTTGCCCTTGGCCTTGTGTAGATAATGTCTACAAAATCTGTGCAATCTAAGGAATGTAAAATTATTTTCCTTTTACTTTGTGGCTTGGGGGAAATAACACAGGTAACTGGACAGTCTGATTCAAGAAGAATTCTATCACAACCCTGGGCCTGAATGAGGGACTGATTCTCAGGCTAACCCTAACTCTATGAAAGACTAGAAAAAGTTCCTTGCACATTAGTGCTTGGAGTTCTGGTACTCCCCTGGTTGAGGTGAAATGAACAAGCAGAGCACAGCAGTCACCCAAGTCTGGAAGTTCATGAACTTTGTGGCTAGTAGCAAAAGGAACTTTGGGTTAGCTTTTCTAAAAAAGGTCCCATGAGGGTGCTATTTCTCTTTCTTTGTGGTCTTACATGTAGTATTCCTTTAAGGAACGGTTTCTATCCTCAGAGAGGCCAGTAGGTAATCCAGACAGATAGAACTTAACAGAAATGTGAGTGAAGCCTATACTCAAAGAACATGGGAAAACCTCTACCATATGGATATATAGGATTTTCTAGTGTTAAGCTTCATCTCCAATTTAATGTTCAGCACGTCTGGAGTATACAACTTTCTGAAAGGCACAGGACTAGATCAAATCTGCTAGCCTTGGGATTTTATGTTGACGTATCAATAGCAATTCCAATGAAAATAAAAACTATGAAAAACTCACCAAAACTACATGCGACGTACCTCAGCAGAGTAGGAGGCCCTGTATTCTGTTTGGATGATATGTACATTGTACTGAGTGTCATGTTGTGCTGCAGAGTCAGGTCCCAAGAAGTCACTGCTAATTTGTAAAGGGTCCCTCCATGTACTGTATTACAACTGGATTGACTGCCCCTGCTTGTAAACACACACATTGTGTGTATCTGACTAAATGACTGAATCACTGTTAGCATTTCTTTTACAATTATGTAACTGTTTTTTCTATGCAGTAGTCCAATTTGTCTGGACCTCAAGGCATTATGTGAATGCTTCCCAAGCCTGACACGCATGGGAGTCTATCCCACAGTAGTCTCTACCCTTCTGCAGTGATATGAAGAATCCATTTCCCTCTTATGATGCTATGTCACAGTGGGTAGCACTAAGATACTTTCCCAGCAAATCTGTTGGTGAATTCCCAGCAATCTGTTGGAAGGGTTTAGATGAATTCCCAGCAATCTGTTGGAAGGGTTTGGATCTGAGTATCAGCTAGGGAGGACTCCATGTAGTCATGGTTGTTTCCTTTCACTGGAGGCATCTGAGGTTTCCCAGGCTTTAACTTATTTTCTCAATGTCACTTCTTTTTAAATTGTTCCTTTCCATCTTTTGATGACTTACTCCTTTCCTTGCCTGCGATAACAGGGCCCTGGTTTACATGGCAAGTTTCTATTATACCATGTATGGGTGCAAACGTTGTTCTGCAGTCTGTATAATTATTTCCCTTTCTTCCATTTTCTTAAAAACTTGTGGAGAAAACCCAGCAAACAAAGGATAAAAGTCCACCTTGGTTCAGACAAATCATAAATGTAAGCACCAAAAAAACCAACAAGGACCAAGACAGCTAAAACCATAAATTTAATTGTAAAGCAGAAAAGATAAGCACTTTCAGACAATTCCTTCATCAAATCAAAGAACAAAGTGTGTTTAACTACTTTAACACTCGACCAATCACAGACTCAAATCTGAACCACACCTCTATCCTCTTGTTCAGAGCTCTTGCTTATAAGCAAGTTAACCATTTCAGTGCCCCAGCTTTCGTTCTCTCAAAATGGGTTTTAGAGGAATATATATAATCAACCCAGAGGGTTTAATAGCTTGTACATCTGCTATCAAATAGGCTTCTGCCACTTCTGTTTTATCTTATTCACATAACTGTAGTACCATAAAAGTAAAGTTATGTTCAGGTTTTCTTAACTTATGCTGATATAAAGCACTGGCATTTTTACTAAGTCTAATGTCACTTAGGTGCTGTAGTATGCAGTCTTTTAATCTTCGGTTAATTTTACCCACATAAAACAAAGTACAGGATCCACATTTGGCAAGCTATATCACATTGCAAGAGCAACAATCAGCACAGAGTTTAGGTTGTTATCTTACCCCTGTAATCCAGTGTATGAAAGTGTTTTTAGATATTTCTTTACAAGCCTTGCATTGCCGGCAACAATAAGTCCCAACCCTTTCACTTGCAGGCAACTTTGTATTGAAGCTGGTAGTTGTTTTGTGTAAAAGTTGCTTAATATTTTTGTTCCTTTTATACAAAAAATTAGGAAGGTTGCTCACTAGCAACCTAAGTTCAGCATTGTTGACTGAAATTTTCCAGTTATTTCTCACAACACTGCAGATGCCTTTTATATCACTGCTGTATTTCATTGGCACTCAACATCCAACTCCTTATTTTCATTGCTCACTTTTTCCAGTGTCATGCCTTTATTACTAAACCATGCTTTGCCTTGTGATCTCCTCATCTTTTTGACATCCCATACAATGTCACTTACTGTTTGTTACAGCCACGTTGTTTAAAGTTGTCAGATAACATTTCTAACTTACTGTGAAGTTGTAAATCATCAGTGATTAGTCTGAATGTCCTCAGTGTTTGCCTTTTACTATATTAGAGAACATATGTCGCAGATGCATGCTATCGTAACTAAGCAATGTATTCTTCCAACTGTTGGAATAAAGTGGTATCTTGCCGTAGGAGCTTTTTTTGGGTCCTCTGTTCAAATAGAAATTATCAGAGAGGCACCCACCCACCCACTTTATTTTATGCCTCAGATCCTTCATATATCTCCCCAATCAACTTTATAATTTTTATCAGGTGAATGGAAATTCTTCCATTGCACTGCTCAAACTCCCAGCTTACTCTGTCAAATGCTTTCTCTGCATCAAGACCCACCAACAGTGGTATTTTCTTACATTCTATTTACTCTGGATCATCAATGTTCTGATAATGTTGTCAAATGTTTGCCTCCCCTCCAGAAAACCACACTGATCCATACCTATCAATTTTGGCATCACTTTTAGCCATTATAGACCATCTATAACCATGGTTTAGGATTGAAATAGGCCTGTATGAAGCTGGATCTGATTGGCCTTTACCTTCTTTAGGTAATACAACCACCGCTGCTTTCTTCCAGGATGCTGGTACTGCTTCTCCTCTTAAAATACTGTTACACAAAGCCGTCCAGACCTTTCAGTTTTTTTCCTCCTAGCTTCCAAACTTCCACAGGAATACCATTTATTCCTGGGGCCTTCCTGTGGATTGGTTAGACATCAACATTTCTATCTCATCTCCTCCTATCCTAATGGTCAGTAACTGAACCTCATGTACCTCTACCACTGGCATTCTTCCACAAACATTTCCATTTGTACCTTTTCTTGATTTCCATATTTCTGCTTTATACACTTTCATAACATTTCTGAAATAGTTGTAGTACCTCTACAGGATTTCTTATTATCGTTCTTGTTACAGGATCCCTATTGCTTGATGATAACCCTTTCTACTTTCTCTTGCCCGAGTCGTGCTAAAAGATTTTTTGCTCTGGAGATACCCATATCAGTTGCTTAACAGCAATCTTTCTAAACTCATACACATTATCAAGACAATCCTTTATTTTCTATTTAGCATTCTACAATTGCTCCTCTTCCTGTTCTGTGAGATTCCCCCTATTCTTCACTACTTTAATATTTGCCAGTCCCTCTAAATAATTCTGGTTTATTTCTTAACCATACCTCTCTTTATTTCCACCATATTTTTAAACTCCACTTTAATTTTATCCCACTCCCTAGCTATATTTTCAGAATAAATTTCGGTACTTGCGTATTATCGCAACCACTTTTTCAAGGTAATACCGCTCGCTTCTCCGTGCGCAGATGTAGACAGTCATGCTGCCGTTATGTCAAGAAGTGTGTTTTCCTTCACGTTGAAGGTTGTTTAGGCAGGGGTATCGTGGGAAATGGTGCAGATCATGGTTTTGTTGTACTTATGCTGTTTTTTGCGCTCGCCGCTTCTTGATCGCTGATGCACTGACGAGCCGTCGGAATGTACTCCTCCTCGCATGTCAGCGCTGATAATGGTACCAGTAAGAAGGAATAAAAGGATATTAAGGCTTGTCACCGCATTCCCTGCCATCACATTTATTAAGAAACTATGCTGCACAACAAAGTTTGACAGCTTTGTCCCCCCCCCCCTTTTTTGGTCTCTTCTCTTTTTTTGTAGCTGTCAAGAAGTAGTAGACAAGTGGACAACTGTCAGCGTGTGAGTCTGTTACATTAAGCGGCACGCGGCTTGAGAGATGGAATGTGTGTTACACAAAAGTGCTGCGGGAAAATGTATCTCCAGTGACATGATGTCGGGGAAACGGCATAGCTTGAAACAAGCAGTCATTCCTCACATGTCATACCGCCTTTTCTACCTAAACAAGGATTTTTAATAAAGTTAATGTTGTCAATGTGATCCTGTACATACTTGCAGTTAAATCAACACAGCAGGAAGCGAGCGGTATTACCTCGAAAAAGTGGTTGCGATAATACGTAAGTACCGAAATTTCTATCTCTTCTAACAACTCCCGAGTAATTTCCACTACCCATTCCTTAAATTCTTCTAGTTTTCAATAGATAGGTGGGAAAGCGCCAGCGTCTTTTTTTCATTACCATGCATTTTTATTTTAGTTATTATTGGCACGTAATCTGAAATTGTGCAGGTATCAAAACTTTCAATTAAATGTACATGTTCTTCTAAAATGTAAGTTGTCTCACCTAGCCCAATTTTTGCATGTTGGGGAATAATACGTAAATTCACGCCGAACTCCTACTACTGAATTCAAATCTTCCATGCAAAGTATTTTCATAAATTTCTTCAAAAATACTCTCCTTTGCCATATTTTCCATTCTTGACCTCCCAGACATATCTTCACTGCTTCAAATCAAATTCTAGTCCCCACCTATAAGTAATACTCCCTGCTGAAAGCTGATTATTTCTCCCAGAATTTTCTTAAGCTCGATTATAGCAGTTTTAGGTGAAATAAATACATGCCAGTGTAATCTTCCTCCCTTGCCAGTAACCCTTAGTACTATAAATCTACCATTATCTTCTTATTCTCTTCTATCACTACTGGAGCTCCTCTTGCAATTAATACACATCCCCTTCTTTTCCTTTGTCCCAGGTACTCTGCTGAATAACCATCCGGAAAACTTTTCTTTATCAAATTCATATGTATAGTTATTTCCAACTGTGTCTCCTGTAGCATAGCTATTTGCACTCTGCATTTTTTAATATAGTCCACTACTCTCTTTTTTGTATACATATGTGAGACCATTTACATTTAAAGATAATATAGAAAGCATCATTATGTTAAAATGTTATTCCCATATTTTGTGTGCAACAGCTTAAGTATCCAGTTCCAGCTTTTGTGTTACATGCATACACTGTTTGGCAGGTTGATCATTTATACAGCTGTTTCTTGTTGTTTCCATTTGAGCCTATGCCACAGCTTATAAAGCTTTGTGTTTTATTGAAAACCCTCAAACAGAAAAACAAATACACCCCCATATACTCCCCTAAAACCTACTAACTTAATACGAACACCCACAACTAACTACACCTTCATATAAGTTTTACCCTCCTAATAGGAGCAATTATCCTAAACTGACAGCTACAATCAGAGACTTGGGTTAACCTAAAAGGAAGGCTATCCATGTTAAGACACATGGTACAGCCTGTGATTCTGCTAGGTGCTGCCTGGTTTTGTCTCATCTTTACCGCTCTCTCAGATTGGGAAAACACTTGAATGCTGTCAGAAAACATCATCTCCTAGCCATCGAAAGAAAGAAGTATTCTGTCTTTATTGCTCTTTATCGGATTGTTTCCATGGAGACATTAGAACCAGATAAAAAGTTGCTTCAACAAACATTTTTTGCTAGAGGAAAGTTTTGTTATATTTAATGCTCTTTTTTAATTTATCTGCTTTCTCTTAAAACTAGTTACTAGATCAAGCCAAGGGCCTTAATCCAGTCATTCCCCTATGCAAGAATGAGACAAGCACATAATTTTTTCTTGTATTATGCACTTTTGACCAGACTTATTTTCTTTTTTTAAGCTGCAGTGCCTATATTTCTTAAAACCGAACGAGGAGAAAGAGAGAAAGAAACAAAAACAGGACATCTGTTTACTTTAGTATCCATATTACACTTGAAAATGGAATGAGAACATAATGTACTTGACCATAACTTGGCGTCTGTGTTGTCCTTTTTCATTTTTCCTCATAAATGGGTCTAGGATCTGATCCTCAGATCTGACTCAGCCATATATACAAAACTTCAGAGCCAAATCTCCAGCTCCTCCCTCTACCCATAATGCTCTAACCCATCCGCAACTCCACAGATTCAGTTTGCTGCCTTACTGCCCACTGTGTTACACAGACAGAACAGACAGAAGAAAAAACAGAGGTTCAAAACAGGAACATGATGGTTTCGATATCATTCAAAGTTCCTTGTAGAAGATACAGGGTCAGGGGATAGCTGGGAGGGAAAGTGAAGAAAAATCGAAATGGACAACACAGATGCCAAGTTATGTCGACTACATAACTTCTAAATCTAATGTTGTTCTTTTCACTCTTCCTCACAAATGAGACAGAGTCCACAGTTACGTAACACTCGGGAGGCCCTCAGGAAAGGATATGTCGGAGCACTGTCAAAATGAAAGAAGCTTTGCTTCTCGAAATGTTGCATAATCTGTAATGTGCAACAAATGTATGCATCTTGGACCAAGTGGCTGCAGCACAGATATTGTAAATGGAAGATCATGAGGAAAGGGCAGATGAAGTAGCCATGGATCTAGTGGAATGAGTTGTAAAAGGATGAGACAATTCCAAACCTTTTTTTAGAATAAATCAATTAGATACAATCAGTGATTCATTTGGCTAGAGTAATTTTGGAAACTGCCTGACCCAAGCATTTAGGGAAGAAGGATACAAACAGCTGATCAGACTTCCTGTACCATTTTGTTCTGTGAAGATAAAAATGTAATTGTCTGTGAACATCAAGAAGGTGAAGCATATATGCCCCCTTATTAGTACAGTTAGGAAAGAATACTGGTAATTGAATGGACTGATTAATGTTAGTCTCCACAGCCACTTTAGGCAAAAAGGAAGGGTTGGTCCATAAGGACAGCCTGTCCTTACTGAAAATAATATAAGGGGGCTTAGCCGATAAGGCTTGAAGCTCAAAAATTCTTTTAGCTTCAGAGATGACTACTAAAAGGATAATTTTCGAAGAAAGAGACTTCATATCACATCTTTCACAAAGGGTTTCTGAATCAGTCCCTGAAAGACCATCATCAGATCCCAAGGAGGACTGGGATCCTTATTGGAGGTCTGAGAAGAAAAACTCCCTTCATGGAAGTGTTACATAACCTGGAAGATGCTAGAGAAAATGATTAGTTTCCAACATGGAAGTTGGAAATGGCAGCCAAGTTACGTTTAACAGTAGTAAAACTAGCCCATTCCTTAAAAAGACTAGTGAGAAAAAGAAGGATGGCCAAAGTAGGTGCTGAAAAGGGATCAATATTTTATTTGGAAGCCCATATGGAGAACCTTTCCCATTTGCCTCTGTAGACCTTCTTGGTGGCCAAAATAATGTCATGAAATGGAGAAGCAAGCCTGGACCATCTGACTATTAGTGAAGTGGAGAAACCATATGGTCAGTTTGACAAGAGTGTAAATTGGAATGTTAAATCCCTGATGGATGAGACTGGGATCCTTAGTGGGTTCCAGTATCCATGGACGATATTTCAATTGAGACCAGAGGAAAGGGAACCATAACTGTTGAGGCCAGAAGGAGGCAATGAGGATGACTGAGTTCTTCAGCCTGCTTGCTTTCTGTAAGAACTTTGTAATCAGAGGAATAGGGGGATAGGCACAGAGGAGACCCTAGGGCCAATCGTGAATCAGAAAGTACAGTTTTGTACCTACCATAAATGTAGATGTCTGATAGGAATGCATCTGCAGTCCTTACAAATGGGTTGTCCTGTCGTCAGGCAGCCCTTCGGTCGGCCGGATTCCAAAGTCTGGGTCTGGCCTCGGCTGGTGTCGCAGTTCACCCGACGTCACAGCTGCAGTTATTCGGGTATAAAGGCATCAGCCGACGCCATTTTCCTCAGTGTTTCTTACCCCAGATGCCAGGTGCCCTCTAGGAAGGCTAAATTTGGATAAATGCAAATGATTCCAAATAGTAGAGAGCAAATTCAAAAATAAGCATGTATGTACATGTATATACAAACAAATGCACCATAACAGATTCCCCCAGCTAGCTACAAGATGGGCAAATACCCTAGGAGTACCACAGAGGGGAAGGAGGGTGGGTAATCCTGACTGCAGATGCATTTCTATCGGACATCTACATTTATGGTAGGTACAAAACTGTACTATGTCCTTCAAGGATGCATCTGCAGTCCTTACAAATGGGTAGAATACCATAGCCAAACTGGGGGAGGAGGAGAAATGAAATTATGGTGTAGTTCGAATCCCTTGCAAAACAGCAGTGGCAAAACCTGCTCGGGATCTAGAGTATAAAGGTAAATTATAATGCTTGGCAAATGTATGCACGGAGCTCCAAGTAGCAGCCTCTAAAATGTCTTTGGTAGCCACTCCTTGAAGAAAAGCTGTGGTAGTGGCTGTAGCCCTTGTAGAGTGAGGCCTGATGTTTTCTGGAGTTTTCTTCCCATGGTAGGAGTAACAAAATCTAATGCAATTTCCTATCCACTTAGAGATTGTCTGTTTTGAAATTGCTTTTCCTTCCATTCCTGTTGCATATGCTACCAGTAGCTGGTCAGTTTTTCTATTGCTCTTGGTCCTGTCCAGGTAGTAGCATAATTGTCTATGCACATCCAAGGTATGCAGCAGTCTTTCTCCCCTGTTCTGTGGGTTGGGGAAGAATGTAGGTAGGTGTATAGCCTGATTCAAAGATACTTTGGAGACCACCTTGGGCATAAAAGTAGGATTTGTTCTCATGGACACTCTATCTTGATGGAAGATCAGGAAGGGCTGTACTGCCATTAATGCCTGTAGCTCAGATACCCTTCTTGCTGAAGTGATTGCCAGTAGGAATGCAGTTTTCCATGATAAGTATTGTAAATCTGCTGTTGCTGCTGGTTCAAATGGAGGGAGTGTCAATTTTTCTAGTACAAAGTTCATAGGAGGTTTTACATTTTTAATTCCTCTCAGAAACTGCCTGAGCAGAGGATGTGAGAAGACTGGAGGATCCAAGTCGTATGCTGCTGAAATAGATGATGCATGAATCTTAATGGAAGAATAGGACAGACCTTTGTGGAAAAGCTCTGCCAAGTATTCCAGGATGTTGGCTATGTTTACCAGTGACACATTCACTCCTTTTTCAGTACTCCAAATGGAATATCTTTTCCATTTTGCTGAATAATTTTTTCTTGTTGAGGGTCTGCGAGACTCCAAGATAATGTCTTTTACCCTTTGGGATAAATTTAGGTTATTTGCTCTTATGCAATGTTCCAGGCAGTTAGCTGCAGTGTTCTCAGGTTTGGATGCAGGGTGTTGTAGTTGTTCTGTGTTAACAGCAAGGGAAAAAGGGGTAGGTGCCATATTTGTTCCCGAGACATGCTCCTCAGTAATGGGTACCAATGTTGTCTTGGCCAGTCTGGAGCTATCAGGATGATCCTTGGACGGTCCTCTTCGATCTTCAATAGCACCTTGTGCATCAAAGGAAGTGGTGGGAATGCATATGCTGTCAGGTTTTTCCAACTGAAAGATAGGGAGTCCACCTTCCAAGCAAGTGGGTGGTACGTCCTTGTGTAGAATTTCTTTAGTTGGTGATTGCGTGGGGATGCAAATAAGTCTATTTGAGGGAGTCCCCATTTTCTTGTAATGGTTTTGAAGATGTCCGGATGCAGCATCCATTTGTGGGCATCCGTGGTAGTCCTGCTTAGTATGTCTGCTAGAATGTTTTCTTTTCCTGGTACAAAAATTGCTTTTAACTGAACGTTGTAACTCAGGGCCACATTCCAGAGATCCATTGCCATCCGGCATAGAGGGTACGAATGTGTGCCTCCCTGTTTGTTGATGTACCACATAACTGTGGTGTTGTCTGTCCTTATCAACAGTTGACCTTGTCGAAGAAATGGTCTGAATGTCTGAATTGCCAGTTTTACTGCCAGCATTTCCTTTTGATTTATGTGTAGGTGCAGCTGGTCTTGAGTCCATAAGCCTTGTATGCACTTGTCCAGCATGTGGGCCCCCCAACAGAGGTCTGAGGCGTCCGTGGTAATGGTTTGGCTTGGTTGAGTGTTGTGGAAGGGCAATCCTTTGTTTGATTGACAGGCCTGAGCCCACCATTGGAATTCTTGCTTCAGGCATGGAATTATTGGAATTTGGGTTTCTAGGCTGTGCTTGTGCTGAGACCATAAATTCCTTAGGTACCATTGTAACTTTCTCATATGCAGTCTGGCATGTGGAACCAATATTATGCAGGATGCCATGAAACCCAAGGCTTGCAGGACTTTTCTTGCTGTTAGATGGTTCTGCTTTGTTAATGCCAAGAAGTATAGAGGGAGTTGCTCCTGTTTTTCTACTGTTAGGAATGCCATTTGCTTCGATGTGTCCAGCTCTGCACCCAAGAAGGTTATCCTTTGGGATGGTATCAGCCTTGACTTGTTTATATTGACTGTGTATCCCAGGGCTTGTAGTAGGTAAATGACCCTTTTCAAGTCTTCTGCTAACTTGATTTTGTTGTCCGCTTGTATCAGGCAGTCGTCCAGGTAAGGGTAGATTTGGATTCCCTGGAGCCTGCAATGAGCAATTACTGATGCCAGGCATTTCGTGAACACTCTGGGCGCAGTAGATAAGCCAAAGGGCAATGCTGATAATTGATAATGCTCTGATCCTGCAATAAATCTGAGGTATCTTCTGCAATTTGGTCGTATGGGGACGTGCAGGTATGCCTCCTTGAGATCTAGAGTTACCAGCCAAGACTCCTTGCCCAGCATGGGAAGAAGCTGCTGTAGGGTCAGCATTTTGAATTTTGGAACAATGAGGAATGTGTTTAAAGCGGACAGGTCGAGAATAGGTCTCCATTTGCTTTCTTTTCTTGGTACCAGGAAGAGTCTGGAGTAAAATCCCTGTCCTTGCTCCATAGATGGTACCTTTTCCACAGCTCTCATTTTTAATAATTGAGCTATTTGTTTTAGAGCTTCTGCCTTTTGATTTGGAGGTAGGTTTGGCATTCCTCTCTTCCCTGGTAGAGTATGGAAGTGAAACCTGTAACCTTGGTCTATTGTCTGCAAAATCCACTTGTCTCTTGTGATGTAATGCCAGTTTACTGAAAATAAAGCTAGCTTCCTGCCCAAGGGTGCTTTTAGTTGTTCCCTGGTAGGCGGTGCTAGAGCCAAGTCACTGTGATTGTCCTGTAGTAGTGGTGGTGGCTGTGTCCATGGCTGCACCTCGCTGGTTGTTACCCTGCCACTGGCGTCCCCCGTAGGCACCTCTGGGTTGACTTGCCTCTTGAGCGTCTATTCCTGCCTCTCTGGGCTCTGGAGGAGTCTGGAAAGGACCAATTCTTGGAGGGCCAATTCCTGCTAAACCTTGGAGGTTGGACCTGTAAGAAATCTTTCACTGTTTGGACAGATTTTGCCTTCTCTTCCATCTTCTTCAGCACCTGTTGTGCAGGAGAGCCAAACAAATTGATCTTGTCCATGAGAGCATCTAGTAATTTGGATTTCACATGGTCTGGTAAGGCCTGCTCTTTTAACCATGCATGCCTTCTGATAACTGTGCCAGTCATGGCTGATCTGAAGGAAGCTTCCAGTGCATCATAGCCGCATTTTAAGGAATGGTTACTGACCTGCTGAATGTTATGTACCACTTCCTGAACAGATTTTTTGTCTAATGGTTCATCAGAGGACAACTATTTGGTTAACTGGTCTAGCATAAATTCTTGATACTGGATCATGTGGAATTGACAGTTCAATGCTCTAGCTGAAAGAGTTGCAGAAGTGTAAACTTTTTTACCCCATCTCTCTAAGGATCTGGATTCCCTTTCAGAGGGGAGGGGGGTTTTGGCAGAGGTAGCTGCTACAGCCTTAGGACCCTGGGAGATAGTCTCGGGATCTGCAAAAGGAGCCTTATACAAATGGTGGTGAGTATCCGGAACCCTGTAGTACCTATCGGGCTTAGCAGGGGCCGGTGGAAGTGAATCAGGAGCAGTACAAGCATCATTAAATGCATCATCTACAACAGAAAGAACTGGAGGAATGGCTAAAGGCCTATGTTGTGGTAAATGCAGGAAGGTTCTAAGCCTCTTCCTAGAGTCTGAGAAATCCTGGCCCTGCCACTGAAATTGTTCCCTCATAGCATGCAAGGTTTCCCCAAAGGAAAATTCCTCAGGCAGAGAGGCAGAAGGGATGGACTCTTCAGCATCAGAGTCTTCATAAGGAGAGAAAGAAGCCTCTGGAGGGTTAGTATTATCTGAATCATCAGAGGAATCATCTGTAGAAACTGGGTCAGGGGGCTCTGCTCTAGGCCTCTTCTCTGGAGGTGGGTGAGAGGCCCTGTCTATGTGAGATTGGGATCCCCGGATTAAAGAAATGAGATCCTCTGCTAGACTAAGCATTTGTGAACTAGAGCTAGGCCTGTGAGAGGGGGTCCTAGCAGGCACAGATTTAGTAGTTTTAGCTGCTTTAGCCCTGGCAAAAGCCTTAATGGACATGGATGCAGGTGGCCTAGCAGCTCCATGTGCAGGGGTGGAGATATCCAAGGGAATAGTGTCAGATAATTCCTGAGAAACTGCCAGAGCAGAAGGTAAATCAGAAGCAGATTCCACGAGGTTGGAAGAGGCCTCGGTAGGAGGTAAGTTTTCGGCTGAAGGAAGAACCGCTTGCTCGGTTTCAGCCGAAACCGAGACACTTGCGGTTGGCCTAACCGCGGTTTCGGCCGAAACCGCAGACCGCGAGTGTCGGTCCTTTTCCTTGCGCTTTTTTGATATTTGCATAGTCGGAGGATCCGACGGCATAATGTAAGCAAAATCGGAGCCGAAAAACTCCTCAGCAAATTCTGAACGACGTCTAAGCGTCCGTCGGTTAAAAGAAGCACAGGCTAGACAAGCTGCTACGTCGTGGTCTGGGCCTAAACAAGGTAAGCAGTAAGAGTGGAAATCTTTATGAGGTATTTGTTTCCCACAAGTTAAACAGTTATTCACTTTTTCTGACATCGGCTGAGGCAAGAAAGAGTCCCCGACAGGGTACTTAGCTTTTTAGAAGTCTTAGGTAGTAGTAGAAGAATTCAGTAGTAGTAATCTCTGGTTCTGACCGACCGGCACTTGCGAACAGCTTCTGCTTCGGGCGCCACGCGGCAAGAAAGACTGAGGAAAATGGCGTCGGCTGATGCCTTTATACCCGAATAACTGCAGCTGTGACGTCGGGTGAACTGCGACACCAGCCAAGGCCAGACCCAGACTTTGGAATCCGGCCGACCGAAGGGCTGCCTGACGACAGGACAACCCATTTGTAAGGACTGCAGATGCATCCTTGAAGGACATCATCCCTCGGTGACTCCCCCGGTGATGGAATCAGATCAAAGTACTTGCTGCTGCACTTGTTGAGGGGAGAAGCAAATAGGTCGCAGCAAGGCCAGCCCCCAGCAGCTGAAGATCATATTCACTACTGTTTGATTGAGGGACTACTCGTGAGGAATCAGAATTGACCTGCCATGTCTGCCTGACAGTGCGTTGGTTTTCCCTAGTATGTGCAATGCAATAAGAAAGCAGTCTAAAGAGATCACTCATTCCCAGACCCTCATGGCCTCTCTGCACAAGTATGAATGGGTTCTTCCTTGTTTCTTGATGTACCAGACTAATGGCAAGTTGTCTATGTGGACTGCAATAGTCCCTAGGGGGAGAACATCCTGAAAGGCTTGCAATATTAGAAGGACTGCTCTCATCTCTAGGGCACTGATATGCAACACGGTCTCCAGGGGGACTACGTGCCTTGGACCATCTTTCCCATGAAATGTCCCCCGCCCCCCACAGTTAGGAAGCATCCATGGTCACTGTGGTGATTGGGGGAGGAAGGGAGAACGGCCTGCCCAGAAACAGGTCATCTGACTGGATACAACAGTGAACATGACTCTTGCAAACGAGTGAGATTTATGGGAAATGACAGATGCTGGTAAAGAATTGACCACTGTACCACCAGTGTCCACTGTAGGATTTGCATAAAGAGTCCTGCTAGAGGAACTAGAAGAATGGCAATGGCCACTGACCCAAGAGCTTGTAGCATTACTTTTGTTGGATGGGATGGACAAGAAGGTATTGCCCGCACCTGACTTATCAATGATGTGATGCGATGAAGAGGTAATGATGCCACTTCACACGCAGAATTCAGTTGAGTTCCTATAAATTCCAGAGTCTGTGCAGGAGTTGGCTTCAATTTGGTATGGTTTATTGAAATAGCTAAAAAGATAGAGATATGTCGCAAGTAATCCCTGGCTTGTAGAAGCTGATGCTTGGTTGGAGCGGTTAGGAGCCAACTGTCAAAACAGAGAAACACCTGGAATCCTTTGAGTCTCAAATGAGCTGCCCCAACTGCCGTACATTTTGTGAAAACACTGAGGGCTGTGGTGAGTCCAAAGGGCAGTGCTCTGAATTATTAGTGATTGGCTCCCAGCCGAAAGCACAGGTGTCTCCTGGAGCTTCTGTCTATTGATGTGATAGTGCACATCCTAGAGGTCTATAGAGCACATCCAATCATCCCAGTGTGCATCCTGGAGGTCTATAGAGCACATCCAATCATCCCTGTGCAGAAGAGGTAGAATAGATTGATTTGTAACCATTCAGAACTTTAACTTCTTTACATACGGACTAAAATTTCTTAGATCCGGAAATGGTCTCAGGTCCCCTGTTTTCTTTGGCACTAAACAGAAGAGAGTAAGTTCTGAATCTTATTTGCTCAGGTGGGACCTTATGGATGACTCTTATGTAGCAGCTTTTGAATTTCTTGAGCTGCGTATTCCCTCTGACTCGGTGGTATGTTGGGGAGTTTCTTTCTTTGAAAAGGAGTTGGAAGTGAAAAGGGTATGTATTAATCTCTGGATATTATTCCTAGCACCCATGCATTTTTTGTGATGTCTGTGCAGGCATCAAGGTGCAAAGAAAAATGACCCCTCCCCTGACTGCCTGCAAAGATGGACAGTCACTCAATGCTTCAGGAGCACTGATAGGGCCTATCAGAAAACGAGTTTCTGAAGCCCTAGTTATGCGGACTCCCTCTGCCTCTGGAGCGATGCCTGCCATTGAAACCTCCACCTCTGCCTCTGAAGGCAGTAAACCCAAACAAGTCCTGAAAAGGTCCCTGACATTTCCAGAACCACATTTTCCTACCAACTCACTAGTTCCTAGAGAATGAACATGGAGGGGTAGAAAATTTGATTCTAATGGCAGAGTCTTTCTCTCCTAATCACTGCAGGTGAGCGTATCTTTCACTGATGACCTAAACAAGGAGGCGCCATCAAAGCAGGCATTAACAAAAGATGTCTTGAAGGCTTCCGCAAAGTCGCATGGCCTCATCCAGGTATGTCTCCTAATGGTTATGCCTGAACCGGTTGCTAGTGAGGCACCCTCCGCTGTATGGGAGATCAGCCTCATTGATGAATTTGGAATGGACAGAGAGTGGTCAGATGAGGAGAAACCTTCCTGAGATCTTCCACAGACAAGGAAAGAGAAAGAATCTGAAAGCTCCTTGACCAATCTCTTTGTAGGCAAGTAAAATGTGCCAGGTAACTTAACCTCAGTGCAAATGTGGCTGAGGCGTATATGAGCTTTCCAAATTTGTCCATTGCTCTAGAATAACTGTTCGGTGGATGGAGAGAGGAGCTTTGTTCCACTAGCGCCTTCTTGGTGACAGATGCCACAACTATGGTATCATCTGGGATTCCCTTGCTCCAGTGAGGTCTATCTGAAGAGGGAACTAAGAACTTATCTGGGCGGTTGGGGGTGCACTCAACAGTGTATGGTTCCTTCCAAGCCTGGCAGGAGACCAGGTCAGTAAGTTCATCTGCCTGGGGAGGGTCAACCAAGATGTAGATGAGCCTTCTCTGAAAGCCTCCAGGAACACAAATTCCTCAGGAGAAGTTTGGGAGGACCAGCCACCTTACTGTTTCAGGATTTTCAGGATGTCCCCAAAGGAGACACTGTCAGGTCCCAGATAGTGGGGATCCCTCCCCCCTCATCAAAATCAGTGTCTTCTGTGACAGACTCCATAGGTGAGTGTAAGTCCCTCCTCTTGCACGTCCTCTTCCGACGTACTTCTTTTCTGCAGGGTTCTTGGGAGAAGTGTTGGAAGAAAGGGGGGAATCCCTCTGGAGAACATGCGTGTTCGCTTCCCTGAGCTGGCTGACCCTGAGGAGCAAAAATGATGGGCTCCGAGCTTGTACCCAATGAGGGGCACGGAGTAGGATCAGAGATTTGAGAGGACAGTTCTCCATGTAAAGAGAAAACCCTTTCTACTACTTGAAAGGCTGACAGACCTGGGGAAACCTAGCCCCCTCCCCTCCTTGGAGCCAAAGCAGCAGAGGATGGAATGTTGGGGCCAACTCCACATCTGAGCCCTCTAGAAAGGATCGAAACTGAGCTGTCCAGAGCCATAGCACCGAGTGGAAAGGCTGGATCTGACAAAGCAGGAACCAAACGTAACCCCTCAGACCCAGTGTTGACCTCTCGGATCCCAAACCTACTCAGATCCGAAGGTATCGGGGCATGGTTGGTCAGGGATACAGCTGGAGTTAAGGAAGGGAGCTTCCTCAGATCCAATACCGAGTTTCTTGGGGATCTTGGATCCTGGGACACCAAAAGCACAGGACGGACCGTAGGAGGAGATGGCTGGACAGGTGCACTCATGAATCAGAGAGGGGACGGAGTTGGCAGGACCCCCATCTGGATCTGAGCCCTGAGAAATCACCACATCATCCTGTCCATATCTGCCTCTGTCAAGTCCCTAGAAGATCTGAATGGTGCTACAGATGCTGGCCTGGAATGCTTTTGTGGGGTTTGAAATACTTGAGAAGACACAGCTGGAGAAACAGGTTTTAAAACAAACTCCGGTGACCGGCTCCTAGGGATAGCTGAATATGGTAGTCACACCAGTCAGATCCGAACAGGCCTGTGGATCTGAGAGAGGCATAACTGTCTTTGGATCCAAAGGGGTTGGATCCAAAGTCTTTCAAAGTTTTTCAGGCAGCTCAGATGAGGCCCTCTGAGATTTTTGGAGGGCTTGTTTCTTAGACTCAACAGAGCCTTGAAGAGTTTTTTTTTGGGGGGGGGGGGTTGAGTCCCAAGAGAAGAAGAGGCTGGAAGTAAGCCTTTAAGTATTAATTTATTGTGCTGGTTGGAGACGGCCCCGGAGTTAAAAGTGGCACAGGTATCACATGAAGATTTTAGGTGTTCAGGCCCCAGGCAGCAAATGCACTTATTGTGGTTATCAGAACTGGGGAACATATTCCCTCAAAAAGTGTATTTCTTAAAACCAGTTGGTTTCTCAGACATTTTACTGGAAGAGAAACAGTAAAGTCCAAATACAAGAAATAGCTAGTTAAGAGTTTGGCTTAGTAGGGTGTGCTATCACCCGAAAAGGTTACAACCAAGGAGACAGAGGTTAACCCTGTATCAGTAGCTCAAGCACTATACACAACTGTACAAGAAACAGCACACTGCTCAGAACCAATCACTAAACTAAGCTAACTCTAAACAGAGAGAAGCTTTTTTGTGTGTGTGTGTGTGTGTGTGTGTGTGTGTGTGTGTGTGTGTGTGTGTGTGGAAATGCAACTAAAGTTATAAATGTAAGAAAGGTGCCAAGAAGGCACAAAGGAGAAATGATAGGTAATTAAGATACACCCCTAACGCCAGTGAAATATTATAAACAATTAGAGGGAGGAGGGCAGAACACTAACTCTAATATTTAACTCCAAGATATTTCAATCTTAAGAGAAACAGACAAAAAAAGGTACACAATCATGTAGAGATATGAGGAGTTGGGGATGGGTTAGAGCATTATGGATAGAGGGAGGAGCTCAAGATTTGGCTCAAAAGTCTTGCATATGTGGCAGAGTCGAATCCTAGATCCATTTGTGAGGGAGAACAAAAAGGACATCAGATCTTTATAGCATGCAGATTATATCATGCATTATAAAAATAATAGAAGTTATGTTCTTACCATAACGTTCCATGTTAGTTGTCTTCTTCTCGCCTTCTTCTTGCTGGATGGGTTCGGAGCCGACCTCGGCTCCAACTCGGCCACTCTAAAAGCTCGAGAGTTGGTTCCACCGGCTCGAGGCTCCCCTTATATCCCACAATGCTAGGCGAGAGTTACCTCAGATCTCGTTTGTAAGCTAACCCCAGTTTATAATAGTAACAGAATAACTGTAAAAAGAATCCACCTCTAACAACATGAAGAAAGAAGGGTGACCTACATCCTGAACCAGGAAATATGCATAATAGCATATGTCTAAGAAAGAGGTGGTAGAAAGAGAGGTCACAATCACAACTCCTCTAGGTCTGTCCAGGCCAGGGGGAAGGAGGGTGGGACGCAAGAAGAAGGCGAGAAGAAGACAACTAACATGGAACGTTATGGTAAGAACATAACTTCTATATGTTAAGTTGTCTATCTCGCCTTCATTCTTGCTGGATGGGACCGTCCTAGCACCTTGTCCCGGGTGGCCTAACGGAACAGACTCCTGAGAACAGTGGAACCAAAGTTAGCTCTATGCCTAGAAGCTAAATCCAACTTATAATGAGAAATGAAAGTGTGAGGAGTAGCCCAAGTAGCGGCTGCACAAATGGTGTCAATAGGCAGTCTGTCTTGGAAAGCTAAAGAAGTAGCCAAAGCTCTGGTGGAATGAGCCTTAGGTTTATCAGGCAGCTTTTGATGTCTAATCTCATATACAAGGAAATCAATGATGTTAGCCATCTGGATAATGATACCTTTGAAACTGAAAGTCCCTTTCTGCTCTCCGCATAGGAGACAAACAGCTGATCAGATTTTCTGAACTGTTTAGTTCTATCCAAGTAGTACCTCAATTGACGGTGAACATCCAGGCAGTGTAATTTTGTTCAGACCTATTGGAGTATTCTGGAAAAAGACTGGTAGATCAATGGATTGATTCAGATTTGATGTCGATACCACTTTAGGCAAAAGGACGGGTTAGTTCGTAGGATACTCTGTCCTTATGAAACAAAAGATAAGGAGGACGACAGCTGAGTGCTTGAAGCTCTGAAACTCTTCTAGCTGATGTAATAGCTACCAGAAAAAGAGTTTTCCATGACAATAATTTTAAAGAACAGGAAGCTGCAGGTTCGAAAGGGGGAAGAATCAAAGAAGCAAGAACTAAATTTAGGTCCCAAGGAGAAGGAGGATTTCTTATAGGAGGTCTGAGAAGAAAAACTCCTTTCAAAAAGGCTTTGCAGAGTTTGTGGGACATTACGGCAGATTCAGAAATACCCACATGAAAGTTAGAAATAGCTGCCAATTGAACTTTAAGTGTAGAGGGAGATGAACCTGCATGGAAGAGTTCAGCTAGAAAATCAAGGACTAGTTGGATGGAAGCGGTGAAAGGGTCTATGTCCTTTCCTTGAGCCCAATATGAGAAGCGTTTCCACTTACTCAAATAAATCTTTCGAGTGGAAGATTTATGGGAAGCTATCAATATATCTCTAACAGAGTGAGATAATTGAGGAAGCCTGGCTAAGGTTGGAACTGGAGGAACCAAGCAGTGAGGTTCAGAGAGGGAGGGAGCGATGAAACTGACCCGACTGATGGATCAAAAGATCTGGAACTAGGTCCAGATTCCAAGGTCGCTCAAAAGAAAACGATGTAGAAAGGGGAACCACACTTGTCGAGGCCAGTAAGGAGCAATGAGGATCAATGAGGCCTTCTGAGCGATAGCTTTCTGTATTACTTGAGAGATCAGTGGGAAAGGAGGAAATGCATACAGAAGTCCCGGGCCAAACTTGGACTAGAGCGTCTCTGCTGGGTTGGCCTGGTAAAGGGAATAGAGTGAAATATTCTCTGCACTTGCTGTTTTGGGGAGTACCAAAAGATCGCAGCAAGGCTGACCCCACTTGAGAAAAATTTCTCTCACTACAGAGTCTTTCAGAGACCACTCGTGAGGCATGAGTATAGCTCTGCTCAACTTGTCCGCAATATGATTGGACTTCCCGGGGATGTGCGTTGCTATCAGAAACCGCTGAGAAGAAATCGCCCATTGCCACAGTCTGAGTGCTTCTCGACACAGGGGTATGATCTGGTTCCGCCTTGTTTGTTGATGTACCACACTACAGACATATTGTCTGTCTGGATTGCAATTGTTCCCAAGGGAAGAGAGTCTTGAAGGGCTTGCAACGCTAAAAGCACTGCTCTCATCTCCAGAACATTTATGTGCAAGTGGCATTCGTTTGGTTGCCATGTGCCCTGGACTGTCCTGCCCTGATAATGAGCCCCCCACCCGTTCAGGTAGGCATCCGGTGGCAGAGTAGCAACCGGAGGAGGTGGAACAAAGGGTCTTCCGACAGGAGCTGGGGAAGACATCCACCACATGAGATGCTTTTGCACGCGTGATCACAATGGTGTGAGACATTGGAAGTTCCTGGTATGACCGTTAAGTAAAAGGCACCCACTGAAGGATCCGCATGTGGAAGCTGGCTAGTGGAAGCAGAGGTATGGCAGCTGCCATAATTCCCAACACCTTTAGAACTAACCTGGCTTTGATTCTGTTGTTGTTGAGAAGGAGTGATACCAATTTGTGAATGTCTGATATTCTCTGATGTGTTAGCCTTGCAGACATGTTTATAGTATCTAGATTTGCGCCTATGTAGGTAATAGTACGACAAGGCGACAAAACAGACTTTTCGCAATTTATTGAAATACCCAGCTTTTGACAAACGCGAAAAGTGTAATCTCTGGCCATCAGAAGGAGATGCTTGGTGGGAGCTGTGAGGAGCCAGTCGTCCAAATATGGAAACACCTGGAATCCTTGTCGTCTCAGATGAGAAGCTACCACTGCCATGCATTTGGTAAACACCCAGGGGGCAGTGGTGAGACCAAAGGGCAGGGCCCTGAACTGAAAATGACTGGTTCCCAGCCTGAAGTGGAGGAATCTTCTGGAGCGTCTGTTCATCTTTATGTGATAGTACGCATCCCGAAGGTCTATAGAGCACATCCAGTTTCCTTTGCCCAAAAGGGGAAGGATGGATTGCAGCGTGACCATCCGAAATCTTGTTTTCTTGACTGATTTGTTCAAGACACTGAGATCCAAAATTGGTCTCCAGTCCCCTGTTTTCTTTGGAACTAAAAAGAACCTTGAGTAGATTCCGGATCCTTGCTGGTCTGCTGGAACTGGCTGAATTGCTCTTTTTGCAAGCAGTTTTGAAATTTCCAAAACTGCTAGATCCCTTTGAGCGGGTGGAACATCTGGAAGGGATTTTTTTGACTGCTTTGGAAAGCGAAGAAAGGGGATAGAATAGCCTTTGGAAATGATGGACTGTACCCATTTGTCTTGAGTCAGGGATAGCCAGGCTTCTGGGTACAGTGACAATCTTCCCCCGACTGCCTCCGAAGATGGGCAGTCGGGCAACACCTCAGGGATGCTGAAAAGGCTTGTCAGGAAAGACTTCCCGATTGCCCTGGTTCTGCGGACCCCCCCTGCCCCTAGGGCGACGTCTGCCATTGTTATTCCCGCCTCTGCCTCTGGCAGGAAAACGACTCTGTGCGTCAGGCGAAGTCCCTTGGGATTGTTTACGGAACCACATCTTTCCACCTTTCTGGCCTTTGGGGTAAGGCCTGGAAGGAGTAGAAAAATGGACTCCGACGGCAGAAAGGGTCTTGCCATCAGTCTCGCACCTAGTCAGGGTTTCTTTCACTTGAGGACCAAAGAGAGATGATCCATCAAAAGGGGAGTTCGTGAAAGATGTCTTGAAGGGGTCCGCAAAATTGCATAGCCGCATCCAGGCATGCCTACGTAAGGCCACACCTGTCCCTGCGGCTCTGCTCGCTCCATCAGCCGCGTAAGAAAGAAGGCGCATGGAGGAGTTGGTTATGGAATTAAGGGTAGCCAGCTGCGTGTTCATCTTATCTTGGAAACCCGCAGCTGTAGGATCCTTTAACATTTCACTCGCTTCCTTGATCAAGTCCCTTTGAAGACGAGTAAAATGGCACAAGTAGTTCAGCGAACGCATGGTAAATGTCGCTGACGAGAACATCCGCTTCGCACCTATCCATGGACCTAGATTCCTTGTTAGGTGGATGGACAGGTACTGAAGGATCAGCTAGCTCCTTCTTAGTGGCAGCAGCTACCACCATAGCATCCACAGAAACTCCTTTTGTTAAAAATTGTTTGTCTGCTGGAGCTGTTATGAACTTAGAGGGTCTCCTGGGAGTGGGGTCCACTGAATCAGGAGCCGTCCATGCCTTCTTAGCAACCACCTGCATGAGGGGGTCAAGGGGGACACCCAGGAGGTGGAAGGACGAGAGCCAACGCCTCAAGATACACAGATTCGTCCTCCGAAGGGTTGAGGGCTGGCCAATTTCCCTCTGTTTCAGGATCTCCAGAATGTCTGCAAATGAGACATCTTCAGAAGGGGAACGGGGAACCCTCAGAATCATCCAAATCTGTGTCTGACGTGATGGACTCAGGTGAGTCAATGTGTTTCCTCTTACACTTCCTCTTCCGAGGGGGCTCTTCTGCCAAATCAGGAGAGGCCTCGGAAGAGGATGAAATCCCCACAGGGGGTTCCTGAGGAGCTGGCTCTCTGCGGTCCGGGATGAGGGAGTGAGTCGACTTAGCCTGAGGCACCATAGAGGGAGGGGCAGACGGAGCCGACTGTGGAGTAGAGCCAGGCTCTAACACACTCCGCATGACCTCGAACGCACCCCTGTCAGGCAGAGCCAGGGGTCCCCGCTCCGAAGCTAAGAACCCCTCGGCACCGACAGTGATGGCTCGAGGCGATGTTGGAGCCGAACTCACCAGCGCCGAAGCACCGAGAGGGAGAGGGGGTCGGACAAGGGTCCGATGCCACTCACCCCCTCGGAGCCGACGAGGGAAGTCCGGCGCCGAGATTCTTCCAAGGAAGAAAACGGAGCCGATGACGGAGCCGAAGACAATTGTATCGGCTCCGGCGCAATCACAGTCTCGGTTCCGACACGACCCGGCTCCGAGCTCAAGAGAGTCGAAGGAGGAATATGTTGATGGACCGGGGCAGGCATCGACTGATGAGTCGGGCTCTGAAGCATCTGGGCCAGTGCCTCGGACTTAAGTAGTCGACTCACTACCCTCTGAAGGTCATGATCCGACAGCCTCGATGACCTAGAGGAGTGAGATCTTTGGCTCCGTTCAGACAGCAGGGGAGATCCTGGAGCCGAATGAACGGAGCCAAGAGATGGTGACCTGGACCTCTTCCTAGTTGTCGGCTCCGAAGGTCTGGTCGGAGCCGACACGGGAACTTCTACTACCTCGGCTCCGGCCGGAGCAGAGGGGGCCACAGAAACTGTGGACTGAGACTTATCGGCTCCAGCCGGAGCCGATGAAGGCAAAGGTTGATAAACCTTAGGTCTCGGCTCAGTAGCCGGAGCCGAAGACCTAGATGCCTTAGAGGGCTTCCCTGTTGAAACAGACAGGGAATCCTCTGGCTTGAGTAAGCCTCTAAGAATCAATTTATTCTTTCTTTCCTGCAGGACCCTGGGGCTGAAGCCATGGCACACAGCACAGGAGTCCTGCAGGTGCAAAGGCCCCAGACAATAGACACAAGAAGTGTGAGCGTCTGTCAGAGACATTTTCTGACAGCACGCATCACACTTCTTGAATCCGGAGACCTTTGCTTCTTTAGACATTTTTGTTTGAACAGGTGTACACAAACACGCACACAAACACACTAGTTACACCCTGTCAAAATTAAATTATAATAAAAGCAGTGCTAGAATTTTAATAAAATAATGCACACACACTCCACTAGGGAAGGAAAGGCCAATAGGCCCAAGGGAAGAACCTAAGGTTCTTGAGGGAAAAAAAGCGGAAATTTTTTGGAAGGGAATAAAAAGTTTTCTAAACTAAGTAAATATATTAAATTAAAGGGGTTTTTAAAGACTGATTTCAACAAGAAATAGTACTTACCAGGAACCGGTAGAAAAACCAACCTCGAAGCTGTAGCGGCAAACGAGATCTGAGGTAACTCTCGCCTAGCATTGTGGGATATAAGGGGAGCCTCGAGCCGGTGGAACCAACTCTCGAGCTTTTAGAGTGGCCGAGTCGGAGCCGAGGTCGGCTCCGAACCCATCCAGCAAGAATGAAGGCGAGATAGACAACTTAACATCTACTGTTAAGAACAAAATTTAATTTTACTTACAGTATTTTCTGTTGAAACACTGGAAAAGGTTTCACTGGCACAATCTCGGTGGTCTTTATACAAAGAAAAGGAAGCAGAATCTCCTTCTGTTTCACAGCTCACTTTTTGTTGGACAAACTTTTGCATTTCCTCCTTAGCATGTTCCACACCAAAAAGTTATTTTGTTCCTCCAGGAAAGAATATTCTGAAGTTAGCTAAATACAGCAGTTTGAATCTCACTACTGCTTCTCGACATTTCCTAATCAGTGGAATAAATTTATTCCTCTTCTGCCTAGTGTACAGTGAGTAATCATTTTCCACAAACACTCCACTTTCTCCCACTTTTAGTACTTCCATCCTTCTGCCACAGTTTTGTCAGAATCAACTCCTTTTGCTGGTAGGATTGGATCTTTACTATTAAAAGGTTTAGGTTACTTTCTCATGGCAAGATTTGGAGCATACACACAATATTCCCTTTCAATTAACAACTCCTGCTGTGGAATACCAGTCCAGTTGCTTATTTGTGCTTTCGTAAAATTAATACAGTCTGTTCCTTCCAGCCTTTTTGGTACAGCAGAAAATTTCAGCTTTTCCCTACATGCACTGTCCTCTAATTTTATTATTTTTTGAAACATCTCTTCTTGACCAGTCTGGTATTCAGCCAGCCTTTTCTTTATTTCGACCTCTGATTTTTGCGTTTTTATCACCTCACCTGAATATCTATTTAAAGCATTGTCCATTTTTCCGAGACTTTTAGGTTCATAGGTTCATAGGTTCATACTAGGCTATCTGCCCGAGGGCATTTACAAGCCTAGCCCATCGGTTTGTGGCTTACGCCACCCCTTAAGTATGGGGAACTATACCCATTATTTTGCTGTGCCTCTGTCGAGCAGTGACACTGAGGTAATCCCTGGGGTATATTTGCGATCTCCCATCCATTGGTCAAGATTTCTCTTGAACAAGGCCAGCGAGGTGCTCTGCCTCACATATACCGGGATTTTGTTCCACAGCATAGGGAGTCTTTGGGTGATGAATCTATCCCTCCAGCACGTCCTATTAATAGCCGTGTCGAGGTTTAAGTCTCCGCCCTTGTGGCTCTGGTGGATCTAGATTTTTTGAGGTGAAGCATATTCATCAAATCTGGGTTTGACATGGCCTTGTATGTTAGGCAAAGGTCACCTCTGAGCAAGCGTGCGACTGAATAGAGCTGGAGTTCTTTCAGTCGGGCAGCATAGGACAGATTTTGAGACCGATTATCCTTTTGGTGACAAACTTCAGTGGTCTCGCCAGCTGCAGCAATTGTGGGGTCAGATACATTACGAATTGGGCATTGTACTCAATCATTGGTCTGATGAGTGATGAGTAAAGGAGACCATGACCTCCCTTGATCTAGATGAGAATCCCTTCATGATAAGGTGGGCAATGTAGAAGGTCTTCCTAACTACTTTAGCTACATGGGTGTCGAATGACAGACTACAATCAACCTGGGTCCCCAAGTCCCTGATAACTTCTTCTGTGCTCAGTGGATTGCCACCTATTTGGTAGCTAGGGTAACCTTGTTTTTCCCGAAGGGTATGACTATGCATTTTTTGGCATTTAACTTTAGGCCATGGCTCTGGCACCAGTTATCCGTTTCTGTGAGACCCTTCTGAAGGATATCTGTGTCAGATGTGTTTTCTACTATGGCTCCCAGTTTGCAGTCATCTGCAAACTTTGTCAGCCATAACCCTCCTGTGTTTGCTTGTACTTCGGAAAAGTAGATGCCAAACAAGAGTGGGCCCAGGACTGAGCCCTGTGGGACCCCACTTGTGAAAGGCTTTGAGTCTGACATGGCGCCAGCAACTCTGACCCTGTGGGTTCTGTCACTCAGCCAGTTTGCAACCCATCTTGTGATGTATGGGTTAACATTTAGGCTGCTGAGTTTTTCAATGATACCCGAGTGAGGTATTGTATCGAAGGCCTTCGCCAGATCCAGGTAGGCTGTATGGACTGCCTTTCCCTCATCAATGGCTTTGGTGACTGTTTCGAAAAAGTCAACCAAGTTTAAAAGGCATGATCTGCCTTTGACAAAGCCAAACTGGGTTGGATCCAAGGTCTGCAAATTCCCTATGTCTTTATTTATGAGGTCCATTATGATCCTCTCCATGGCTTTGCAGATAAGGCTTGTCAAGCTAATAGGCGGTAATTTCCAGGGTCGGTGGAAGCACCGCCTTTGTGAAGTGGGACCACAGTTGCAGTGCGCCACTCCTGGGTACATATCCAGAGGTAAGACTTTGATTAAATAGCTGTCCTAGTTGTGGGTTTAATTCCTCATTGAGTTCGTGGAGCACACAGCCGGGGACACCGTCGGGTCCCATGGATGCTGTGTTTTTGCTTTGGAGAGAGCAGTTTTAACTTGGGCGTTGGAAATGTTTGGGGGCTGCAATCGTTTGGTATAGATATCTCTCCTTTTGGGGAGGGGAGAAGTTTGCACTGAACCTGTCAGCCAGTATGTTGGCAATGTCTGTAGGATCAGTAATCTTCACATCATTTTGACTAGTTCTGAGCATATCTGGGAGTTTCCTCCCAGATTTCTAACATAGCTAAAGAATGCCTTATGATTGTCTTTTGAGTCTTTAGCTATTTTTCTCTCAAAATTTGCTTTGGATGATTTTATGAGAGCTCTTAGTTTTTACTTATAGTGATCAAGGGTGTCTTACCTTTTGAGGATTTTGCTCTATCTTGTAGTAGCTTTCTCCTTTTGTTGTAGAGTTTGTTTATGGCTGGGGTCCACCAGAGTGGACGCTTGCCTTTGGTACAGAGAGTCTTTGTTTTGCTTGGGATTGCCTTATCCATGCAGTCCTGCAGGTGCTGGTAGAAGGCATTTGTGAGTGATTCAGCGGCTTGAGTACTGTTTTCCGCCAGCTCGGGGGCCTTAAAGGAGACCACACTAGTCTTTAGAAGTGTGAAGTCGGCTGTCGAGAAGTTTTACTGTGGTCTTTTTTATTTCAGGTGGGGGTGGGATGAGGACCTCCAGCGAGATTAGTTTGTGGTCTGATCTCACCAGTGAGGGGTATACTTCCGGTGTTGAACATTGTGCTCCCATGTTCGTGATGATGAGATCAAGTATGTTATCTCCTCTTGTGGGGATGGTGACTAGTTGTTCCATGGCATTTGAGTTTATGAATTCCAGGAACTTTTGGGCTAGGGTGTTTGGGCTTGAGTAGTGTTCCCAGTCTATATTAGGGTAATTGAAGTCACCTAGTATGATGGTGTTTGGTGATACATTTATCCCCTCTAGTGTTTTCAGGAAAGCCATGTGTGGTTCCTGAGTTTGTGAGGGTGGCCTGTAACATGCTACAATTTGCAGAGCAGTCTTGCCTATGGTTAATTGCACCTGGATGGTCTCCGATGCATTATGCGTTTCCACCAGTCTTGAGGTGTGGGTGTCCTTGATGAATATGGATACCCCCCCTCCTTTCTTGGTATTGTCCGGATTTTGGGGCGGGCATGATATGAGGTAAAACCTGATAGTGCTGGGGTGCTCTCAGGAGCCTTGAACCAGGTTTCTGTCACAGCACAGACATCGATGTTCTCCATATTGAGAAGGGCCTCGAGTGCGTGCATTTTGAGATTTAGACTTCTGGCATTGAGCAGCATTACCCTTAGTTTTTTCCTTTTTGTGTTCTAGGGTGGTAGGTTTAGAATTTGAGCCTTGCCTAAAAAGGCACTATGGGGTGGCAAGAGCCTTTGCCAATATCCGAATCCCAGGGTGACAGGTGCAAGCCGTCCCTTGAAGCAGCGTGGCTTGTCCAGCATGTCATCCCAGGCAGACAGACACTGGATCCCCTTTGAATGACACCAGTGGTTAAGCCAATTGTTAAAGCTGATCATCTTATCTCTGTATTGTGGCATCATTCTTGGTGAAGGTAGGATACTGCTCAAGGTCAGGGTCATACCTGCCTGGGCTACATAATCAGAGAGCTCCTCAATGTCTCTTTTCATGTAGTCCAAGGAGGTGCGTCTCAGGTCGCTCACACCAGCATGGACAATGACTGAGTCATATTTGTACCTGCTGTTGAGAGACCTGAGTGCTTGCTATGTGGCGGATTCTAGCGCCCGACAGGCAGCTTACTGTGACCTTCTCCTTACTCAGTCTGGTGAGCGGAACGTCAGTGTGTCTGACTATGGAGTCACCAATGACTAGTGTGTCTGGCATTGTGTTTGGCCTTAAGGGCTGTGACTGTTTGACACTCTGACTGTGAGGTCTATGTGTTGCAGGTGCTGTGTTCTGAGGTGGTGGTTGTTTGGGTGTCTGCTTAGGTGGCCTCTGCTGTTTTGGTAGATTTTTGTTCAGAGCCTCCGAGTATGTCTTTGTGTGTTTATGTGTATGATTTGAGGTTGTGATGGTACTATGTGAGACTGGGTCTATAGTGTGTGTGGTAACCTTCTCCTCCTGACTGGTCTTGCCAGTCCTATGTTGAGAGAGCTCAGCCTCCAGTTTGGCCGTATAGTTGCATCTCTCGCATGTATTTGTGTTTTGTGGGAGGAGGAGAGGGTTGTCTGTGTACATGAGGCAATTGTAACATTGCCTCAAAATTCCCAGGTTCACCAGCTGAGCAGGAGAGGACACTAGCAACTGATCCGTCGACATGCTAGAAGGAATAGACAAAAACTTTGAAAAAGATTCCGGGGACGTGGGTGACAGAAATGGGGGTTTGCCTTTTTGGGGTACTATCTATGACAAGAGTGCCGTATCAAGGTAATAAGTACTGTAGGAGCAAGTGCTAGGTTTAACAGATAGAGAATAGTCTACTTGGAGTCAAGTAGAGATGATCTTTTTAGTTATAGGATACGCTGATTAGATCAGTAGTATAGTTCGAGGAAGGTAGTTTTAAGGGAAAATTTGAAGAGTGTAATTTAGGTAGCCCTAATAGTTTAAATCTGCTTAACCGGCGCTGCCCTAGTGTGCAACAGTAGCAGCTCCGCGCTAAATCGCGCTAAATCGCGCAAACACGCGTTTAGCATTTTTTATATCAGGGGGCTGAAAGAAGCTAGGAACTGGCCCAAAACGACCAATAAACTACAAGTTGCTGGCTGAAACCTCACAAAACTGGACCAACAGGCAGCTCAATGCTTCCCACTCCCACTGGATAGCAAAGGAACTTCCTCCTTTCCAAATTAGGTAAAGAATCAGTAACAGGAACTGCAAACAAAGTCCAGGGATCAGCAAGCTCTGAAACTGGACTAATCTAGCTTAGCAAGGCGGGAAAACAAGAGATATTTTTTTGGTTTTTTTTTTTATTCGAGTTGATATACTCCATCAGTGTTTTGTTTATTTTAATCAGCTCTGAGTACATCTGACTTATTTTTTTTCTCTAGATTACCGGAAGTCACGTCTTGCACCAAAGCTGGGGTTTCAACTGCTTTTTTGCTGAACACATAGCCGGCCTTAGGCATAGGCCAACTAGGCGGCTGCCTAGGGTGCCGCTCTGGCAGGGGCACTTTTCCAGCATTTATTTGGTGTAGGTAGACCAGGATGGGGGCACCAGGTGGTGTGGAGGGGTGCCATGGAGCCCTTTTGCCTAGGGCACCAGTTGACCTAAAGCCAGCTGCAGAACTCTTCCCAGTCGGTGTTTTTTTCACTTTTTTTTTAGATTGATTTTCTTTCAGATTCTCTGAATTTCATTTTGCTAGCATCTAAGCAGTGTACTTAAAAGCAAGTAATCTATGTGCAGAAGTCTCAATCCACTAAACAAGTATAGTGGGTCCAAAAATAAAACAGTGTAAGAAACTTCTCAGTGTGGAAGATTTTCAATCCATATATATCTAGTTAATCACTGTATAGTAATCAGATCAGATAATGGTAGTAGAAGTAGCGAACTTAAACTCGTCCCAAGTCAAAAAAATAATAAAAAATATATAATATGAAATATTATACAGAATTACCAAGTATTTGAAATTAATCCAAGGAGGGTAGACAGTCTGTTTCCAGTCGAAAATCCTTTAAGTACACAGACAAGCGATCCAAGTAAAACAAAAATGATAGAGTAATAGTTTCCTCACAAGCTTTCTAACTTTATATATATATATATATATATATATATATACACACACACACACACATATATATATATATATATATATATATATATATATATATATATATATATATACATGCACACACACACACACACACACACACACACACACTTTTTACAGGCAAGGGAGTGGTTTATTGTGCTGTAAAACAGAGTGTTATTGGTATACATGTTAAATTCACGTCCCTTGCCCCATCAGTGTGACATTTGAGCTGGTCCTGCCCTACTTACTAACTGTCATAATAATATAACCCTTATGTATTTTAAATAAAATTAATAATGATGTGGAACCTCTTATTTAACCAGATTAAGTCTGTGATTTTATCCAAGATAATATACTATACAGCTGGAAATATATAAACCTTAGACCATTTGGCAATCTAAAAATATATATAAATATATAATGCAAAAAATCCATTTTAAAAATCATATTTTGTTTCCATAACCTATTGTTAAAGATTGCTTTTGTCTTTCTAGCAAAATTTAACCAAACTACGAGTTTACTGGTTCTCTCTTTTGAGTTTCTGTTTTCACACTGGGAGAGCTGAAATTAAGCTGTTATTCAATGTGCAGCCATTTTGGAACTCCCAGTACAAGATTCTTGTACAAGCATTTGTTGGAGCCTAACACCCCATAAATCTTATCAGGTTTCTTTAAATCAGGGGGATGAGTCAGGCTCCTGGATGGCTGTGACAAAGGCATCATCATGGGCCCCCACAACTGGAGAAATGGTCACAGATTTAGGAGCATCCAGGACCAGCAAGCCAAAGATCTTACCTGGACCACTGATGCCTCCCTTCCTTCCCATCTGAAGAAGTCCTCCATTCTGGAAAGTGTTTTCCCAAGTGGACCTCTTCTGTGAGGAATTCAGACAAGATAGTGTCCTCAGTGTCTGTGGGGAAGGCAGCTATGATGAATAACAAGGTCCAGCACCCTTACTTTCCTGCAGGTCCTCTTCCCTTGCAGGAGACTGATTCCTCTTTCTTTGGGCAGAGGGGACTCCAGACATTAGATTTTCAGTATCTGGCTCCAAACTTGTAGCAGCTTGCAAAACAGACCATGAGTCAGTACTCACAGAAAGTCTGGGAAACGAGATACGAAGGAAGAACAAAGCACCAGTAACCATACACAACTCACGTAAACCCCAGTCTGACCAGGAAATATGCAAGGCAAGAGAAAAAAATAGCTTAAAAAAACACACGGTATCAGTTTATTAGAAGTTAAGTACTTTGATCCCATAAACTGCAGGGGACTTCAGAAGTAATTCCTTCTCTTCACTTTTTAAAACTAATCCAGTAATTGATGCAAAAAATGTTTTTTAATAAAAAATTAACACTTATAAACTATATTACTATTCAATGAATTAGGCACATACATGCAACAATATAAAAAAAAAATGTAAATGTTAAAAACTTTCAAAGTTTAGCACCCCCCCCCCTAAATTAGGCACGACCCACTCTACTATGAAAAGAATTCAGGCTACATCCCTAAAATATGTATTTGCATTGCCGGCAGCAACCACACTTAACCATGCCTCTATTTTTTTTTTTACAAAACTACTGTTAACTATTACCCCTTTCAAATTTTTCCTTGAGGTTCAAAGTGCCTTTTGTAAACTAACTGTGGGCCATTACCTAAAACTTTAATAATACCAGGATCACACTCGAAACAATTTTCAGTTATTCTTAACCATCTGTCTAATGCTATTGCTACCATTTCCATATTTAATAACCACAGTGTGTTCATCATTGCTTTCCTCAGACTTCTGTACCTCTATATTCTCAAAAAGTCTACCTAGTATTAGGAAAAAATTCTCATTAGTTTTTTTTTTTTTTTACATATTTCATTTTTAATTTCATTTGGCAGTTTGCTTGGGTAAATTCTAGTGATAAGCATATCAATTAAATTTATAGATCTTCAGCAAGAACTGATCTTCAGAGATTATCCTGGAAACTCGCAACATCTGAGAAGGAAGGAAGAATCCATCCAATACCTGATGTGCAGATGCTGCTTAGGAGGTGGGTCATGGCAAAATGTGACTCACTTAGGAAGTTTTAGTCCACAAACAAGAAGGCTGGACCACAAAGACATGCTTCGCAAAGTATAACTGTGTCTGCTTACCTTAAATGGAGATATTTTAGCATTTTCACTACTGCAGTAATAATTAAGTTATTCTTGCTAAGGTAACCCTTGGCTGGTCTGAGTAATAGCAATTTAACTCCCTCCTCCTGGGCAGATTGATGCCTTGCACCTAACCATCGGGATATATGGGTATTAGGACTGTCAACTACTGCCATCTTACTGATCTTTCCTGCCCCCACATGCAAGAGGAACTACCCAAGGTGAAGTTCTAGGCCTAGAGCACAAGGTGTCGAAAAATTCCCAGTTTGCAGGGGAAGACAGAGGGGGGTAGGGAAGGGATAGGAAAGGTATGCCCACCCCAACCTTAAGGAATGACAGAAAAGAAAGGTGGGAAGATATACTGCAACAGTGAAGACATTTACATCTATATTTATAAAAAGTAGACAACTGTGCTATGTTCAATTTTTTTTTACTGTTGCAGTAATAACTATATGGAAGGATTTCCAAATCTGAGAAAAGTCAGAGGCTGGAAAAGAAAAGACTACGCAAAAGTTAAATGCCCTGCAAGACTGCAGAAGAAAATCCACCTTTGTTTTTGGAGAAAATAGGAAGATTATAATGTTTTGTAAAGGTGTGGACAGAGGACCAAGTGGCAGCCTCTAAAAGTTCCCTGCCATGGTAGAATGAGATGGGATATGTTGAGGAATTTGCGTTCCATGATGTTGGTAACACAAGGCAATACAAACTGAAATCCATTTTGAAATGGTTTACTGATATAATTTCCTATTTTAAAGGAGGCAAAGACTACAAAAGCTGGTTGGACTTTCTAACGGACTTTCTCATGTCCAGACAATATCTGAGTTGTTTAACATCAACTGAACATACAGTATGTTGCCCCTGATAATGAGGGTGAAGGAAGAAGGCAAGAAGAAGAATGGACTGATTCAGAAAAAGTTCTGAAACCAAGTTTGGCATGAAAGAAGGATAAGCCCTGCAGATAACTCTGCCCTGGTGAAAAATAAGTAAGGGTTCATTGCACATGGTGGCTTAAAGTTTGGAAACCCATCTAGCAGACGTGATTGACACTAGAAAGGCCGTTTTCCAAAAAAAGAAATCTAATGTCCATTTTAGCTGCTGGTCTGGATGGTGTAAGAGTGAGCTTTTCCAGCACAAAACTGAGATCCTGAGGAGGACAGGGAGCTCTTCTAGAAGGCCTCAGGCTGAAAAAACCCTTAAGGAACTTCTTCATAAGGGGTTGAGAAAGGAGAAGGCTGCATAGAAAGGCAGGTGGTGATGGCTGAAGGGTGTATTTTAATGGGTTGAGTAGGACTAATTAGATTTGAATAAGTGCATAAGGGTAGGTAAGAAACATGGCTGATCTCAGATGAACTTGGGGAGATAATCTGTTGCTGACACCAGATTAACAACCCTTTAAATGTTGAAATTTATGGCTTTCTGGTACTGCGTTTTCTGTCTTTAAAATTTTCTAGTAGTCCTTGTCCAAACAAAGGCCGTAGGAAGCACTTAGTGAATTAACCAAGCTGTTAACCTCAATGCGTAGAAATTGGAGTATATGATGGAACCCCTGTTTTGAGTCAGCAGGTCCACCTGTTAAGGAAGCAACCATGTTTTTTCCCCCTGCTCAAACTGTGCAGGAAAGGGAACCAAGGTCGCCTCAGCCAAAAAAGGTGCTGTTAGTATCACTCGTGGTCCTTCCTCTCTGGTTTTCAGCAGTATCCTGGGGATGAGAGGAAAGTGAAGGAATGCGTAAAGAAACAGACCTGTCTCTGGAAAGAAGGTATCTGTCCCTCCAGGCCTTGTGATGTTCAGCCATTGAACTGAATTTTTCCAGTTTGTTTGTTTTGATGTGAAGAAAAAAGGTCTGCTTCTGGCAACCCCAATATAGGCAAATGAGACTCAACACATTGTCTTTCAAGGCCAGTCATGAGGGTTCACTAGTGACCTCCGGTGGTAATCAGAATTGTTTTCCCCCTCACATGTAAGTAGGCTGGAAGATGAAGGCCCAAGGCTTCGGCTGTGTCCAAAAAAGACATGGTCAGGCGACACAGATATAGAAGTGAACCCCCCCCCCCCCACTTGTTTATGTTCCACATCACTGTGGTATTGTCTTGTCTTTATTTTCTCTGGTTTACAGAGGTCCTTGAAGGCTAGAATGCCCTTGAGAATAGACATTTCCTTTAGATTTATGCCCCCCCCCCCATTTTCCTTGAGCTTGGAGGCTATTTGAATGTTCCTCCCAAGCTAGGTCTGAGGTACTTGTGGTCACAGTCTGGCTTGGTTGTGGGATCCTTAATGGTATTCCTTAAGTTTTGGTTGAAAGCAGAGCTCCACCACTGGGAGTTCCCTTTTTAAGCAGGGTAATAGATTGTTTTGATTGAGAGATTGGCTGTGTTGGTTTCAAACATTTGAGATCTGGTTGGGGTTATCATTAGGATATGAGGCCATGTACCTCAGAAGTCTGAGAACCTCCTCCTGAGTTGGGATCACTGTGATGAGAAGAGATAGGATGTAGTCTGTCAGGAAAGTGAGCTTTTCCTCTGGGAGGAAAGCCTTTTGAAGATCTGTATCCAGTAAGGCCCCTGGAAAGGCAAGTTTTTGAGATGGAGAGACTGGATTCCTTTATGTTTAGTGCGAAACATAGGGAAGAAAAAATGGTCGTAGCTCGGCATAAGGCAAAAACAAGCTCCACCATGGAATTTCCTTGGATCAGGCAGTAGTCTAGGTAGGAGTATGCTATTACTGGAACCAGCCACTTGGTGAATACTCTGGGTGCAATAGTTAAGCCAAGGGGGAGAACACAGAACTAATTTCCACCTACTTTGAAATGCAGATACTTCCTATGGGACTTTGCAATGAGAACACAGAGGTAAACACCTTTTAGATCCAAGGTGACAAAGTAGGTATGAGGAGAAAGTACCTTATGCAATGTAAACATTTTGAACTTGGCTACCAGAAGAAATCTGCTTAACCTTGACAGGTCTAATACGAGTATCCAAGTTCCCTCCTTTCTTGGAATGAGGAAGGTCCTTGAACAATACCCCTTTTCACCTTTCTTGGGAGGCTATCCTTTCTCTGGAGCCTTGCTGTAAAAGCACGCCCACTTGGATCAGAGCTTCTTTTACCTGGTTTAGTGAAACAGTAGGAATTCATGCAGGTGTTGGAACAGAGATGACAAAGTCTGCAGCCTGCTTTGTAAGGCTTAGACCCCATTCATTTTGGTCCATTCACAGTATATGTGACAGAGAGACAGCTTTCCTTCTAACATTGTAGGAATAGAGTACAAAGGATTAGTCCAGCTATATCACTGTAGCTAGAAGATGTAGGAGACTCTCTTATACCCACCCTGTGGGAGGAACACAGATGCCTTGTTGAAGTTTCAAGTAGTTTGTTCAGTTACGCGGTTAGATGAATGAGTGTTCTTGTGCTAATACATACATTACACTCAACAGTTTGGTTACTTAAAGGCAGTTACAGGCAATGGTGGAAGATCCAGGGGAGTTGAGTGGATTAAAATCTAGGAGCTGGAAAAACAAGAAGCAAATCCCACAGCTTAGAGGTTAGTCCCTTATTTGCATATTCCTGAAAGACCTGTGCGGATTTGCCAGCTCAGCAGCCTGTGGAACCTCATTCTTAGTTAAAATGTTGTAATTTTATTTTTAACTTTAAATTTTAACAAACAAAACATGACACTATAGGCTACTACTACAGAACTATATTTAAGAAAACATCTTTGCCAGAGCTTCATCAAAGCTGAAGAACTATACATTTTTTCCCATACCTATCAATAATTTTACCATCCTTTTCAGAAAGAGTAGGATTGGAATTAACTAAGTGCTATAGCTGCTGGGTCAGGTTCGGGAATACTTTAAAAAATGTAAAAGACTGAGGAGGGTGGGATGCCAAGAGCAGATGAATATCAACAACACAGATGTAACGTTATGGTAAGAACATAACTTCAGGATGTTGTCGATCTTCATCTATTCTTAACTCTTGTGACAGAGTCCTATGGAAGAATATTCCTGAGAACCATAGAACCAAAGGAAGTGCTTTCCCTGGAGACCAAATCCAATTTGTAATGAGCATTAAGGGTATGTGGAGTAGCCAATGCTGCTGCTGTGCATATTTAATTCATGGAAGCTTTGGAATGGAAAAACAGCTGAACTGGCCATTGATCTGGTGGAATGCACCCTCACAGGCGCCAGTAACATGAGATTCTTTGTATTATATATGTAAGAAATGCAATCTCTTAGCCATTTAGAAAAAGGATACAAACAACTGTTCTCATTTTTTACATACTTTAGTTCTGCTGAGATAGAAACATAATTGTCTGTGAACATCCAGCAAATGTAGGTTCATAGGTAGGTACTAGGCTATCGGCCCAAGGGCTTATGTAAGACTAGCAAACAAGGTTCCCTGGCTTACGCCACCCAAGAAAGTTATTTTCCTGTGCCACTGTCGAGCAGAGACACAGAAGTGATCCCCGGGGTGTATTTCCTATTTCCCATCCACTCATCAAGATTTTTCTTGAAGAGTGCTAATGAAGAACTTTGCTTGACATAGATGGGTAGCCTGTTCCAGAGTATGGGAAGTCTCTGGGACAGGAATCTATCCCTCCAGCATGTCCTGTTTATTGTGGCGACAAGGTTTAGGTCCCTAGAGCATGTAGCTCGGAGGGATTGTGATTATTTAGGTGTAGCATGTCCAACAGCTCTGGGTTTGACATAGCTTTATATGTTAGGCAGAGATCACCTCGGAGTAGGCGACATGCTATGTAGTATGTCTGAGGAAGCAGAGAGGACTCTGTGAAAGCGCTCACATGTTTTATATTTTTACTATTTTGTATTAAAATGTTGTTTTGCCGTGTGTATTCCAACGAGTTGTTGGCTTTTTTGGAATATTATACTTTTATCGTTGGTTACTTTAACCAGATTCAGGGGACCTGTGTTTGATAGTGTAGGGGATTTGTTTGAGGCCAGTAATCCTCTTTGTGAGGTACTTCTGCGGCCTTTCCAGCTGCTGCAGATGTCTTGTGAGGTATATTCCAAAAGGGGCATTGTACTCTATAATGGGTCTAATGAGTGTCGAGTAGAGGGAAACAATGACCTCTTTTTTCCTGGATGAGAACCCTGTTATGATGAGGTGCGTCACATAGAAGGACTTCCTGACTACTGTGGCGATGTGACTATCAAAGGAGAGACTACTGTCCACCTGGGTCCCAAGGTCTCTTATCACACATTCGGTGTTAAGTAGATTGCTGCCTATGTGGTAGGTCATGGGTACAGAGTTTTTACCAAAGGGGATGACACTGCACTTTTTGGCATTGAGGTTGAGGCCATGGCTCTGACACCAGGCATCTGTCTCAGCGAGGCCCTTCTGTAGGATATCCACATCATTTGGAGACTTGACTATGGCTCCTAGTTTGCAGTCATCTGCAAACTTCGTTAGCCAGAGGCCTTCTGTGTTAGCCTGTACTTCAGAGAAGCAGATACCAAACAGGAGAGGTCCCAGGATGGAACCCTGTGGTACTCCACTTATCACTGCTTTGAGGTCAGATTTGGAGTCTGCAACTTTTACAGTGTTGGTTCTGTCAGTGAGCCAGTTGGCAATCCATCTTGTGACATAGGGATTTATACCTAGTTTAGTGAGTTTAGCTATAATTCCAGAATGGGGGGGGGTGGTGTCGAAAGCCTTGGCGAGGTCTAGATAGGCTGTGTGAACCACCTTACCCTCTCATCTACAGCTTTGGTGACTGCCTCAAAGAAGTCGATCAGGTTAGGAGGCATGATCTGCCTTTCACAGACCCGAACTGGGTGGGATCCAGAGTTTGGAGGTTACCAATGTCTTTGCTTATGAATTCAGTGATGATACGTTCCATGGCCTTGCAGACCAGGCTCGTCAGGCTAATAGGTCGATAGTTCCCAGGATCAGTGGTGGCTCCCCCTTTGTGGAGTGGGATAACTGCTGCTGTGCACCATTCAGTGGGCACAAAGCCTGATGTGAGGCTATTACTGAACATAGTGCTTAAGTGGGGAGCCAGTTCGTTCTGAAGTTCGTGTAAAACAGCCTGGGATGTTGTCCGGTCCCATGGATGCTGTGTTTTTGGCTTTAGAGAATGCAGCTTTTACCTGCGTAGTTGTGATTACAGGGACTCGGCATTCTTCCTGTATAGATATGGGCCCCTTTAGGGGGTGAGGGGGGGGGGGTAAAGTTAGCACTGAACCTATCTGCCAGGATGTTGGCAATATCAGTTGGTTCTGTAATTTTCGTGCCTTTATGCTGTAACTCAGAGCAGATCTGGGTGTTGCCATAGAGATTCCTGACATAGCTATAGCTATAGAATGCTTTGGGGGTTGTCCTTAGAATTAGTGGCAATTTTGTTTTCGTAGCTAGCTTTGGAGGATCTTATAAGGGATCTCAGCTTCTTACTGAGGCTGACCAGGGAGCTCCTCCACTCATAGGATTTTACTCTATTTTGCAACAGTTTCTTCCTTCTGTTGTACAGTTTGTTTATGGCAGGGGACCACCAGATTGGCTTCCTTTTTTTGGAGAATAGCGTCTTGGTTCTGTTTGGGATAGCACGATCCATGCACTCATGTAAGTGCTTATAGAGTGCATTTGGGTAGGATACAGCAGCTGTAACTGTACTGTCCATCTGCATGGGTGTCACAAAGTTCACCACTTCTGTCTTAAGAAGCATGAAGTTGGCTTTGGAGAAATTTTTTACTGTGGTTTCCTTAATGGGGCATGGGGATGGGATGTGGATATCAAGGGTGATCAGCTTATGGTCAGATCAGACCAACGAGGAGTTGACTTCAGGTGTGGAACACCGGTCACTCATGTTGGTAATGACTAGGTCTAGGATATTGTTACCCCTGGTGAGGGTGTGGATAAGTTGATCCAGGGCATTGGAGTTTATGAATTCCAGAAAGCATTGAGCCAAGGAGTTGGTACACGAGTAGTTTTCCCAGTTAATGGTGGGGTAGTTGAAGTCGCCCATTATTAGGGTGTTTGGTTGAACCCTAATATTTTCCAGTACATCAAGAAACGAGTGGGAATCCTGGGGTATGGTGGGGGATCTGTAGCAAGCTACAATTTGGATTGCAGTTTTGCCCAGAGTTAGTTGCACTTGGATAAACTTGGATGCATTCTGCTGAGCAACTAGCCTGGAAGTGTGGATATCCTTAATGAATATGGACACACCTCCACCTTTGGTGTTTTGGTCCAGGTTCCATGGCCGAAAAGTGTGGTATGTGTTAAAGCCTGGTAGTGCAGGGGTGCTCTCTGGAGCTTTGAACCAGGTCTCAGTCACTGCACAGATATCGATGTTCTCCATTTTAAGGAGTGCCTCGAGTGAGTGCATTTTGAGATTTAGACTTCTAGCATTGAGTAGCATTACCCTCAGTTTTTGATTGCCTGTTCCTGTTATGGTGGTGAATTTATTTGAACCTTGACTAAAAAAGGCACTATAGGGGCAGCAAGAGCCTTGGCCAGTATCCGGAATCCCAGGGGCGACAGGTGCAGGCCATCTGTGGCAAAGCATCGGGGTCTGTCAACCATGTCATCCCGAGCAGACAGATACTGGATCCCCTTAGAATGGCACCAGAAGCTTAGCCAATTGTTGAAGTCAATCATTTTGTCCTTGTACAGCGGTATCATTCGGGGCGATGGCAGAATGCTACTCAGGGCTATCTAGGGTCATACCTGCCTGGGCTACAAGATCGGAGAGCTCTTCCATGTCTCTTTTCATGTAGTCCAGGGAGGTATATGTCTCAGGTCATTCACACCAACATGGACAATGACAGAGTCATATTTGTACTTGTTGTGGAGTGACATGAGTGTATGGGTTATGTGACCTATCCTGGCACCCGACAGGTGTAGGCAGTATTTTCCTTTTTTGGAAAAAATTGGGAATGCGAACAGGCAAGTCAATTTTTTAATTAATGTTGGACTCAGACCACCTTCAGAAGAAAGGATGGATTGTTTCCAATTGAAACTCTATCCTTATGGAAAACTAAGGGAGTTTTGAGCATAAGGTCTGTATTTCAGAAACTCGTATTGCGGATGTTATAGCTATGAGGAAAAGCATTTTCCATGAAAGAAACTTTAAGTCCTATGTCGCTGCTGGTTCAAAGGGAGTAAGCACCAGTGACTGAAGAACAATGGTCAGATCCAATGGAGGAAGAGGGTCCTTAAATGGAGGCTTTAAATACAAGGTTCCTTTGAGGAACAAATTACATAACCTATGTGAAATTAGAGGAAGGTCCCAGAAACCATTATGGAAATTGGAGACGGCAGCTAAAGCTAATTGGACTTTACTGTGGAGGCGGAAGCCCCTTGATTAAAAAGAATGGCTAGAAATTGTAGAACATCTTCCACAGGAGTGGAGAAATGGTTGAGATCATTATCATAAGCCTGGGCTGAAAATCCCTTCCACTTGCTAAGATAGTTTTCCTGGTGGATGGTCTACGGGAAGACAGCAAAATTTTATATCATTATGCCTGGAGAGTAGCGGAATTGGAGGAATCAAACTGTCAGCTTGAGATTTTGAAGGCTGGGGTGCACCAGTCCCTGAGAGTGAGACAGGAGGTCTGGAACTGGGTCCAGATATCCAAGGACGGTGAACTAGATGAGACCATAGGAAGGGGAATCAAATTTGTAGAGGCCAGTCTTCCCACACTGTCTGCTTTCCTGAGAAAGAGGAAGGGGGGCATAGAGGAGACCCAGGGGCCAACTGAGAACAGCATCTCTCAGTGACTCCCCCTTAGGGTGAGAGTAGGGCAAAGTAGCTTCTGCGCTTGTTTTGGGGTGATGCAAAAAAGGTTGCAGCAAGGCTGGCCCCAGTGACGAAAGGTCCCCCTCGCTATTTTGGGATTGACAGACCACTTGTGAGACAGTAGAATGAGTCTGCTCAGTTTGTCCGCTATTACATTTGAACTACCTGGGATATGCGTTGCTATCAGAAAGCAGTTGGAGGAGATAGCTCAAAGCCATACGCTGAGGGCTTCTCGACATAGGGGGTAGGATTTGGTTCCCCTCTGTCTGTTGATGTACCAGACTACGAACATGTTGTCTGACTAAATTGCAATGGTTCACTGAGGGAGGACAGACTTAAAGACCTGAAAGACTAATAGCACTGCCCTCAACTCCAGGACATTGATATGTAGATTGGCCTCTATCAGGGACCAAGTCTCTTGGACTATTCTTCCCAGATAATGGCCCGCACCTGGGAGGCATCTGTGGTCACTATGGCCTTGGGTTGTGGACTGACAAATGGACGGCCTAAAAGGCTTTCTTCGGATTCCATCAACCAGGAAAGGTCTTTTTTGCAGCAACTGGTGATTAGTATGGGGTAGTTCACTGGATGGTTAGAATAGACCATTGTAATGCTAGAAGCCATTGTAGTAGCTGCATGTGGAATCTTGTTAATGGGACCAGAGTGATAGTTGCTGCCATGGAATCCAAAGCTTGAAGGACTAGTAGCACTGGAACTTTGTTTTTGCATCAAATAGGATGCACTTGGGATTTTATCTTCTGTAATCTATGCTAAGGAAGGGAGGCTACACAAGAGATGGTGTTCAGACTAACTCCTAATTCTAAATCTTGAGAGGGGCTTAGCTGAGATTTTGACTGCGATGCCCAAAGCTCACAAACAAATGCAGAATGAACACTGTTGCTTGAAGCTGTAGATGCCTGGTAGAAGTGGTTTTGAGCCAGTCGTCTAGATATGAAAACACCCAGAGTCCATGCAGTCTCAAGTGAGCCGTTACTGCTGCCATACGTTTGGTGAACACCCTGGGGGCTGTGGTGAGACCAAAGGGTAGCATCCTGAACTAGAAGAACCTTCTGGGGGGGTTGTCCATCTTTATATAGTAGCATGCGTCCTGAGGTCTACACAGCACATCCAATCATTTTCATATATATATATATATATATATATATATATATATATATATATATAGATAGATATATATATATAGATATAGATATATGTATATATAAATAATAATAATAAAAAAAAAGTATAGATTGAACCGTGGCCATCCAGAATTTGGACTGCTGGACAAATTTGTTTAAAAGGCTGAGATCCAGAATAGGTCTCAAATTCCTTGTCTTTTTTGGCATGAAAAAGAACCTTAAGTAAAATTTGGACCTACTGGGTCTGGTGGGACTTCTTGGATGACTCTTTCTAGCAGCTTTTGGACTTCTAAGGCTGCTTGGTCTCTGACTGGGTGGAACATTTTGGAGACTTGTTAGAGATCTGGGATAAAACTTGAAGGGGATAGAATAACCTCTGGTAATAATTCTCTGCACCCAAGCATCTGTGGTTATCTGTCACCAGGCTTTTGCATGCGACCACTTCCAGAGGTACGCAATTGGGCCCTCTATCTGAAGTGCTGGTAGGATTAGCCAGAGAAAGAGTCTCTGGTACCCTGATTCTGCGGGCCACCTCTGCCTCAGGATCGGCATCTTCCACTAGCAGACAGGGTCTTCTCATCCTTCTCACACCTGGCTATAGTTTCTTTAACTTTGGGGCAGAACAAAGAAGATCCAAAGGGAGCATTGAAGAAGGAAGACCTGGAATGGCTCTGCAAACTCACACAATTGCATCCTGGTATGTCGTATTATAGCAACGCGTGAACCAGCTGACCTGGTCGTCCCTTCGGCTGCATGTGAAATGAGCCTCATGGACAAGTTAGAAATAGACTCTAGGGTAGCTAACCGGGAGGCCACTTTTTCTTTCTTATCAGATACAGCTCCTGTTAGGGCATCTGATAGTTCCTTAATCAGATCCCTCTGGAGCCTAGTGAAGTGTGCTAGAAAATTCAAGGACCTTAAAGGCGAAGGTTGATGATGCATAAACCCACTTTCCAAATGTGTCCATTGCTCTAGACTCTGTTAGGGGATGAACAGAGGAACTTTTTTTCCACCAGTTCCTTTTTGGTGTCTGCCACTACCACCATGGCATCTACTACTAACCCTTCTGCCCAGTGTTGGTGGTCCTCATGTGTAGACAGAACTTTATCCTGTCTCCGAGGAATCGGTTCTATGGAGTCAGGAGATTTCCAAGGCCACTTTGCAATTAGTTTAATGAGATATTCAGTGGGAGGGGTCACCTAGGATGCAGATGGGTGAGAAACAAAGCTTGCAAGTATACAGACCCCTCAGAGGTAGCGTCTTTGGGCTTCCAGTTACCCCTCTGTTTAAGGATATCAAGAATGTCTCCAAAAGAGACGTTTTCCGGGGGTGACTGGGGGAAACCCTCCCAGTCATCGAAATCAGTGTCATCAGTGACAGACTCTTCAGGGGAGTCCAGGTGTTTCTTACACATTTTCTCCCAAGAAGGTTCCTCAGTGGGAATGTCTGAGGAGGTCTTGGAAGAAGGGTGGTCCTCAGCCAGGATATCCTGCAACCTTGGAGCTCACTGTCTGGGCGCGAAAGTTGGTGGAAGCTACCAGATACGAAAGGGTCAGGGGATGGAACTGTGGTACAGCAGGAACCACCTGAGAGCCTGCAATGGCCAATGCTCTCTCCATAGCCTGGAAGACGCATCTCCCAGGAGGAGGAATGGAAGCCTGGAACCAAGAAAGACAAACTGGGAACCAGGGTCACACCATGCTCAGAGATAACCACCTTCAAAGCTGAAGCCGAGGAAGGACTCCCAGCAGCCGGAATACCAAGAGGTAAGGACGACTCCAAATAAAGTATAGGAGTCTACTCAAACCTCTCTGATCCAACAGTAGAGTCACAATCTCAGAAATCCATCTCTTCCGAAGGAACTGAGGACGTCAGAGCTGAGTCCGTAACTAAAGACAAGGAGGCTGTCAGTGCTGGAGTAATAGGAATCTGACTGGTTGGAGTGGGGAGCTTTAAGGCCTTAGAGGACGTCAGAGAAGGAAGAACTGGTGGAGTCCGGGGAAAAAAAACATCCCTGCTTCAGGTGGGAGAGTGAGTTGGCAGAAAGTAGAAAGACCCATAGCCGTTTGGAGCTAGTCCACCAATCTCACCACATCACCTTTAGTGAGACTCCTGGAGGAGCAAACAGACAATCCAGAGGGAGATTCTGGCCTTTTTATAAAGGGACTGGGAAGTTCACCAAGAAAGGGATCAATGGAAGGGGAATACTTTTGTCCTGGGTGTATAAAGAGGATCAATTTTTGGCACTGAATGAGGGGATATTACCTGCGGCGGTGCAGATGATGATGTCGGCACTAACCTGGAAACTAAACAAGCCAGTGCTGGTGCTGAAAGTGCCGAGATGGCTGGTGCTGAAGAATGAGTCTGTTCTGTGAGCTTCGGACTGGATAAATAAGCACCAGAGGAGAAAGGCTACACCAACCTTGTTGAATAAAATATATAGATTTTATTACCACTGTTCCGGCTGGCAGAAAATAAATCCAAAAGCTGTTCAGCACACAAAATCCAAACTGTTGAAAGCACAAACACAGAAAATAGATTCAAGAGCTGTTCAGCACACAAAATCCAAGACTGTTGAAAGCACAAACGCTATGTCTCCACACCTGCGTTTTCGTTTAGGACACTTCTTCAGATGCACTACAACTCATACAAAACTACATTCTATTTAAATACACTTTCAATTAATTTAATTGAACAATTAATTAATCACACCTAATTCATTCAGGTTCAACCTCACTAGCCTTACAAGATACCAAACATTAAAAACTCCTTGTTACTATAACAGCAAGTACAAACAGATCTATTTGTATTAAATCACTCTACTTATTATACTTTTCAGATTTAATAAAACACTTCACAATGAACTACAATAATAATTATTAAAAAACATACTTAAAAAATCTTAAAAAGTTAAAAATTATTAAAAACTGTTAAAAGACTGCCTTCATCTTGCTGAATTGAGTTAACCTCCTACACCCTCTAGTGTTCATTTAGAACTATTGCACAATCCACTATCTTTGACATTCTGAAAGTTTAAATTAATTTTATCTAGCTTGATTCCTCATAAACTGCTTACTTATAATTTTATTTCTTAATAAAATAATCATACTTTATTGAATATTATCACTACAAAATAAAAATAGAAAACTACATTATAAACAAAACTAAGAATCAACTAAGAACTTTTTCATAGCTTTATCATTTGATTTGAGAAGGACATTCAGCTCAAAGCTTAGCTGCCCTCAGTTTCAATACTGGGGCAAGAGAAACTATATTGTTGAGACCTGGTTCATTATATGATTCCAGCTGAAGTTGCCATAGCAATTCTTTATATTCAATGGTATCTTCCCAGTATCCACCCCGAATGTCCTTCTTAACTACTTCTAATACATAAAAATAAAACTCTGCTTCCAAACATTTCATTTTATGTCGAAACAGGGCATTATTCATACAACCTCTTTTAATGTCATAATTATGCTCATAAATCCGATTTTTCAATTTACGTTCGGATTTACCCACATAAAAAGCTTGACATTTTTTACAGATGCTCAAATATATAATACCACTTGTATGGCAATTTGCGTAATCAGTACTCCTAACCAGGAAGTCCCTAACTCTGAATATGGACTGCATCATGGGCATATATATAGGAGCATTGTGGGCAGCTTCCACATTTAAATGTTCCAATTCTGCCCTTTTTACTAATTTTCCCCCTGCCCTTTGTCTCAAAACAATTTTTCAGATTCTTACCCTTCCTATAAGTACATTTCAATGGGTTTTCAAAAAGGCAATTCAGATCAGACAACTCCCCAAACTTCTGCCATTCTATTTTAATTAGGTTAAAAATATATTTTGCTTCACCATTATAGTCCATCACAAAATTATTTGAACCATCAAATTCTTCTAAATGTCTCATTTCCTTCATTTGTTCATCCATCCCCAAAATTGGGTGGTATTTTTGTTGTCTACCACTCACCACCTCATTTTCTACTTCCATTATTAGGGCCTCGGGGTAGCCTCTCTCTAAAAACATAACATGTAATTTATCACATTCTTCTTGAAAGTCTCTATTTCTAGAGGACATTCTGCTACCCCTCACATACTGCCCCTTTATTATTCCTTTTTTCTGGTGGTGCGGATGGGCACTAGTATAAGCTAAATAAGAATTAGAGTAATTATCTTTTCTAAAAACCTTTGAAAAAAACTGACCATCCTCCTTCCCTACATAAATGTCAAGATATTGTAAACTTTCTTTTTTCATATTAGAAGTAAAGGAAAGGAAGCTGGTGGTACTAGATATATAATCTAAGAATGCTATGAAGTCTGCCTCAGATCCAGTCCATAACAGACATATATCGTCCAGGTAGCGCTTATATAGTTTCCAGTACTTTTTAAACCTTGAATTAAGGACAAACTTCTGCTCCCATACATTCAGAATAATATTAGCATAAGTGGGTGCACATCGTGCACCCATAGCAACTCCCTGGATCTGTCTAAAAAACTCACCTTTGTAATATATAAAATTATTAGTCAAAACTAAATCCATCAACGTAAGGATCAACCGAAAATCATTTTGAGTAAATTTTCCATATTCAATCAGGGCTTCCTCAAATAGTTCCATACCTTCTTTATGTGGTATAGATGAAAATAAATCTATTATATCTAAGGTTATAAAAATTATATTTTCATCAAATAGCTCCTTTTTCAAGTTCCTTAATAGGTCCCAGGAATCCTTAACAATCCCTGGTCCTTCTTTCAAGATCTCTTTAAGCTTAACATCTAGCCACTTTGCTATTGGAGCTGTAACTGATCCTTCTGAGGCCACTATCGGTCTCACAGGTGGATTCAAAACATTTTTATGGACTTTCGCCACTCCAAATATCACAGGAACTTTTGGTCTATCCACTGACAAATATCTAAAAGTGCTAACATCAATGGAACCCTCAAGGAGCAGGTCATTAAGCACCACCCCTACTTTTTGGTTCCCTTTATTAATCTCATTCAGAGAACTCCTACAATATCTATCTTCATTCTCCAATAATTCCAACATTTTTATTTCATAAAATGTCTGGTCCATCATGACCATACCCCCTCCCTTATCTGGTTTTGAAATCCTAATACTTTTATCACTTATAAGTTGCTGTAATAGCTTATTTTCATCTTTTGTGAGGTTAGGGGCTACCCTTCTATTTGATAGTTCTTTTCTATTTATTTTCTCCATAAAGGTTTCAAAATTTTTTAACTGTTGGTTGATCGGAGGGTTATAAGTACTTCTTTTCCTTAATCCATTAACTCCAATTCCCAATTGGTTACCCTCATATTCCTGGTATATAAGCTCAAAATTTTTCTTCCGAATAAACAATTTTAGATCAATCAAGACCTTGCTAATATCCGCCTTTTTATTAGGCACAAATTTCAAGCCTTTCATAAAAAGCAAAAAAAAGACTTCATTGACTTCCAGGGTACTATAATTATATATATTATAACCATTCATTCTACAAACAATACCTTCCTTATTCAACCAAACAGGGCTCAACTCTTGCCCCTTCTTCCTTCTCAACTACCACTTCTGATTGTTCCGATTGTAGTTCCTGAACTGGGTACGCTGATTTGCCCCCCCCCCCCCCCGAAAGTTTTTTTGGAAATTCCTTTGATGGTAGTTCCTAATGCGCTCAGACCTTCTTAGAACTGGGAACTCCTGTTCATCACTTAATACTAAATTGTCCTGCCCTTGTTCCATTTCTTCAAACACTAATTCCTTGTTCGATAAAAAATTGGATTTTTTATTATTATTATTACTATAAATATGAGCACCTCTTGGGTTGGGGTAATTTATTTTATGTTTGTATTCCTCTATATCTCTCCCTAACTTTTTACATTTTCTATCAAAGACATTAGCTAGACTTCTCTCTATTTTTCAACATTAACTGATATTTCTTTTGGTTTTCATCCATAGAAAAAAGGAGGTCATTAACAATAGCTTTATTCAATACATCAAGCTGTAAGTTAAGCCCCTCCATCTCCCTTAAATTCTCCTTTACAATAGCTTTTAAAATATCAAGGCCACAATTATTGAAAATATTCAATAATTCATGATGGAAACCTGACCCAACTTTCACCTTATTGGGGTACTTACATATTCTTAACCCCTTAGGGACTATATTTAAACTTATACACTCATTAAGATAAGCATTCTCTAGTTCCAAGTTTTTAAATTTAAACAACATTTCGTCAAAGTTATCCATATTTTGTTTAAAAGTACAATTCAATTCAGCATCTTTATTATTAGGCAGTTTTTTTACATTAAAACAATACTGTGCTTTTAAAACAGAATTAAAGTCCATCTGCTTATTATAAATGTCTTTTTGCACAGTACCTGGCTGTTTATTATTTGATACCACTTCACTGAACGCTCTGTCAGCCTGAAAGTTCTGCTTTGGTCTCGCTCCATTTAAAACATCCGTTCGCTGGTTAGGCGCTAGATTCTGATCTTCATTTTGCAGAGATCTAAAGCAAGAAGGTATTCCTTTACCAAAGTCATTTAAATCCGATGTTCCGGACACTAAACCAGGTCTCTCACCAGAAGCTCCTTCACCCTCCGATTGACTGTTGGACCGCTGTCTACAACGACGCCTCTCCCTCCTTGGGAGAGCTTCCTGGTTCGGCAGAAATGCCGAGGGTGAACTCTGCATGATACTATTATCTCTCGCCATCAGTTCAAGAAGCTGGGTTAGTTGAACCGAAAGCTTATCCAATTTAGCATCTGTATCCAGCCTAGAAGCACCTTCGATGGGTGCTATAAAGCCCTCCTCCACCTCCATAACGAAACCAAACAAAAAGTCAAAAGGAGGCTAGCACCAAACAAATACTCACTGGATAAATAAGCACCAGAGGAGAAAGGCTACACCAACCTTGTTGAATAAAATATATAGATTTTATTACCAATGTTCCGGCTGGCACAGAAAATAAATCCAAAAGCTGTTCAGCACACAAAATCCAAACTGTTGAAAGCACAAACACAGAAAATAGATTCAAGAGCTGTTCAGCACACAAAATCCACCAATCTCACCACATCACCTTTAGTGAGACTCCTGGAGTAGCAAACAGACAATCCAGAGGGAGATTCTGGCCTTTTTATAAAGGGACTGGGAAGTTCACCAAGAAAGGGATCAATGGAAGGGGAATACTTTTGTCCTGGGTGTATAAAGAGGATCAATTTTTGGCACTGAATGAGGGGATATTACCTGCGGCGGTGCAGATGATGATGTCGGCACTAACCTGGAAACTAAACAAGCCAGTGCTGGTGCTGAAAGTGCCGAGATGGCTGGTGCTGAAGAATGAGTCTGTTCTGTGAGCTTCGGAACCTTAGCCCTCAGTTCTGATGAGCAACTAACAGAAGGGGACTCTTGTTTTCTTGATGTCTTCACTGAATGACTACTTTTGGAACCAGAGGCCGTTTGGAGACTTATCGGCCTTGGATAAAGCTTCATCAAACGGGGTCCTAAGAAGCCCTTTAAGATTAAGCTTGTTTCAACGTTCTACCAAGGCCCTAGTACTAAAGGCCTATAAGATGGCGCACTCTGTCAAAATGTGGTGCACCTAAACAACAAACAAAAGCAGCATGCCCGTCAGAGTTAGGCATTTTTCGGCCGCAGTCCTGACACTGGTTAAATCCAATTGTGGCTTTGGACTTATCTGCCATATCGACAACAGGCAGAAAAAAGTACAGTTTTGTACCTACCATAAATGTAGATATTCGAGTGTTCACCCTGCTGCAGTCATCACACTTGGGTTATCCTGTCGTCAGGCGGTCCCGCAGTCAGCCGGATTTCCAAAGTCTTGGTCCGACGTCGGTTGCTGTCGCCTCATCCCTGACGTCAGTGCACCAGGGGTACATATATAGCAACCAACGCCATTTTCTTCAGTTTTTCTTGCCCCAGATGTCAGGTGCCCCCAAAAAGGTGATCCAAATCAGTACCAAAAAGTGAGAACACTGTACAGACACAAAAACCCTTCAGCTATAAGCAAATACATCAGTAAGGCATAGCAGAGATTTAGCCAATAGATCAGAGGGGTTGGAGGGAGGGTAACCTAGACTGCAGCAGGGTGAACACTCGAACATCTACATTTATGGTAGGTACAAAACTGTACTATGTTCATTGTGTTACCCTGCTGCAGTCATCACACTTGGGTTGAGTCCCAAAGCTAAGGTAGGGTGGAGGCATTATAGAGGGTTAGAGGAGGCAATGAGTCCCTGCAGAACTGCAGTGGCGAAGCCTGCCCTGGACTTAGAATAAAGAGGTAAGTGGTAGTGTTTGGTGAAGATGTGTACAGAACTCCAAGTTGCAGCTTCTAAAATTTCCTTGGTAGGAACCCCTCTGAGAAAGGCCGTATAGGTAGCTGTTGCCCTGGTAGAGTGGGATCTAATGGTAGGAGGAACTGGTTTCCCATGGTGGATATAGTAGAAACGTATGCAATGGCCTATCCATTTAGAAATGGTTTGCTTGGAATTGGCCCTCCCTTGAGAAGCTGTAGCATAGGAAACAAAGCTGAAAGCCTTAGTTTTATCCAAGTAATATCGAAGCTGCCTGTGAATGTCCAAGGAATGTAGGAGTCTCTCACCTTTGTTCTGTGGATTGGGGAAGAAAGTGGGTAGATGGATGGTTTGATTTAAAGCTACGCTGGAAACCACCTTAGGCATGAAGGAAGGATTAGTTCGTAGAGCAACTCTGTCTTGATGAAAAATGAGGAAAGGTTCCACTGCCATAAGTGCCTGTAATTCTGAAACTCTCCTAGCAGAAGTTATTGCCAGGAGCAGGGCAGTCTTCCAAGATAGGAATTGAAGGTCTGCAGAAAAAGCTGGTTCAAAGGGAGGTAGTGTTAGTTTTTCCAGCACAAAGTTGAGGTCCCATGTTGGTGTAGGAGCTCTTCTAGGTGGTCTAATGTTTTTGGCCCCTCTGAGGAAAGCACAGTTTTGTACCTACCATAAATGTAGATGTCCGAGAGGTATGCATCTGCAGTCCTAACATATGGGTTGTCCTGCCTCAGGCAGCCCTTCGGTCGGCCGGATTCCAAAGTCTGGGTCTGGCCTCGGCTGATGTCGCACTTCACCCGACGTCATAGCTGCAGTGAATTGGGTATAAAGGCATCAGCCGACGCCATTTTCCTCAGTGTTTCTTGCCCCAGATGCCAGGTGCCCTCTAGGAAGGCTAAATATGGATAAATGCAAAAGATTCCAAATAGTAGAGAGCAAACAATATAAACATGTATGTACATATATACAAACAAATACACCATAATAGATTCCCCCAGCTAGCTACAAGATGGGCAAATACCCTAGGAGTACCACAGAGGGGAAGGAGGGTGGGTAATCCTGACTGCAGATGCATACCTCTCGGACATCTACATTTATGGTAGGTACAAAACTGTACTATGTCCTTCAAGGATGCATCTGCAGTCCTAACATATGGGTAGAATACCATAGCCAAACTGGGGGAGGAGGCACTAAGGTGATTATGGTGTAGTTAAGATCCCTTGCAAAACAGCAGTTGCAAAACCTGCTCGGGATCTGGAGTATAAAGGTAGATTATAATGCTTGGCAAATGTATGCACGGAGCTCCAAGTAGCAGCTTCTAAAATGTGTTTGGTAGGCACTCCTCGTAGGAAAGCTGTAGTAGTGGCTGTAGCCCTTGTGGAGTGAGGTCTGATGTTTTCTGGAGTTGCCTTTCCATGAAAAGAGTAACAAAATCTAATGCAATTTCCTATCCATTTTGAGATCGTCTGTTTTGAAATTGCTTTTCCTTCCATTCCTGTTGCATATGCTACCAGAAGCTGGTCAGTTTTTCTGTTGGTCTTGGTTCTGTCCAGATAGTAGCGCAATTGCCTGTGCACATCCAAGGTATGTAGTAATCTTTCCCCCGTTCTGTGGGTTGGGGAAGAATGCTGGTAGGTGGATTGCTTGGTTCAATGATACCCTGGAGACCACTTTTGGCATAAAAGTAGGGTTGGTTCTCAAGGACACTCTATCCTGATGGAAGATAAGGAAGGGCTGTACTGCCATTAATGCCTGTAATTCAAACCCTTCTTGCTGAAGTGATTGCAAGCAGGAAAGCAGTTTTCCAAGATAAGAACTGTAATTCTGCTGTTGCTGCTGGCTCGAAAGGGGAAGTGTTAACTTTTCCAGCACAAAGTTAAGGTCCCATGTAGGCAAAGGTGGCTTCCTTGGAGGCTTTACATTTTTAATTCCTCTCAGAAACTGCCCGAGTAGAGGATGAGAGAAGACTGGAGGATCCATGTTGTATTCTGCTGAAATTGCTGATGCATGAATCTTGATGGAGGAGTAAGACAGGCCATTGTGGAAAAGTTCTGCTAAGTATTCCAGGATGTTAGCTAAGTTTGCTAATGATACATTTTCTCCTTTTGCTGCACTCCAAATGAGGTATCTTTTCCATTTGGCTGAATAAGTCTTCCTTGTGGAGGGTCTGTGAGCCTCCAGGATAATGTCCTTAACCCTCTGAGATAAATCTGGGTTATTTTGTTTTATGTAATGTTCCAGGCAGCTAGCTGCAGTGTGCTCAAGTTTGGATGTAGGATCTTGTAGTTGTTCTGTGTTAGCAGTAAAGGAACTAGAGGTAGAGGCCATGCATGTGTCCGAGACATACTCCTCAGTAGCGGGTACCAATGCTGCCTCGGCCAGTCTGGAGCTATCAGGATGATCCTTGGGTGATGATCTTTGATCTTCAGTAGCACTTTGTGCATCAAAGGAAGAGGTGGGAATGCATACGCTGTCAGGTTTTCCCAACTGAAGGATAGGGAGTCCACCTTCCAAGCAAGAGGGTGGTATGTCCTTGTGCAGAATTTCCTCAATTGGTGGTTGTGTGGGGATGCGAACAGGTCTATTTCTGGTAGTCCCCATTTCTTTGTAATGGTTTTGAAGATGTCTGGATGCAGCATCCATTCGTGGGCATCCGTGGTAGTTCTGCTTAAAGTGTCTGCTAGTATATTTTCTTTTCCTGGCACAAATATTGCCTGGAGTTGAATGTTGAGGTTCAGGGCCACATTCCACAGGTCCATTGCCATCCGGCATAGAGGATATGAGTGTGTTCCTCCCTGTTTGTTGATATACCACATGACTGTGGTGTTGTCCGTCCTTATCAGCAAATGACCCTGTTGAAGAAAAGGTCTGAATGTCTGCAGTGCCTGTTTCACTGCCAGCATCTCTTTTAGATTTATGTGAAGGTTCAGCTGGTCTTGTGTCCATAGGCCTTGTATACACTTGTCCACCATGTGTGCCCCCCAGCCTAGGTCTGAGGCGTCCGTGGTGATAGTCTGGCTTGGGTGAGGTTTGTGGAAAGGCAGTCCTCTGTTCATCTGACAGGCCTGAGCCCACCACAGGAATTCTTGTTTCAGGCATGGGATTATTGGAATCTGGGCTTCTAGACTGTGCTTGTGTTGAGACCATACATTCCTTAGGTACCATTGCAACTTCCTCATATGCAGCCTGGTATGTGGTATCAATATTATGCAGGCTGCCATGTAACCCAGGGCTTGCAGGACTTTCCTTGCTGTAAGCTGGTTCTGTGTTGTTAATGCCATGAAATAGAGTGGTAGTTGCTTTTGCTTTTCTGCTGTGAGAAATGCCATCTGATTTGATGTGTCCAGTTCTGCACCCAAGAATGTTATCCTTTGGGATGGTACCAGCCTTGACTTTTTCATGTTGACTGTGTATCCCAGGGCTTGCAGTAGTTGTATAACCTTTTCCAAATCTTTTGTTAATTTGGTCTTGTTGTCCGCTTGTATTAGGCAGTCGTCCAGGTATGGGTAAATCTGAATTCCCTGAAGCCTGCAATGAGCAATTACTGATGCCAGGCATTTCGTGAATACTCTGGCGCAGTAGATAAGCCAAAGGGCAATGCTGAGAATTGATAATGCTCTGATCCTGCAAGAAATCTGAGGTATCTTCTGCAATCTGGTCGTATAGGGACGTGCAGGTATGCCTCCTTGAGATCTAGAGTCACCAGCCAAGACTCCTTGCTCAGCATGGGAAGAAGTTGCTGTAGGGTCAGCATTTTGAATTTTGGAACAATGAGATATGTGTTCAGAGCGGACAGGTCGAGAATAGGTCTCCATTGGTTTTCTTTTCTTGGTACCAGGAAAAGTCTGGAGTAAAATCCTTGCCCTTGTTCCATGGGAGGTACCTTTTCTATAGCTCTCATCCTTAGTAGGTGGTTGATTTGTTCTAGAGCGTTTGTTTTTTGGTTTGGTATTCCTCTCTTTTTTGGTAGAGTGTGGAAGTGAAACCTGTAGCCTTTGTCTATGGTCTGTAAAATCCATTTGGCTCCTGTAATGTAATGCCAGTTTACGGAAAATAAGGCTAGCTTTCCGCCTAAGGGTGCTTCCAGTTGTTTCCTGGTAGGCGGTATCAGAGCCAAGTCATTGTGTCTGTCATGTGGAAGTGGTCGTAGCTGGATCTGTGGCAGTACTTCTCTGGTTGTTAGGCTGCCACTGACGTCCCCTGTAGGCACCTCTGGATTGACCTCTGCCTCTTGGGCGCCTATTTCTGCCTCTCTGTGCTCTGGAGGTGTCTGGAAAGGACCAATTCTTCGAAGGCCAATTTCTACTAAACCTTGGAGGCTGGACCTGTAAGAAATCCTTGACTGGACAGATTTTGCTTTTTCTTCCACCTTCTTTAGCACTTGCTGTGCAGGGGAACCAAACAAACTTTGTTTCTCCATGGGAGCATCTAGGAGTTTTGACTTTACATGGTCTGGTAAGGATTGTTCTTTTAACCATGCATGCCTTCTAATCACTGTTCCAGTCATAGCTGATCTAAAGGAAGCCTCCAGTGCATCATAGCCACATTTTAAGGAATGATTACTGACCTGTTGAGTGTTATGTACCAAATCCTGAAGGGACTTACGGTCTATAGGTTCAGGAGAGGACAGTTTTTTTATTTAGCTGGTCTAACAAAAATTCCTGATACTGAATCATGTGGAACTGACAGTTTAAGGCCCTAGCCGAAAGAGTAGCAGAAGTATAAACTTTTTTTACCCCATCTCTCTAATGCTCTAGATCATGAGTGTCCAACCCGCGGCCCGCGGGCCGCATGCGGCCCCCAGAGCTCTTCCATGCGGCCCGCGACCCTTAAATTGAAATTTAAATTTTTTTCCGTGTGTTTTCACGTCCGCGTCCCTCAGCTCTTCTGCGCATGCGCAAAATTACTTTTTTCACGTTTTTTTTCTTGCCAGCGTCTTTCAGCTGGTATGCGCATGCGCCAAAACACCGTTCGGTCATTTTTTTTCGTTTGCGGTGAGATCGCGGTGAAGAAGTTGGATTTATTTACCTGACTACATTCAACATCTATTATTTTACAGCAGTAAAAGGTAAGCTAAGCTATAGTGGTCAGACTTGTTCTGGGGTTGTATTCTGTACAAGTTTAGATGATCAACTAGTTTCTTTCTGAATTTTGTAATTTGTTGTACCTGTTTTGTTAAGGGGTTTGGGGGTAATGATAGTAGGGTACGTCTTCTTAAGAAACGACAGGTCCGTAACAATAATGTGTCCCTTGCTTGGTAATTGTTTGTTTTTTTCTGTGTTGGTCTGATCTGGTGCTTGTTTCTAGTTATACTTGTTATTCTCATTGCGTCCTTTTATTGTAGTTCATTGCTTTTGAATTGTAGTGTACTTGTTTGCGTTGGTGGTTTGCTTGTAATACGAATCTCGCTATTTGTTACTGTAAGTGTATATTTATTATGCTTAGGGATTCTTGTGAAGAAATAAGGGTTTATTACCATAAGTCATTTTTTGAGACAGTGAACTCCTGCGCATAGAGTCATTGAGGACATTTGAATTGGTGAGAATAAGTATGCCAAAAATGTACTCTGTACAAATGTAGTCTGTTTTAGGATTGACTACCTGCTTTCCTACTTAGTAAGCTTCATATGGAAGTTAACCAGCCGTCAGGTTTTGCCCGTCTCGCAATAAATGCATTCTAGATTTAATCTTTTCTTCAGAAGTAAGCATTTATTTTTTGTTTAACATTTATTTGCAGAGAGGTAGTAGTAACACAGTCTGGGTTAGTATATCGCAGTAAAAAAGAAAAAAATAAAGCTATGTGCAGTCTAATGTATGAATACATATCAGTGAAATTTTTAGAGATGTATACAAACTTTACATGTCACCAATTGGAAAGAAATGTACAAATAAGATGGCTACAAGAGCAAGTAATGCATCTAGTGACAAAGTCAAATATATTCCAAGATACTTGTTTGGATAATAATGGCGCAACTTATTTGGAAAATTGATAGAGTAAGCAGATTCAAGTTACTGTACATGTTCTGATATAAGAAATAAGTTGCTGTTTTATTTATTGAAAGTAATTAAAAAAAAAGCCATAATAGAATGGCGAACTGGACAATTGGGGATTCACTTTCATTCAAAACTTACAAAGTAAAGAATATTTTTAAAGTTACAATAGTGCTGTAGATCACATTCAGTGTTTGCACATACCACTATAATGCAGAATAATGGATTTGCACAGAGAAGTATAGTATTTAATAATGGGTGGATAATTAACACTTTCCATGTGACAGATTCCAGGCATTTACATTAACATGCGGTACTTGGTAAATGTGGCAGGAGTTCAGAGGTGATGTAGAGTGATGGTAAGATGAATCAGTGAATTTTGGATGGAGTGGATTCAGTGACTGACAGGAATGTTTGAGTTCATCAGTGACCTTAAAGGGATATTCCCAGAGATTTTTTTGTTTTGATTCTGGTGTTTGTTTCCATTTCATTCTGGGTTTCTGAGCATGTCCTAGCTTTCGCTTTGTGGGTTGGGGTGAGTGCAGGAAATTTCAATTATTTTAGTCAAATTCCATCTCAAATTGCAGTTGTACTCACTACAGCTGTCACAGAGTCATTCATAGGATCATATGAGGTTACTAGGCTGTTGGCCCTGAGGCCCTTATAAGCCTAGCCAAGAGTTTGGCCCATGTTTAGACAAGTCAGCACCCAATGCCCCTGTCCAGCAAGGACATTTCCCATCCAGTTATCCAGGTTGTGCTTAAAAAGGGGTAAAGAGGTACTCTGCTTGATGTGGAGAGTGAGACTATTCCATAGATGAGGGAGTCACTGGGACACAAATCTGTCCTGCCAACAAGTCTTGTTGATGTCACAGACCAGGTTGAGGCCGTGCATGTGGGTTACTTGAGTGGGCGTGACCTGCGGATATGCAGCAGTCTCATCAAGGTAGGGTCCATGATTGCCTTGTATGCCAAACAGAGGTCACCTCTGAGGAGTCTGTATGAAACTGAGCAGAGGAATAGGGCTTTTAGCCTATCTGTGCATAGTAGATGTTTGAGGCCCTGGATTCTCCTGGTGAGGAACCTCTGTGGTCTCTCTAGCTGCTGCATGTGCTGCAGTGCGTGCGAAGGTGCCTTGTACTCAATAATGGGCCTTATAAGGGAAGAATACAGGGATGTTATGTTCTCCTTGTCCCTGGATGAGATACCTAACTTATGAGGTGGACCATGTAGGAGGCTTTCCGTCCACAGAAGCAACATGGTGGTCAGAAGTCAGGCTGCTATCAACTTGGGTGCCCAAATCCCTCACGACTGATTGACTGCTTAGGTCTAGGTCTAGGGCGTTATTAATGTGATAATTTGTGGGGATGTCACTCTCCCAAAGGGATGATGATGCATTTTTTGGTATTCATCTTGAGGCCATGTTTCTGGCACCAGTAATTTGTCTGAGTGAGACCCTCTTGGAGATGTCCACATTACTAGGGGAATTGATGACTGCACCAGCTTGCAGTCATCTGCAGACTCGTCAGCCATAGCCCACTGGTTTTGGCCTGCACCTCAGAAGTATATCCCAAATAACAGGCCCCAAGACTGAACCCTGGGGCTGCTGTTCGGGTCTACTGCTTGAGGTGGCTTCCCTTATCTTGACTATGTGGATTCTATCAGTGAGCCAGTTTGCTACCCATTTGGTAACATATGGATTGATGCCTAGTTGAGAGAGTATCCATTATGCCTGAGTGGGGAATATTCATTAGTTTTGCCTATGTTTTTTATCTGCAGAGAAAAGTAGCCTTTTAGGATTTTTATGACTTCACTTGCTATTACAATCTGTGATAGTTATACATACTAATTCTGAGATTGCTTTACTACACAGTAAGGGAAATATGTCAGTAGACTGCTAAGATTTAGTATGACTTCGCTAAACTGCACTCTCTTGAGTCAGAGTCCAGTGGCCTTCTAGCTTCAAGAATAAGATGGTAACACATGTAGTAATTGGCAGCTGCAGATAAAAAACATAGGCAAAACTAATGAATATTCCCCACTCAGGCATAATGGATACTCTCTCAACTAGGCATCAATCCATATGTTACCAAATGGGTAGCAAACTGGCTCACTGATAGAATCCACATAGTCAAGATAAGGGAAGCCACCTCAAGCAGTAGACCCAGAACGGCAGCGCACTTCAGGGTTCAGTCTTGGGCCTGTTATTTGGGATATACTTCTGAGGTGCAGGCGAAAACCAGTGGGCTATGGCTGTCGAAGTCGGCAGATGACTGCAAGCTGGTGCAGTCATCAATTCCCTAGTAATGTGGACATCTCCAAGAGGGTCTCACTCAGACAAATTACTGGTGCCAAACATGGCCTCAAGATGAATACCAAAATGCATCATCATCCCCTTTGGGGAGAGTGACATCCCACAAATTATCACATTAATAACGTCTAGACCTAGACCTAAGCAGTCAATCAGTCGTGAGGATTTGGGCAAGTTGATAGCAGCCTGACTCTGACCACCATGTTGCTTCTGTGGTAGGAAAGCCTCCTACATGGTCCACCTCATAAGTTAGGTATCTCATCCAGGGACAAGGAGAACATAACATCCCTGTATTCTTCCTTATAAGGCCCATTATTGAGTACAAGGCACCTTCGCACGTGCTTGCAAAGCACATGCAGCAGCTAGAGAGACCACAGAGGTTCCTCACCAGGAGAATCAGGGCCTCAAACATCTACTATGCACAGATAGGCTAAAAGCCCTATTCCTCTGCTCAGTTTCATACAGACTCCTCAGAGGTGACCTCTGTTTGGCATACAAGGCAATCATGGACCCTACCTTGATGAGACTGCTGCATATCCAGGTCACGTTCCTCAAGTAACCCACATGCACGGCCTCAACCTGGTCTGTGACATCAACAAGACTTGTTGGCAGGACAGATTTGTGTCCCAGTGACTCCCTCATCTATGGAATAGTCTCACTCTCCACATCAAGCAGAGTACCTCTTTACCCCTTTTAAGCACAACCTGGATAACTGGATGGAAATGTCCTTGCTGGACAGGGGCATTGGGTGCTGACTTGTCTAAACATGGGCCAAACTCTTGGCTAGGCTTATAAGGGCCTCAGGGCCAACAGCCTAGTAACCTCATATGATCCTATGAATGACTCTGTGACAGCTGTAGTGAGTACAACTGCAATTTGAGATGGAATTTGACTAAAATAATTGAAATTTCCTGCACTCACCCCAACCCACAAAGTGAAAGCTAGGACATGCTCAGAAACCCAGAATGAAATGGAAACAAACACCAGAATCAAAACAAAAAAATCTCTGGGAATATCCCTTTAAGGTCACTGATGAACTCAAACATTCCTGTCAGTCACTGAAACCACTCCATCCAAAATTCACTGATTCATCTTACCATCACTCTACATCACCTCTGAACTCCTGCCACATTTACCAAGTACCGCATGTTAATGTAAATGCCTGGAATCTGTGACATGGAAAGTGTTAATTATCCACCCATTATTAAATACTATACTTCTCTGTGCAAATCCATTATTCTGCATTATAGTGGTATGTGCAAACACTGAATGTGATCTACAGCACTATTGTAACTTTAAAAATATTCTTTACTTTGTAAGTTGTGAATGAAAGTGAATCAATTGTCCAGTTCGCCATTCTATTATGGCTTTTTTAATTACTTTCAATAAATAAAACAGCAACTTATTTCTTATATCAGAACATGTACAGTAACTTGAATCTGCTTACTCTATCAATTTTCCAAATAAGTTGCGCCATTATTATCCAAACAAGTATCTTGGAATATATTTGACTTTGTCACTAGATGCATTACTTGCTCTTGTAGCCATCTTATTTGTACATTTCTTTCCAATTGGTGACATGTAAAGTTTGTATACATCTCTAAAATTTCACTGATATGTATTCATACATTAGACTGCACATAGCTTTATTTTTTCTTTTTACTGCGATATACTAACCCAGACTGTGTTACTACTACCTCTGCAAATAAATGTTAAACAAAAATAAATGCTTACTTCTGAAGAAAAGATTAAATCTAGAATGCATTTATTGCGAGGCAAAACCTGACGGCTGGTTAACTTCCATATGAAGCTTACTAAGTAGGAAAGCAGGTAGTCAATCCTAAAACAGACTACATTTGTACAGAGTACATTTTGGCATACTTATTCTCACCAATTCAAATGTCCTCAATGACTCTATGCAGGAGTTCACTGTCTCAAAATGACTTATGGTAATAAACCCTTATTTCTTCACAAGAATCCCTAAGCATAATAATATACACTTACAGTAACAAATAGCGAGATTCAGACACAAGCAAACCACCAACGCAAACAAGTACACTACAATTCAAAAGCAATGAACTACAATAAAAGGGCAATGAGAATAACAAGTATAACTAGAAACAAGCACCAGATCAGACCAACACAGAAAAAAACAAACAATTACCAAGCAAGGGACACATTATTGTTACGGACCTGTCGTTTCTTAAGAAGACGCACCCTACTATCATTACCCCAAACCCCTTAACAAAACAGGTACAACAAATTACAAAATTCAGAAAGAAACTAGTTGATCATCTAAACTTGTACAGAATACAACCCCAGAACAAGTCTGACCACTATAGCTTAGCTTACCTTTTACTGCTGTAAAATAATAGATGTTGAATGTAGTCAGGTAAATAAATCCAACTTCTTCACATGATCTCACCACAAACGAAAAAAAATGACCGAACGGTGTTTTGGCGCATGCGCATACCAGCTGAAAGACGCTGGCAAGAAAAAAAACGTGAAAAAAGTAATTTTGCGCATGCGCAGAAGAGCTGAGGGACGCGGACGTGAAAACACACGGAAAAAAATTTAAATTTCAATTTAAGGGTCGCGGGCCGCATGGAAGAGCTCTGGGGGCCGCATGCGGCCCGCGGGTTGGACACTCATGCTCTAGATTCTCTTTCAGAGGGGAGGGGGTTTCTGGCAGAGGCAGCTGCTACAGCTTTGGGGCCCTGTGAAATGGTTTCAGGATCTGCAATAGGAGCCTTATACAAGTGTAAGTGAGTGTCCGGGACCCTGTAATATCTATCGGGCTTGGCAGGGGCCGGGGGAAGAGAGTCAGGGGCAGTACAAGCATCATTATATGCATCATCAACAACTGTTAGTACTGGAGGAATGGCTAAAGGCCTATGCTGTGGTAAATGTAAAAAGGTCCTTAGTCTTTTTCTTGAATCTGAAAAATCCTGGCCCTGCCATTGAAAATGCTCTCTCATAGCATGTAAGGTTTCCCCAAACGAAAATTCCTCAGGAGGAGAGGCAGAAGGAATGGAGTCTTCTGCATCAGAATCCTCATAAGGGGAATATGGGCCTTCTGGAGGTTCTGAGTTTTCTGAATCATCCGAGGAATAGTCTGTAGAAACTGGATCGGGGGGCTCTGCTCTAGGCCTCTTCTCTGGAGGGGGTTGAGAGGCCCTGTCAGGGTGAGGTTGGGATCCCCTGATCAAAGAAATGAGATCCTCAGCCAGGCTGAGCATTTGGGAACTAGAGGTAGGCCTGTGTGAGGGGGTTTTAGCAGGCAAGGCCTTAGAAGATTTAGCTGCTTTAGCCCTAGCAAAAGCCTTGATAGACATAGATGCAGGGGGCCTAGCAGCTCCACGTGCAGGAGTAGATATGTCTAAAGGAATAGTATCTGATAAATCCTGGGTACCTGCAACAGCAGTGGAAATTTCAGTAGCAGATTCAGCCATGCTGTGTGAGGCCTCGGCTATAGGAGGCATGCTTTCGGCCGAAGGAAGAACCGTGGACTCGGTTTCAGCCGAAACCGAGACACTCGCGGTTGGCTTAACCGTGGTTTCGGCCGAAACCGCGGACGCGATGTCGGTCCTTTTCCTTACGCTTTTTAACTAATTGAGAAGTCGGAGTCTCCGACGGCATTTTGTAAGCAAAAGCGGGACCAAAAAACTCCTCTGCAAACTCCGACCGATGTCTAAGTGTTCGTCGGTTGAAGGAAGCACAGGCTAGACAAGCTGCTACGTCGTGGTCTGGGCCTAAGCAAGGAAGGCAGTAAGAGTGGAAATCCTTATGAGGTATTTGTTTCCCACAAGTTAAACAGTTATTTACTTTTTCTGACATCGGCTGAGGCAAGAAAGAGTCCCCAACGGGGTACTTAGCTTTTTAGAAGTCTTCGGTAGTAGTAATCTCTGGATCTGACCGACCGGCACTTGCGAACAGCTTCTGCTTCGGGCACCGCGCGGCAAGAAAGACTGAGGAAAATGGCGTCGGCTGATGCCTTTATACCCAATTCACTGCAGCTATGACGTCGGGTGAAGTGCGACATCAGCCGAGGCCAGACCCAGACTTTGGAATCCGGCCGACTGAAGGGCTGCCTGAGGCAGGACAACCCATATGTTAGGACTGCAGATGCATCCTTGAAGGACATCTGCCTTAGGAGTGGATTTGAAAATAAATGTGGATTTGTGTCGTAGTGAGCCGAAATAGCTGAAGCATGGATTTTAATTGAGGAGAAGGAAAGTCCTTTATGCAGCATCTCAGCTAAATACTGCAAAATGTGAGGCATATGAGGCTGAGTTGTGTCTTGGCCTTTAGCTTGGTTCCAAGCAGAAAACCTTTTCCATTTGTCCGAGTAAGCCTTCCTGGTGCTTGGCCTCCTGGCTTCTAGAATAACATCCAGTACTGCTTGTGAAAGAGGGGCTGGATGGCTGCTTAATTGATTTGCCATGCTGCCAGGTTTAAGGTTTTGATCTGGCTGTGCAGAATCTGCTTGTCTTGCTGAGTGAGCAAATGAGGTATTTGAGGCAATATCCATGATGGGCTGTGAGCCATATTCTTCAATAGTGGGTACCAGTGCTGGCGTGGCCAGTCTGGGGCAATGAGAATCATTCGAGGTTTCTCCTTTTTGACCTTCAAAAGAACCTTTGTGAGAAGAGGTAATGGAGGAAAGGCATATGCTGTCAGGTTTTTCCAACTGAAGGAGAGAGCATCCACTTTCCAAGCTTGTTGGTGGAATGTCCTTGTACAAAATTTTGTCAGCTGGTAGTTTTGAGGACTGGCAAACAGGTCTATATTTGGTAGGCCCCATCTTTGAGTTATCATTGCAAATATTTGAGGGTCTAGTTTCCACTCGTGGGGATCTTTGATGTTTCTGCTTAGGTCGTCTGCCAATGTGTTTTTCTGTCCTGGCAGGAAGTGAGCTTGTAACTGGACTTGGTAGGTCAGAGCTCTGTTCCATAAGATTATTGCTTGCCTGCAAAGAGGATAGGAATGTGTGCCCCCTTGTTTGTTTATGTACCACATTACTGTGGTGTTGTCAGTCTTTATTGCCAGTTGTCCAGGCTGTAGTAGATCCTTGAAGGCGGTCAGAGCTTTCTGTACAGCTAGCATCTCTTTTTGGTTTATGTGCAGTTTTCTTTGTTCTGCAGTCCATAGGCATTGAATGCATTGCCCTGCCATGCGAGCCCCCCAGGCATAGTCTGAAGCATCTGTTGTGATAGTTTGCCTGGGTGGGGGCAAGGTGAAAGGCTGACCCTTGTTGAGGTGACATGCCTGTGCCCACCATAGAAATTCCTGTTGAAGGCAGGGCAGGAGAGATATCACTGTGTCCAAGCTGTGGCTGTGTTGGGACCATACGCTTTTTAGGTACCATTGTAATTTCCTCATATGCAGTTTTGCAAATGGTATTATCAGAATGCAAGATGCCATGAAGCCCAAAGCCTGCAGAATTTTTCTTGCATTTAATTGGGTCTTTGTTGCCATTGTCTTGAAATATTGAGTCAGTTGTAATTGCTTGTCTAGTGTAAGATAAGCCTTCTGGGCCGTTGTGTCCAAGCTGGCACCCAGGAATGTCATTGTTTGAGAGGGTACTAGTTTTGACTTCTTTTCATTTACTGTGTACCCCAGACAATTTAGTAGATGCTTCACAAAAGCCAGATGTTGTATGAGAATGTCTTTTCTTTCTGCTTGGATGAGGCAGTCGTCCAGGTATGGATATATTTGCATTCCTCTTTGTCTGCAGTATGCAATGACTGGTGCCAGGCATTTTGTGAATACTCTCGGCGCAGTGGATAAGCCAAAGGGCAGTGCAGAGAATTGATAATGGGTTGAGCCTGCAAAGAAACGGAGGTATCTTCTGCAACTTTTGTCTGATAGGGACATGCAGCTATGCCTCCTTGAGATCTAACGTTACCAGCCATGCTTCCTTGCTCAACATGGGAAGTAGCTGCTGTAGTGTTAGCATCTTGAATTTGGGAACTTGTAAGTGTTTAGAATTGAAAGGTCCAGAATTGGTCTCCAAGCATTTTCTTTCCTGGGTACTAGGAAGAGTCTTGAGTAAAATCCTTGGCCTTGCTCTTGAGTTGGTACCCTTTGAATGGCTCTCATGGCCATGAGAGATGAAATTTGTTTTTGAGCCTATGCCCTTTGATTTTGTGGCAGGTTCGGCATTCCTCTTTTTATTGGTAAGGTGTAAGTGGAATCTGTATCCTCGTAAAATTATGTCCAGGACCCATTTGTCCTTTGTGACCATGTGCCAGTTGTCTACAAATAATGCTAGTTTACCCCCCAGGGGGGCTGACAAAAGAGCTTTGTTTGGCCAGCTGAGGTGCAAGTCATTGAATTTGCCTTCTGGTGGCTTGAGACCCGTCTTCTCCTCCCTTCTGGGTTGGAATGGTCCATTGGCGAGGTTTATACTGAGCTTGTGGTTGTCCTCTGCCCCTTGGGCACCTGTATTTACCCCTCTGAGGCCTGTCAGTAGCTGGAAAGGACCACTTTTTGGTTGGCCAGTTTCGGCTGAAGTGAAGGGGTTGTACCTGTAGGAAATCTTTGACTGTCTGCATTGATTTTGCCTTATCTTCCATTTTCTTTAAAACTTCTTCTGCTTTAACACCAAAAAGAACATCCTGCTGCAAGGGAGCATCTAGTAGTTTTGCTTTAACATGTTCAGGCAGACTTTGTTCCTTTAACCAGGCATGCCTACGTATAACTGATCCAGCGACAGCTGCTCTGCAGGAGGCCTCCAAAGAGTCAAACCCACATTGTAAGGTATGTTTGCCCACCTGCTCGGTGGCGTGCAACAAATCCTGTACTTCTTTCAATTCAGATTGTTGAGGAAGGGTTGTTATCTTTTGTTTTAACTGAGAGATCAGAAATTGCTGATACTTAAGCATATGAAATTGACAGTTTAGAGCTCTCATAGCTAAAGTGGCTGAAGTGTAAACCTTTTTCCCCCATCTGTCTAATGCTCTTGAATCCCTTTCAGAAGGTACTGGATTTTTAGCCATGGAAGCCTTAGCCCCCTTGGGACCCTGGGAGATAGTCTCTGGGTCAGCTACTGGGCTTTTGTAAAGGAATTTATGGGAATCAGGTACTCTGTAGTGTCTGTCAGGCTTGGCCGGGGCAGGAGGCAGAGAGTCAGGGTTGAAACTGGATTCTAAATAAACATCATCCACAATGTCCAAAACAGGAGGGATGGCTAGAGGTCTGTGTTGGGGGAGTAAAAGAAACTCTCTGAGCCTTTTCTTGGAATCAGAGTAATCCTGACCTTTCCAGTGGAAATGTTCCCTCATAGTGTGTAAAGTTTCCCCAAAAGAGTAATCTTCTGGAGGGGAAGCTGAGGGAATAGAGTCCTCAGCATCAGAATCTTCATAAGGAGAGAAGGAATAGTCTTGGTCTTCAGAGGAATCCAAAGAAATGGACAGTTGTTCAGAGGAAGCAGATTCTTCCTCTTGTCTGGGCCTTTTGTCAGGAAAAGGCTGGGAACCCCTGATAAGAGAAATCAGATCTTCAGCCATCTTGAGCATCTTTTTCTTAGGCATAGGGCCTTGAACAGGAGACTGAAGTGAAGCCTTTTTCGATTTGGAAGGAGTCTTCGATTTTGAAAACGTTTTGACTGTAAGAGTAGTCGGTCTGAAAACGCCTTCAGAAGGCGAAGGTGTTTCAGAAGTACCGGCGTCCTTGGAAGGTAAGTCGTCGGTAGGGCCTGAAGTAAAAGGCTGTGTCGGCCTAGTACATTCCGTCAAAATATCCATAGCGGTCTCGGGTTCCTCAACTGCGGTAGTCAGAGGCTGCGTCGGAGCCTCATTGATAACCGGAGAACCGGAGACCGGATCAACCGAGGCCTCGGAATCGGGCTTAGGCTTGGGCTGTCTATCCTTTTCCCTGCACTTTTTGTGCACGCCGGTAGTCGGTAGCTCCGACGGCATGTTATATTTAAATTTTCTGCCAGTCGTGCGAAATCAAATCATCTTTTAATAGTACGTTTATTAAATCTAGTACAAAAACGACAAGTGACGTCGTGATCAGGGCCTAGGCAGGGTATACAATAAGAATGAAAATCCTTATGAGGTATTTGCTTCCCACAAGAAATACAATTGTTAACTTTTTCTGACATCGGTCTGAGGCAAGAAAAGTTTCCCCAATGGGGTACTTAGCTTTATAGAAGACTTCGGTTTGAAATTCGAATTCGAAAATCTCAGGAGTCAGCCGACCGGCACTTGCGAACTGCTTCTGCTTCGGGCACCGCGCGGCAAGAAAGACTGGAGAAAATGGCGTTGGTTGCTACATATGTACCCCTGGCGCACTGACGTCAGGGATGAGGCGACAGCAACTGACGTCGGACCAAGACTTTGGAAATCCGGCCGACTACGGGACCGCCTGACGACAGGATAACCCAAGTGTGATGACTGCAGCAGGGTAACACGATGAACATCAATCACGCTACACACACACACTCACGGAAGGATAGACAGGAAAAGGAAAGGTTCTACCAAGAACGGTGGAAAGAACTACGAAACGCGAGAGAGAGAGAGAGAGAGAGGAGGAAAACTACCACCGATGGCAGGGAAAGGAATATCAATGGGTATAGAAAGTACAAATACCAGCAATATTAGGGAAAGAATACCAACAGGTATAGATACACACTCGCAAGTGAAAAAAGTGGGTAGAAAAGGGAAAAATATTAAAGTTTTATAACAAAGAGAGGTAGAAAGACTAATACATTTTAAATATGACTTAGCTGCAAGAAGAGAGTTGGCTGATGTGTCTTGTTATAAGAGCAGCAAACAAGATTGGAGATGAATTGGAGAGTGCCACTGTGGGTAGAGTATTAGCTTGAAAGATTTTTGGCTGGTGTAAGCTGTATAACAACCGGTTCTGAGGATCAGAATCCAATACTCAAGAGTCAAAAATAGATGAAGACTGACATCAGATAAACTGTATCTTTATCTACATCTTCCTGTTCAGATTCAAAAAATAGGAATATCTTCTTTTACCACAAATGACTTTCCAAGGAGGAGCAACAGCCTGAATTAAACTGCGTCACACCCAGTAAACTACTCGTATCCAAATAAATTTGAGGAGCCGTAGATACATGCTTGGTTTTCAGTTACTTTTTGACAGGAAAAATGGGGCCAACCGTGTTATTACTTGCAGCAGCTACTTTCCCATGGATGGGCACAGCATTCTGACACAACGGGGAAACCTTCCCTGCTCCCTCTCCTAGGACTGACAAGAGTGGTTCTCCCAGCCATAGAGGGCATAGCAAACCTTTGGTCCACAGTGGCTGTAGGTGTTATACCAGAGGGATCCGTGTTAAAAGACGAGTGCCGTCACCCAACTGCAGTTGAGGCAAACCGCCAGCTTAGTGTGGTGGCAAAGGCTGTTTGCTTAACTTTTTCTTTTTGTGGATGGTAGAAGAACCAACAGTGGGACCAGTGTACTGTTCCATGGTCGAGCCAAAAATGGTGCCTCTTTCCCAGGGAAGACTGCAGCAATTGCTGGTGAAACTACCAGTCCACAATTTTTTTTTTTGACAGACAAAAAACACAGTAAAAAGCACTTGACAACACTGTCAGCCCCACAAACAAAAAACAACCCATTTCGCCACAGAAAATAAGATTTCAGTTAGTTTACACTACTTTTAACTGACAGAAAAATAAACAAATGCTCCATTTAAAAGCATGTAACAGTCTCAAGACATTCTGTTAAAACATAATACTCTAAGCTTTAAAATAACTTTCCTGAAGAGGAAAGTAATAAAACTTCAATAAAAATGAAGAAATTGGAATTTTTTTCTCCAAAGGAAACTTATCTGCCCAAGGAAAGCACAAGTTAACTGTCAGTCTTCAAAAGCCTCAGAGATGTGCATTCTTCGGTGACAGCAAAGCTCTAAAGGGCTTCGCTCCCAGAATTGTCTTTAGTCAGGTCAGCTTGAGCTGCTTGATAGTTTAGGCATGTGGAAGGAGCCCTGAAGCTTTGGAAGCTGGCTGGCTGTTGTATCTTTGGCTGGATATAATCAATATAGCTAAGACTACTGCAGCACTAATCAATATGATGAACATCCAAAGTTATGGCTGCCACCATCAAGCTGAGAGATGCAAATCAACCTTGCAGGTGGCTTTTGACAGGAAAGAACTTATCACCTTGTTTGTGGAGTGTGGCAATCTTGGATTCAGGAATAATGGCTAACTAAGTTCATATTCAAGTGAGCTTCTATGAATACTACAGTTTGGACAGGATGAAGAATGGGCTTGACTGTGATCATGATTATACTTAAATGTGCGCCATTTGTCCCAGTATGGGAACACTCAACCCCTCCCCCCCGCATTCCGAGATGAGTTGCAATGACTGCTACACACTGGATGGACAGCCTGAGGGCTGGAGTCAGACCAAAGGTCAGTGCTCTGACTCAGAAATGAATGGCTCCCAGCTGGAAGTGAAGAAACTTTCTGGAGCATCTGTCTATTTTTATATGGTAGTATGTATCCTGAAGGTCTGTCAAGCACATCCAATTGTCCTTTCTCAGCAATGACTAACTGGACTGTACCATGCCCATCTGGAATTTCATTTGTTTCACATGCTTGTTCAGATGACTGAGGGCTAAGATGGGCCTGAGATCCCAGTTTTTCTTAGGCACTAAACAGAACCTTAACTGAATTGTGGACCCTTGCTTGTATGGTGGGACCTCCTGGACGACTTGTCTAGCAGCTGTTTCAAGTACTGCCACTTATTTTTGGAAGGTGGAACACTGGGAAGTTTTCTTGAGGTGGGGGGGGGGTAAGAAAGAAGGGATGGAATAACTTCTGGTTATAATGCTCTACACCCAAAAAACTTTTAATTTAAACACCTTTATTAAATTATCACTTACCAGTCCAACATTACATAAATTGTTGAATACCTGCCTTCTCTTAAACCTCACTCCTCCTCCTCCTGAAAGTACAGTTGTGTACACTTACCATAAATGTAGATGTTAGAGTGTATTCACTGTTGCAGTCATCACATTTGGGTTATCCCTGCCAGGGTATCCCCTCGGCCGGCCCGAATACCAGAGGCTTCGTAATTTCTGTGTCGGTTGCTGTCGCTTCAGGACTGACGTCAGGTCGTCAGTTGTATAAAGGCAGCCAATGCCATTACATCCATTTTTCTTGCCCTAACTGTCAGGAGACCCCAAGTGGGAGCCCGATTCTAGTGGAAGAACCCCACCAGTAGAAAGTAAATAGAAAAATGTCCCTTGTAAAGAGAGAGAAGAAAGAAAAGGGGGATGGAGGGAGGGAAGCCAGGACTGCAACAGTGAATACACTTGAACATCTACATTTATGATAAGTGTACACAACTGTATTATGTTCTTTGTGTTTCACTGTTGCAGTCAACACATTTGGGTTGATTCCCAAAGCTGAGGAAAAGGGTGGAGGCAGTCAAGGAGACTAGGGGCTGGCTAGGATGCCCTGCAAGACTGCAGTGGCAAACCCTGCCCTGGATTTGGACAGGATAGGCAGGTGGTAATGTTTGGTGAAAGTGTGAACAGATGTCCAGGTGGCAGCCTCCAGGATGTCCCTGGTGGGGACTCCTCTGAGGAATACTGCAAAGGTGGAGGCTGCTCTTGTGGAGCGAGTCCTTACCCCCTTAGTGGGAGGCTTTCCGTGTTGCTTGTAACAGAAATGGATGCAGAGTGCTACCCATTTTGAAAATGTTTGTTTGGAGATGGCTTTGCCCTCTGCCCCTGCAGCAAAGCTAACCAGCAACTGATCAGACTTTCTGAAGGATTTAGTCCTGTCTAGATAGAATCTGAGCTGCCTGTGCATATCTTGAGAGTGCAGCATCCCCTCCCCCTTGTTCTGCAGGCTAGGGAAAAAGGTGGGCAAATTAACTGATTGGTTGAGAGCTACACTGGACACCACTTTGGGCATGAAGGATGGGTTAGTTCTGAGGGAAACCCTGTCAGCATGGAAGATGATGAAGGGCTTCACAGTCATGAGCGCTTGTAGCTCGAGACCCTACTGGCTGAAGTGATGGCCAGAAGGAAAGCTGTCTTCCAGGAGAGAAATTTTAACTTTGTTGAAGATGCTGGTTCAAAGGGGGGTAGGGTGAGCTTTTCCAACACAAAGTTAAGGTCCCAAGCTGGGGTAGGTGCTCTTCTGGGCGGCCTCAAGTTGCTAGCTCCTCTTAGGAATTGTTTGATCAGAGGGTGTGAGAAAAGGGGCTGCTCAGTGGGGAAATGAGCAGACATAGCAGAGACATGAGTTTTAATACAGAAAAAAAAGAGAGACCATTGTGTAACAGGTCAGCTAAGTAATCCAGGATGAGAGGGAGGGAGGGCCGTATCAACTCCCTTAGCCTGAATTCAGGTGCAGAACCTTTTCCATTTGTCAGCATAAAACTTTCTAGTGCTAGGGCGTTTGGCCTCATGTATAACATCTAGGACCTGTTTACTGAGGTTGGCAGCTTGATCGGTGCTTAGGGAATAAGCCAAGCTGCCAAACTGAGGGTCTGCAGTTGGGGGATGCATGAATTCTCCTTCCCTATGGATAAGGAGGGTTGGGGTCTGAGTGAGATGCCATGGTGGCAGTGGGGACAGGCTGCGCAGCAGTGGGTACCAGTGCCGGCAAGGCCAGTCTGGAGCAATAAGAATTGTCCTTGTTTTTTCCTCCCTTCTTTTGAGCATTGCCCTGGGGATTAGAGGTAGTGGAAGAAAGGCATAGATTGATAGATTGACCCAGGGGAAGGAGAAGGCATCCACTTTCCAAGCCATGCAGTGATGCTCCCTGGTGCAGAACTTGCTGAGCTGATGGTTGGAGTGGGAGGCAAAGAGGTCGACCTTCGGGGTGCCCCATTTCTGAGTCAAACTGCCACTCATGTGGGTCTAGATTTCTGCTTAAGTTGTCTGCCATAGTTTAGAGAACCTGGTAGGAATTGTGCTAACAGGTGGAGTTGCATGGCAGAGGCTGTGTCCAAAGGGTCATGGCCAGCCTGCATAGAGGGTAGGAATGAGTCCCTCCCCGCTTGTTGATGTACCACATCACAGTGGTGTTGTTTGTTTTGATCAGGAGAAGCCCTGGGGAGAGAAGGGGCCTGAAAGCTGTCAATGCATGCTGAACAGCTAACATCTCTTTTTGGATGATGTGCAGATGGATTTGCTGTGGGCTCCTTTGGCCCTGTATGCACCTGGGTGGCGGGGGGTGGTGAGAAAGGTAGTCGCTTGTTGTGGAAGCATGATGCTGCCCACCAAAGAAAATCTTTTCTGAGGCAAGGTATCACGGGTATAAGAGTTTCCAGGTCTTGAGAGTGTTGACACCAAAGGCTTTTTAGGTATCACTGAAGTTTCCTCATATGCAGTCTGGCATATGGAATGAGTAGAATGCAAGATGCCATGAACCCCAGAGCTTGCAGGATTTTCCTTGCAGATAACTGGGGTCTGGTGGCTAGTTGAGAGAAGTAGGCTGTCAGGTAAGTTTGCTTCTCTGGAGTAAGGAATGCCATCTGGGATGCTGTGTCCAGGCTTGCTACCAGGAATATAATCCTTTGGGTGGGTACTTGTTTGGATTTCTTTTCGTTGACTTTTTACCTTAGGGAGGTCAGTAGGGACTTTACAAAGGCCAGGTGCTTGAGCAGCTTTTCCTGACTGTCTGCCTGAATTAGGCAGTCGTCTAAGTATGGGTAAATTTGGATATTCCTTTGTCTGCAAAAGGCAATGGCCAAAGCCTGACATTTTGTGAAAACTCTGGGAGCAGTAGCTAAGCCAAAGGGAAGTGCAGAGAGCCTGCCCTGAAACGTAGATATTTCCTGCATGATTCCCTGATAGGAATGTGGAGGTAGGCCTCTTTTAGGTCTAGGGTGGCTAGCCAAGCATCCTTTGAGAGCATGGGTAGCAGTTGCTGGAGGGTGAGCATTTTGAATTTTGGTATCACCAGGAAGGTGTTTAGAATGGATACATTGAGGATGGGGTGCCAGGTGCCCTCTTTTCTGGGTACCAGAAAAAGTCTGGAGTAGAAACCTTGGCCTTCCTGTTCTGCAGGAACATGCTCTATTGCTCTCATAGAGAGCAGGGAAAGGACTTGCTTCTGCGCCTCTACCCACTGGTTTGGTGGTAGATCTGAAAACCCTTTTGGAGTTGGAAGAGTGTTGAAAGAAAGTTTGTATCCCTGGGACACTATGTTGAGGACCCAGTGGTCATTGGTAATGGTGGCCCAGGTGCTTGCATGAAAGGAGTTTTCCTCCTAGGGATAAGTGAAGATGGGCAGAGGAAGGGGGTGGGGAGGAGAGTCATTGTGAGTTCTTACCATGAGGGGGTGGCTTATAACTCCCAGTTTTTAAAGTGGAGGAGTTCCACTGTTTTGATCTCTGCATTCCCTGTGGCTGCTGTCTGGGGGGTCTGCTTCCACGGGGTCTGGGCTGAACTGGTGACTGCTGCCCTGGAAGAAGCTTCTAGGGGATGAAACCATACAAGGTGTGTTTAGTTACTTGACTTGCAAAATGCATTAACTCTTGTAAGTCTTTAGATTCTGCACAAGCAGGAAAGGAAGACGCTTTTTGTTTGAGGAGTTCCATGGTATGTTGCTGAAATTTTAGCATATGGAACTGGCAATTTAGTGCTCTGATAGCAAGAGTAGCAGAGGTGTATACTTTTTTACTCCATCAGTCTAATGCTCAGGAATCCTTATCCGAGGGGGTGGGATTCTTAGCAGAGGTTGCTTTAATTCCTTTATGCCCTTGAGAAATTACCTCAGGGTCAGCAGTAGGATTTTTAAAAAAGAAATTTGTGAGAGTCAGGGACTCTAATACCAGTCAGGTTATCTGAGTGTAGGAGGGAGAGCGTCAGGAGTCAAACTGGATTCCAGGAAAACATCGTCCACAACATCCAGGACTGGGGGAATGGCCAGGTGCTGTGGAAGATCTAAGAATTCCATGAGTCTCTTTTTAGACTGTGGGTAGTCGTGACATTCCCATTGAAAATGCTCCCTTAAGGTATGAAGGGTTCCCCAAAAGAAAAACACTTGGGGGGAGAGGCTGAAGGAATGGAGTCCTCTGCATCAGAATCCTCATAAGAAGACAGGGGTTGCATGTCTTCATATTTAGATGCATCAGAGTTATCAGACTCTTGTTCAGACAAAACTACTGGGGACAGATCGCTTTCTTTTGGAAGGGGTAGCTTGGCTTCCCCTGATGAGCATGATAAGGTCTTCCACCATTTTAAGCATTTGAGAATGAGGCAAGGAAGCAGGTGCCTGAGATTGGGTTGTCGGTTTCTTGGGTGTGGTTTGTACCCTGGGCCTTGGAAACTCGGTAGTTTTTGAAAGAATGGTAGATGCGAAAGAAATTGGTTTGTGTTGAGAATCGGTAGTGCGAAGTACTTCCTCGGAAGCCAGTGCCTGCTCATCGGCTCCGGACCCATCCAAGGGAGACATAACCACAAGATCCTTAGTCGAAGAAGAGTTTTGCGGCATACCGGACTCTGAAAGGGTCTCAGTAGTGATCTGCGAATCCACAGAAGCGGGCATCAGGGGCTGTGAAAGCACCTCACTGAGGACCGGACAACTAACGACTAGCTTAACAAAAGCGTTGTTGGTAGGTTTGGACCTGTGCGGTCTTGTCTGTCTTTATCCTTACTTTTTTTCAGAAGATCTGCTGTCGGATGACTTACCAAAGCCATATCGGAATTAGAGGACTGTTAGCGAAAATATCTAGCTACAATAAGGGCCAGACGATGTATAGTTCTGGCGTTGAACAAAACACAAAAATGACAGCGGAGGACGTCGTTGTCTGGGCCTAAGCAAGTGACACAGTAAGAATGAAAGTCTCAGTGTGGTACTTGCTTTCCACAGGCGAGACATTTGTTAACTGTTTCCGACATCGGATAGTGCAAGAAAAAAGGATCCCCAATGGGGTACTTAGCTTTAGAAGACTTCCGCTTAAATTCGCAAGACAAAAAGTACAGTTTTGTACCGACCATAAATGTAGATGTTCGAGTGTAGACACTGCTGCAGTCATTACACTTGGGTAATCCTGCCGTCAGGCGGTCCCCAGTCGGCCAGAGTTCCAAAGTCTTGGTCCGGTGTCGGCTGCTGTCGCCTCCTCCCTGACGTCAGTGCGACAGGGGTATATAAGATGCAGACAGCACCATTTTCTTCAGTTTTTCTTGCCCCAGATGTCAGGTGCCTCTAAATATGTAGGCAATTCCAATTGCTAATAAAACATACATAAGAAAAGCAAAAAACAACTTACAGCTACCAGTAAATACTCCCCATAGGTAGTAAGGGTAGAAGACATAGGTATGTACCAGTCAGTAAGAGGGGAAGGAGGGAGGGTAACCTGGACTGCAGCAGTGTCTACATTCGAACATCTACATTTATGGTAGGTACAAAACTGTACTATGTTCATCGTGTTACACTGCTGCAGTCATTACACTTGGGTAGAATCCCAAAGCTGAGGAAGGGTGGCTGGTCCTATAAGGCATTTGGGGTGGCTATAAGGCCCTGCAGCACTGCAGTGGTGAAGCCAGCTCTGGATTTAGAGTATAGAGGCAGATGGTAATGCTTGGTGAAGGTGTGTACATCCAAGTTGCTGCTTCCAAAATATCCTTAGTAGGTACTCACCTGAGGTAGGCAGTTGAAGTGGCTGTTGCCCTGGTGGAGTGAGATCTAATGCTGCTAGGTACAGGTTTTCCATGGTATGTGTAGCAGAAACGTATACAATGTCCTATCCATTTTGAAATAGTCTGTTTTGAAATGGCTTTTCCCTGTGCTCCTGCAGCATATGCTACCAATAATTGCTCAGATTTTCTGAAAGCTTTGGTTTTGTCCAGGTAGAAGCGTAACTGCCTGTGAATGTCCAAAGAGTGCAGTAGTATCTCTCCTTTATTCTGTGGTTTAGGATAAAAAGTTGGCAGGTGAATAGTTTGGTTTAGAGCCACACTGGATACCACCTTTGGCATAAAAGTAGGGTTAGTTCGTAAAGACACCCTGTCCTGGTGGAAAATGAGGAAAGGTTCCACTGCCACTAGCGCCTGTAATTCTGAAACTCTTCATGCTGATGTTATTGCCAGGAGCAGAGCAGTTTTCCAAGAGATAGATTTTAATTCTGCTCTGTTGGCTGGCTCAAAAGGAGGTAAAGTTAGCTTCTCCAAAACAAAGTTGAGGTCCCAAGTTGGAGTAGGTGCTCTACGGGGCGGTCTTATGTTTTTAGCCCCTCTGAGGTACTGTTTTAACAGAGGATTAGAGAAAATTGGTGGATCCGTGTTGTAATGAGCAGAGATGGCAGAGGTGTGGATCTTGATGGATGAGAAGAAGAGTCCTTTGTCCAGCATCTCAGTTAAGTATAGTAGTATCTGAGGAATGTTTGGGACAAGAGGGTCAAGGTTGTGAGCTTGGTTCCAGGCACAGAATCTCTTCCATTTATCCAAACAGGCTTTCCTGGTACCAGGCCTTCTGGCCTCCAGAATGACATCCATAACAGCTTTGGAGAGAGGCATTGCTTGCTTGACTAAGGGATCTTCCATGCAGCTAGGTTTAAGGTCTTTAGCTGGCTGTGTAGTATTTGTTTGTTGTGCTGAGTCAGCAGATGTGGGATTTGAGGCAAAATCCAGGGTGGTTCTTGTGCTAAGCTCCTTAAGATTGGGTACCAGTGCTGGCGTGGCCAGTCTGGTGCAATCAGGATCATCTTTGGCTCTTCCTGCCTGGCTTTTATGAGTACCTTTGGCAGGAGAGGTAGTGGTGGGAAAGCGTATACTTGTAGGTTCTTCCAGCTGAATGAGAGGGCATCCACTTTCCATGCTTGTGGATGGTAACTCCTTGTGCAGAATTTTTGTAGCTGGCAGTTTATTGGGGATGCAAACAGATCTATGTCCGGCTCCACCATTTCTGTGTTATCATTCTGAATATTTGTGGATTCAACTCCCATTCATGGGGATCCATGATGTTTCTGCTTAAGTCGTCTGCCAGTGTGTTTTTCTCTCCTGGCAGGAATTGCACTTGCAGATGAACTTGAAGGTTTATAGCTGTGTTCCATAAGGTCATAGCTTGTCTGCATAGGGGGCAGGAGTGAGTGCCCCCTTGCTTGTTTATCTACCACATAACTGTGGTGTTGTCTGTCTTTAGTAGTAGTTGTCCTGGATGCAGCAGGTCCTTGAAGACTATAATCGCATTTTGTACAGCTAGCATCTCTTTTTGATTGATCTGAAGATGCCTTTGTTCTGTGGTCCACGTGCCCTGAATACATTTGCCTGCCATGTGTGCTCCCCAGGCGCAATCCGATGCATCTGTTGTCAGTGTTTGCCTGGCTGTGGGTTGTGTAAAAGGCTGTCCCTTGTTGAGGTGACGAGCTTGAGCCCACCATTGAAACTCCTGTTGAAGGCAAGGGATTAGTGGTATAACTGTTTCCAAACTTTGACAGTGTTGAGACCATACATTCTTTAGGTACCATTGTAGTTTCCTCATATGCAGTCTGGCATATGGAATTAGTAGTATGCAGGATGAATTCCTTTCTGTCTGCAAAATGCAATTGCTGGTGCCAGGCACTTTGTGAAGACCCTGGGCACAGCAGATAAGCCAAAGGGCAGTGCAGAGAATTGGTAGTGCATTGAACCAGCTATGAATCTGAGGTATCTTCTGCAGTTTTGTCTGATAGGGACATGCAGGTATGCCTCTTTGAGGTCCAAAGTCACGAGCCAAGCTTTCTTGCCCAGCATGCGAAGAAGCTGCTGTAATGTCAACATTCTGAATTTCGGAACATCCAGGTAAGTGTTTAGAGATGAAAAATCCAGAATGGGCCTCCAGGCTTTGTCCTTTCTGGGTACCAGAAAGAGTCTTGAGTAAAATCCTTGTCCTTGCTCCTGTGATGGTACCTTTTGAATAGCTCTCATATCCATGAGTGCTGTAATTTGTTTTTGAGCCTCTGCCCATTGATTTGGTGGCAGATTTGGCATTTCTTTTAACCTTGGCAGAGTGTGAAAGTGAAACATGTAACCTTGAAA